>NC_090870.1:8805995-8820995 GCF_036669935.1 Montipora foliosa | reverse complement strand
GATTTTCCTCAAGGAAAAAGTGAGCAAGTTTGATTTTTTTGCGACATTGATGAGTTTGGGAGGTGTGGTGCTAATTGGAAGACCATCCTTCTTATTTGGGTCCCTTGGTAAAACCTCTTCCTCTAAAACAAGTCTGGTTGCCTACACTTCTTGCAGTAGCAGGATCTTTTTGTTTTGCATGTAGCATTGTGATAACCCGCAAACTGTCGCAAGAGGTATCAAGTAGAGTGGTGGTATTCTATTCAACAATGGTTGCAACTACCGTAACATTTTTACCTGTGCTTATCTCTGGTGGAATGAAATATCCTGATTGTGGAACTTATGATGCTTGTTACATTATTGTTTCTGCATCAATTACCTATGCTGGGCAGTTAGTAGGAAGAAAGGCCCTGAGTCTGGAAAAAGCATCTGTGGTTTCTTTGGTACGTACAATAGGCATTGCATTCTCTTTTCTCCTACAGTTGACTGTTCTTGGTGTTGCTGCAAATGGACTCAGTATTGGTGGAGCTGTTCTAGTTTTGCTTTGTAATGTTACTATTTTTATCAAGACGTTTCTAGAACAAAAGAACAAAGTCTACATCTCTTGACACAAAGAATGGATAAAGGAATTAGGGAAGGAGACCACATACCATACAGGACCAAGTTGCTTGCAGTGCACTTAGTGCTAACCATTGGTTAACCCATTGACTCCTGGGAGTGAGACTAACAGATTTTAATATGTCTGACGCCAAATGATTTTACTCATCACCTGGGGGCATCATGGGATGCCTGAGGAGTAAATGGGTTAAGAGGTATCAAAATCTCTCTGACTGTTTTCATGCTTTTCAATTAACAATTATGCGCCGAAGGCGAAGTGATTATCGGTGAATATTCACCGATAATCACTGAGCCTGAGGCGAATAATTGTTTTAGTATAAATACACAGGTGATTATTTCAAAAAAGAGAAAAAAAAAACATTTCAACGCGAAATCATCTAATTCGCTTACAGTGGCAAAATGACTACTGGCAGCCATTTTGTCCGTCGAGGTGATTATCGGCTGATAATCCGAGATAGCGAGCCAATGAGAGTGCGTCAGTGAATCTTTGATGGAAAAGTCAAAAGATGAAACATTGATGAACCCGGCATGAGCTGATTGAGGCCTCTTTCATGAAAACGTGTTTGCACCCAATTGCAGGGATTGCATTCAATTACCCTTACCTGTATTTTAATTTTCATCGAATAATCTAAAAAGTTGATCTTGCAGTTCCCCTATTCTATTCCTTAATCAGGTTTTGAATTATCTCACTAAACTTGGATAAATATTGAGCCTGCATGCAGGTGTACTGATAAATATATATATAACCCCAAATAACAGTCAGGGCCGTAGCCAGAAAAACGTTATGACTTAGGCAACGTCCGTGGTTAAATTCTCTTCGTAGGTATTTTAGGAGTTTATGATGAGTACACTAGAATCACGTTTTATTTTCAACAATGACGAAAAAATGACTGTTTGCCTCATACTGGCTACGGCCGTGACAGTATTGTAAGAGGTGGTCGTATTCAGCCGTTTACTCTTTGAAATTTGAAAGTGAGGTTCATTTTCAGTTGTAGACGAAAATGTATAAGGCTTGTACGTTTTCGAAGAATTTTTTTTACAGTTTAATTAGTAAAGTACGTGGGACTGTCAGTAAATGTCAAGACTATTAAATTTATACCGCTAAGCAAATTTTCATTTAGACGTTAGCTCCTCGAAAAGTTTGGCTCTTCTTGTCGACAAATTCACATTCAGGACTGTGCCTACTAATTCACAGGTTTTTTTTTCCCCGGTTTATGATTATGCGGGAATTGTAGATCTTAACAAGTGTACGCTCATGGAGCGTCTAGTTTATTCTTACAGTAAGTTATCCTGACTTGAGCCTGCGATCCAATCGAAGCCCAGTACCTAGTCAGCCGTCCACCTCAAGAAAACAGCTGACCTCGATGAGCTCTAAACTTGAGCACGTGGTATGCTCACGTGATACTGGTCACACTGGCAAATAAGGAGGGGTGGACGTACGTACGGTCGTAGGGTGACCAAAACCTTTTTTTTTTCTTTTCTCGCACAAATGGCCTGGGTTACAATCTTTCTTACCTCGTGATGAAGCGAAGTCCGCTATTACAGTTATAGGTTGTGCCTTGATAGCACTTTTTTCTCGTTTAACTATAGCAAGTTACACTTTTTAACTTACTTGCAACAAGGCCGTTTTCGCGGTGAAATAAGAGCTGTCGTGCTGCGCGTGTGAAAAAGCAGGCTCACATGCTATTCATGCGGTCACAAACATGGTACGGAAATTGTTCTTTTGACGAGTGAAAAGGCGCAAATATGATATCACATCAACAAGGTACATATTTCTATAACATTCTTAAATTAATATAAAGCAAATATTGAATGCAACTTTCTCCTTGTGAAACGCAATTCTTTTGAATACAGTTCCAACTGGAGATCAGAGGTACACCCATTCTCTATTCAGCTAGTTCTGACTTTCAGTGAGATTCGAAGTGCAGAAATTACCATCACCAACAAGATTTTGGAAAAAAAGCAACATGAATTAATTTTGGAAAGCGTTTCTACTTTTCGTGAAATCTGTCTCGCACTACACATTGAGAAGATCTTTGCTTGACCGTTTGTTAATGTTGCTGTGGTCTTCCTAGCACACTTTTCACAGCTTGGCGTATCTCTCGTATTCGCCAGCAGTACACGACTGGATTCCAAAGCGAGTTGATGAAAACAGCTGTTGTGGAAATGTCGTAAGCAATCTTCACGGATGGAGTATACCCAATCAAGTTGTCCGCAAGAACCGTTGCAAACAATGGAATATAAAACGTTAGGAGCAAACCATAGACATAAAGAACAGTCACCGCTGATTTTCTGCATTTGAGCTCGTTCGACGCATTCGCATTCACGTTCATGGCCATGTTTTGCTCTCGTATTTGTCGTCGATGTTTTCCAACGGTGTGGAATATTTTGTAGGTGCAGAACGCAATGACAAGAAAAGTGATGAGCAGGGATAGTAACGGGATAATTAGCCAGCTGGTAACTGGCGAATGAAGGTCTCGTGACTTCCAAATCACGTATACAATGATAAAATTCCCAGCACACGTCATCGGAGAAAGAAGCGAGTTCAGGATACACGTAACAACATTTGCCATAAATGTTGCTTCCGTTTGGCCCACGCTGATTGTAAGAAAAAAGCAACTCGTATTCACTAGTGACTTGTTCATAATGCTTGATTGAAGCCTTCAGTATTGTCCTAACATTCTGAATTTTGAGAACCACCTTGCCAAAACGTCAATGAATCTTTGATGGATAAGTCAAAAGATGAAAGATCGATGAGGCCGGCATGAGCTGATCGAGGCCTCTTTCATGAAAACGTGTTTGCACCCAATTGGAGGGATTGCATTCAATTACCCTTACCTGTCTTTTAATTTTCATCGAATAATCTAAAAAGTTGATGTTGCAGTTCCCCTTTCTATTCCTTAATCAGGTTTTGAATTATCTCACTAAACTTGGACAAATATTGAGCCTGCATGCAGGTGTACTGATACATATATGTAACCCCAAATAACAGTCAGGGCCGAAGCCAGAAAAACGTTATGACTTAGGCAACGTCCTTATAAGTAGAGGTTTTTTAAAACATTTTTAGTAAAAACTATCGTGATAAGAAAGCGACGTTTCGACCGTTCAACAATCATTATCAAGCAAAGTGAAGATAAAAATTTACATAAGTACTAATTATATAGTAGAACAAAGAAGTGACAAATGTAAAAAGCATGAAAATGTTAAAAACCGGGGTATTAGTAACTGCAAGTTGATGTTGCAGTTCCCCTTTCTATTCCTTAATCAGGTTTTCAATTATCTCACTAAACTTGGATAAATATTGAGCCTGCATGCAGGTGTACTGATACGTATATATAACCCCAAATAACAGTCAGGGCCGTAGCCAGAAAAACGTTATGACTTAGGCAACGTCCGTGGTTAAATTCTCTTCGTAGGTATTTTAGGAGTTTATGATGAGTACACTAGAATCACGTTTTATTTTCAACAATGACGAAAAAATGACTGTTTGCCTCATACTGGCTACGGCCGTGACAGTATTGTAAGAGGTGGTCGTATTCAGCCGTTTACTCTTTGAAATTTGAAAGTGAGGTTCATTTTCAGTTGTAGACGAAAATGTATAAGGCTTGTACGTTTTCGATGAATTTTTTTTTACAGTTTAATTAGTAAAGTACGTGTGACTGTCAGTAAATGTCAAGACTATTAGATTTATACCGCTAAGCAAATTTTCATTTAGACGTTAGCTCCTCGAAAAGTTTGGCCCTTGTTGTCGACAAATTAACATTAAGAACTGTGCCTACTAATTCAAAGGTTTTTTTTTACCCTGATTTATGATTATGCGGGAATTGTAGATCTTAACAAGTGTACGCTCATGGAGCGTCTAGTTTATACTTACAGTAAATTACCCTGACTTGAGCCTGCGATCCAATCGAAGCCCAGTACGTACATAGTCAGCCGTCAACCTCAAGAAAACAGCTGACCTCGATGAGCTCTAAACTTGAGCACGTGGTATGCTCACAAGATACTGGTCACACTGGCAAATAAGGAGGGGTGGACGTACGTACGGTCGTAGGGTGACCGAAACCATTTTTTTTTCTTTTCTCGCACAAATGGCCTGGGTTACAATATTTCTTACCTCGTGATGAAGCGAAGTCCGCTGTTACGGTTATAGGTTGTGCCTTGATAGCACTTTTTTCTCGTTTAACTATAGCAAGTTACACTTTTTAACTTACTTGCAACAAGGCCGTTTTCGCGGTGAAATAAGAGCTGTCGTGCTGCGCGTGTGAAAAAGCAGGCTCACATGCTATTCATGCGGTCACAAACATGGTACGGAAATTGTTCTTTTGACGAGTGAAAAGGCGCAAATATGATATCAGATCAACAAGGTACATATTTCTATAACATTCTTAAATTAATATAAAGCAAATATTGAATGCAACTTTCTCCTTGTGAAACGCAATTCTTTTGAATACAGTTCCAATTGGAGATCAGAAGTAGACCCATTGTCTCTGCAGCTAGTTCTGACTTTCAGTGAGATTCGAAGTGCAGAAATTACCATCACCAACAAGATTTTGGGAGAAAACAGCATGCATTTTGGAAAGCGTTTCTACTTTTCGTGAAATCTGTCTCGCACTACACATTGAGAAGATCTTTGCTCGACCGTTTGTTAATGTTGCTATGGTCTTCTTAGCACACTTTTCACAGCTTGGCGTATCTCTCGTATTCGCCAGCAGTACACGACTGGATTCCAAAGCGAGTTGATGAAAACAGCTGTTGTGGAAATGTCGTAAGCAATCTTCACGGATGGAGTAGACCCAATCATGTTGTCCGCAAGAACCGTTGCAAACAATGGAATATAAAACGTGAGGAGCAAACCATAGACATAAAGAACAGTCACCGCTGATTTTCTGCATTTGAGCCCGTTCGACGCATTCGCATCCACGTTCATGGCCATGTTTTGCTCTCGTATTTGTCGTCGATGTTTTCCAACGATGTGGAATATTTTGTAGGTGCAGAACGCAATGACAAGAAAAGTGATGAGCAGTGATAGTAACGGGATAATTAGCCAGCTGGTAACTGCAAACCTCAATGATACAGTAGTTGCAGTAGCAACCCATATTAACAAAACTGCGAAACGCATGCGAGAAATCGAGACAACGGAATTGTATCTTAAATGAAGTGTGAGAGCAAGAAGGCGATCGATGGACACAAGCGCTAAAAGGAGCAAAGATACGCCGCCTGTTATCCACGCACTCAAGGACTGAAAAATTCTCAATGAACACACAAGGCTTGGATCTCCTCGAAGTTCGGCTATTTTGCTAGCAACCAAAGATGGATGACAGATCACTCCCACAAGGAAATCTGCACCTGCGAGACAACCCAGAAGAAAAAAAGATGGCGAATGAAGGTCCCGTGTCTTCCAAATCACGTATACAATGATAAAATTCCCAGCACACGTTATCGGAGAAAGAAGCGAGTTCAGGATACACGTAACAACATTTGCCATAAATGTTGCTTCCGTTTGGCCCAAGCTCATTGTAAGAAAAAAGCAACTCGTATTCACCAGTGACTTGTTCATAATGCTTGATTGAAGCCTTCAGTATTGTCCTAACATTCTGAATTTTGAGAACCACCTTGCCAAAACGTCAGTGAATCTTTGATGGAAAAGTCAAACGATGAAAGATCGATGAGGCCGGCATGAGCTGATCGAGGCCTCTTTCGTGAAAACGTGTTTACACCCAATTGGAGGGCATTGCATTCAATTACCCACACCTGTCTTTTCATTTTCAATGAATTATGTATTAATTCGTATTTTGCAGTTCTTCCTTCAAATCCTTAATGAGGTTTTGAATTATCTCCTCAGGTGGTAATTTACACTAAACTTTGGATGATTGACGCACGCAGTGGAAGCGATCACCATTTCATGATACAATCCGGGTTTTTTCTATTGCCAAGGCATACAAAACTTTCTGAATCCGTTTAATCCACATTGAAATGAAGGAAGGAATAAACTTCTGAACAAAAGTGCTCAGCCTCGTTGGTCAAACAAATTAGTAGCCAAAAGGAGTCTCTAGGCCAGTAGTCAGTGACAAAATATGAAATAGGAAACACAGTGCAATCTTTCCTGTTCGCGAAATTAACTTATTCGAAAATGACGGAAGAATCAAAGTCTGTATCACCATGATGGAAGTCGTGAGTCGGTCCAGCGTGTAACTTACTTTACCTTTTAATTTTAGATACATGAAGTAGACAAACTCGGTAAGCTAAGTTTAACTTAAACAACTAAGCAACTGCATTGTGGCGAGATAACTCGTCTAGGTGGCGACTTCGATTGCATATTGGTGGCGAGTTCCTGGTGGCGGGTCTTCCTGATGGCGAGATGACTAGTTACCTTGAGTTTGCATGCACGTGTACTGATGCAAAACATAAAACATCAAATAACAGTATTGTAAGAGACGGTCGTATTTAGCCGTTTACTTTTTGAAATTTGAAAGTGAGGTTCATTTTCATTTGTAGACGAAAATGTATAATGCTTGTACGTTTTCGAAGAATTTTTTTTACAGCTTAATTAGTTGAGTGTGACTGCCAGTAAACTGATGATGTTAAGACTATTAAATTTATACCGCGATGCAAATTTTCATTTAGACTTTGATATCTCCTGATAGAAAAGAAAAGGAACTTTATGAAGTGTCTAGTGCACCTCTCGGTGCACAGTAGAGAACCAACAAACTCAACCCACATATGACGCCGAGTCTGGGAATCGAGCCCGGGCCACATTGGTGGGTAGCGAGTGCTCTCACCGCTATACCAGCCCTGTACCCGACGTACGCAAGAATAAATTTATTATCCTGTTTACTCGGTTCATTAACCCTATGTGTGTGTTCTTTTACTTTTAAAAATCGTGGACGTGTTAGCTTTTTTAAAGAATTCGCTTGTTTAATTCGAGTTGTACGAGTTTTATAATGTATGCACTCAATAATAATTTAGGAGCTATTTATGAATTGGTACTAATTGTGTATTACTGCCCGCTGTCTAAATGAACTATGTTAACCATCAGTACCGCGAGATGACCATATGTTGTCGCTCTTGAAATTCATTTGTTTGTTGCGCAAAAATTGGCTCCAACATTTATTTATTACAATTTAATGGAAACTTACTAAATACAAAAAAAAAGAGAAAAAAAAAATGCCATAAGGATAGTCCGTAAAAGAGTCAAAGACCCTATACTCAGACAGACCACCCAGCTATTAAAAATTACAAATATCCAAATATATAAATCCAAATATTAAACATAAAAAATATAGAAGGATAAAATAGATCTACTAAAATATACCATGTCAGTTCTCAAATAATCAACTTATTCAGTTGGTGTTTGCTAAGAAATTTATTACACCACGCTTAAAACTTGAGATGCTAGAAGCTGATCTAACGTGAAATGGAAGTGAATTCCACATGTCTACAATACGATTAAAAAAACTAAAGTTAAACGTGTTCGTTCTAGCATAGTTCTTCTTTAAAGTGAGGCTGTATGTGAGATGGATTTTGTCGCTCTTGAAATTAATTCATTCGTTTGTAGCGTAAAAATGGGCTCCAACATTTATAGAATAAATGTGAGTCCACAAAACATATTGGCCCTCCAAAGGGCTTTTAAGGTAATTAAAAGGAAATTAACATTTTCGTGTGTTTTGGGGACATTATTCAAGCACGTCTCTCATTTTTAGGGTATTTTTACTGTTTTTAATTTTCCACCGTCAGAGTTGTGATGGTTCAGCTGAGTAGCCTGAAATTAAATTCCCACCATGATGTATTGCATTACGATTCCACATATCTTGGCCGTAGCCAGAAAAAAGTTATGACTGAGGCAATATCCATCGTTAAATATTCTTCATAGATATTTTAGGTGTTTATGACGAGTACATTTTGAGGACAACACTGGAATTACGCTTTATTTTAACGAATCACGAAAAAATGACCGAGGCAAGTGCCTCGGTTTGCCTCATACTGGCTACGGCCCTGCATATGGAAAATTGTTTCTGCATTTGATAGACAATTTTGGCTCTTCTTGTAGACAAATTCACATTAAGGTAATTTCCTT
Organism: Montipora foliosa; assembly: GCF_036669935.1. Lineage (NCBI taxonomy): Eukaryota > Metazoa > Cnidaria > Anthozoa > Scleractinia > Acroporidae > Montipora > Montipora foliosa. The sequence continues at coordinate 8,812,324 of NC_090870.1, read as the reverse complement.
GAAAATGACGTACTATCCAGACTTTTTTCAAACTTGGCATAATTGATCTTCATACACAGGACATTTTAAAAATGCAATAAAAAGATAGGGGTGGCGAATGGTAAAATCCGAGACTCGCCGAGACGCCGAGATCCTAGTTAAAAATCCGAGCCCGAGATTCCTGGGTAAAATGTTTCGAGACTCAAGAAAAGTGAAAACAAACCATGCAAAAACGAGACTTCGAGACCTACCAAAAACGTTTTCGAGATTTCGAGATCTTGCCAAAATTTTCAGAGACTCGCGTTTTTCGAGGTACCATTCGCCACCCCTAAAGATGGGGTCACCTGCCTTATTTTCGCGTTGTATGCCATTTGTTGTTAGTGTTTTTTACCGAATTAAGTGAGAAGAGTTCGAAACTAGATCAACCGGAAAATTTGTTGTTGTGTAGCAAAAGCTACTGAATATTTCTGAAACTTGAACCTACTTGTTTGTCCGGGCTATAACCTTTAAGTAAAGTGATTTTAAATTGCTCAATCTTGCAAAGAAACGTAAGCAAATTGGACCGCTACAATCATTACCTTGCACTCAGTGTCGGCTCCAAATGCAGCTTCACGTCATTTATATGTAAATACTACAACTTCTACGCTATTTACAAGGTATTTTTTGTGAAATTAAAATGCAAATAGCTTATATTTTACCTAAGCGAACATTATGGACACTACAACTTCTACTATCCAACTTTTTTTCTCCTTAAAATATGTTTTCCGTGTACCTTTTACGAGTAAATAAAACCATTAAAAGTTGTGGGTCACCGTGCTCGTTTCTTCGCAACACGACGATAAATGGATGGCAAAGGAACAATTTCGGCTTCAAAATGATCGTTTTCGGCGAAAGGACTGGGGCGAGTTCAAAAAAACAACAACTTTTTAACCGAGAAAAGTTATCATGATTGCACTTAAAAGCTCTTGGACAACAAAAGCTGCCTTAGCTGCGTCCCTTCAGATGGCCGGCGTGAAACGCCTTCATCTCCGAAGTCGCAAGATGAGAGGTGCCAAAACAAGGGAATCACCTTAATAGTCCATGCCATGAACTTAAGCGCACGAGTGACAACCCGGGATCGAAGCTGAGAAGTCGCTTAAGAATCGCGTTAAATCAGGCAATAAAGTACGGCTTTTTTATTGAGAATTTTTGCCTGTAACTCTTGAATATTTTTTTGAGTGTTTTTTATCGGGATTCACATACAAATCCTTATAATGTTTACTTTCCGAGCCTGGGCCGCCCGTGAGTAAACTGAAAAAAAAAAGTAAATTTCCTGAAGGCTATGAATTGCTTCAGTTTTTACCAGACTTGCCTTGCACGCCGACATATTTGGTCAGATGATTTAAATAAACCAAGGTATCGCTGTTCAAAGCCATGTCCTATTTATGTTTTAGCACGGTCACCTTCCATACGCCTCATTTTTCAGGGCACGTGGGGTAAATTTAAAGGGCACATAATTTTTACACTGAGCGTGGCTGGTTTTAACCCATTGACGAGTAAAGTCATCGGGCTAAGGCAGTAAAATCTGTAAGAGGTGGCTACAAATTAATTTAGTTTCCAGTCTTCCACTTCCTTAAACTACTTAACGGTTACTTCTGAAGATGAATGTTGTAACTATGGGAACGTCTAGTTAAGTTTCAGTAAATGTAGGATACATACATCTTATTCGATGGTTTAAGGACGGTGCCTACTAATTCAAAGGTATTTTTGCGAGGTTTACTGAATATGCGGGAAAAGCAGATCTTAACGAGTGTTATTGAAAATCATTGGGGGTTAACCACGCATTTTTTGAAGATTAATAACAAGCTTTAAAGGACAAAGCAATGTATGGCGTTCTTTTCTAAATTGCTACTTGTTACTTATTTGTTTTTTATTTGTTTGAGCAGGTTAAAGTTTTGGCAGCTATTTAAGCTGATGTGGACCTGCTACACCCACCCACCCATATACTCACAGAGAGCAGCCACAACACCGGAAACTTCATCCCCTACTCTTCTCGAATAGTGTGTTGATTCTTTAACATCCCACAAGGAACTAGTGAACATATGGAAGATGTTTGTGAGACGGGGCTTACTGTAGTCCTATTCCGACTTGAAAGTCTAACCATTTGCGGATGTAATTACAAAGGCAGCACTTTCTCCTCAGTTATTTTAAGACCCTAAGTGTTGGTCCGGCCGGAGTCGAACTCACGACCTCCTGCATGGCAGCCCGGTGCTCAACCAACTGAGCCACAGGTGCGCGACTTAATTATCTCCGAAAAATGCGTGGTTACCCCCAATTTTCTTTTTGGATACCAAGAGCACTTGCTCTTGCTTCTCCGCATAGCTTTAAACCGCCCAAAAATATCCTTGTATTAATAAGCATCATCCATAGGAAATGCGAGTATCTCGAGATGCGCTGACCGTATGCGCAATAACAATGGTAGGTACCGTCCTTAACATATGTTACTCGCGGACGTTTTTGTCATTGCTCGTATTTTTCCTGGCCCAGCAAAGGTGTTATTTTGCTTCAATTTTATTTGGGAAGAGTGTTAAAAAAAATTCTCAGGCTTTGTATCGTGTTGAAAACATTTTTTTTTCCGTATTTGCTCTGTTCTAAACCGGTCAAACCGGATCACTACAATGTACGTCAATGTCTCATATTTTGTACGTTCTCTTGACCAAATATGGTAAAATGGAGTAAGAGTGGAATGATACCACCGTTTCTGTCTTATTTCTTATCAAGCTGAAATGGCCACTGTGGCCAAAGGGCATAGCATGATCCTCAGACGGTCCGGGTTGCTCTTGTCACGCACTCTTCTGCGAAGGGAGAAGAGTGCGTGACACGAGCAAGACCATCCCAGAATTCTAAAATTGTCACGTTACGTCACGGAAGATTGCGTGATTGCATGCTATGCTAGCTCAAATGCTAGCCAGGGTTTTCAATGGAGGCAGAGGAGAGAGACCCTGGGAAGAAGGTTGGCTAGCACGCTGCTTGGGAAACACAGAGTCCTTCTTTGTCATCGTCCAATTTAATCTCACTCCCAGTCGTTCAATGTTTTCGGGAAACAATTTGTAGTGATATATCTGTGGAGCTGTCGTGACGGCTTGTGTCCGTGAGGGGGAATCAAGGTCAACGACGTTAACGATCGATGTCCATATGATCATCAGCTTATGAATGTGGATGTCGATCAGCTTGCAACGATCTCTGTAGTCATGCAAGTTATGTGCCCAAAAAAGCGCCGGTAGTTAAGGCAGTGAGAGAAAAAGTATCTAAATATAGTGCATAATGGCCGCTAAAATTGTTCCTTCGGTCATATCGAGACTTCGTCGAAAAGCTGACAGCCGCGAACAACGCCTGGCTGAATCCTACGCGAGGCTTGAACTTCAAGAAATTATCATCACAGAAAATGGTACTATCTCCAACGAGGAGACACCAGAATCTCTCAATAACGCAAGTTGCTTCAATACAGTTACGGATAATAATTACAGACCAGATGATGAACATGGAGACCCATCGACAGCCTCGATTGTTGACCGAACAAGGAGGAAACGGATTGCTATCACAGGAATTTGTTTGACCATTCTGTCTTCTCTCTTAAATTCCATCACTGGTTTAATGACTAAACTCGCTGACAGTATACCCAGCCTGGAGGTCAGCTTGATGCGTTTAATTTTGCAGTTTGTGTTTTCGATTCCACCCACGATTTTTTTCCGGGATAAACTCGCTCACCCTTGGAAGAGAATTAGATTTTTAGTTCTTCGTGGAGTTATTGGAGCTGTTGCACTGAATTTAAGTGTTTATACCATTAAACACATGGCTCTGGCGGACGCTAGAGTGATATTTTACACCTCTCCGGTATACGTTGCTTTTCTTGGAAGGATTTTCCTCAAGGAAAAAGTGAGCAAGTTTGATTTTTTTGCGACATTGATGAGTTTGGGAGGTGTGGTGCTAATTGGAAGACCATCCTTCTTATTTGGGTCCCTTGGTAAAAGCTCTTCCTCCAAACAAGTCTGGTTGCCTACACTTCTTGCAGTAGCAGGATCTTTTTGTTTTGCATGTAGCATTGTGATAACCCGCAAACTGTCACAAGAGGTATCAAGTAGAGTGGTGGTATTCTATTCAACAATGGTTGCAAGTACCGTAACATTTTTGCCTGTGCTTATCTCTGGTGGAATAAAATATCCTGATTGTGGAACTTATGATGCTTATTATATTATTGTTTCCGCAGCAATTACCTATGCTGGGCAGTTAGTAGGAACAAAGGCCCTGAGTCTGGAAAAAGCATCTGTAGTTTCTTTGGTACGCACAATAGGCATTGCATTCTCTTTTCTCCTACAGTTGACTGTTCTTGGTGTTGCTGCAAATGGACTCAGTATTGGTGGAGCTGTTCTAGTTTTGCTTTGTAATGTTACTATTTTTATCAAGACGTTTTTAGAACAAAAGAACAAAGTCTACATTTCTTGACACAAAGAATGGAAAAAGGAATTAGGGAAGGAGACCACATACCATACAGGACCAAGTTGCTTGCAGTGCACTTAGTGCTAACCATTGGTTAACCCATTGACTCATGGGAGTGAGACTAACAGATTTTACTATGTCTGACGCCAAATGATTTTACTCATCACCTGGGGGCATCATGGGATGCCTGAGGAGTAAATGGGTTAAGAGGTATCAAAATCTATATGACTGTTTTCATGCTTTTCAATTAACAATTATGCGCCGAAGGCGAAGTGATTGTCGGTGAATATTCACCGATAATCACTGAGCCTGAGGCGAATAATTGTTTTAGTATAAATACACAGGTGATTATTTCAAAAAAGAGAAAAAAAAAAAACATTTCAACGCGAAATCATCTAATTCGTTTACAGTGGCAAAATGACTACTGGCAGCCATTTTGTCCGTCGAGGTGATTATCGGCTGATAATCCGAGATAGCGAGCCAATGAGAGTGCGTCAGTGAATCTTTGATGGAAAAGACAAAAGATAAAAGATTGATAAACCCGGCATGAGCTGATTGAGGCCCCATTCATGAAAACGTGTTTGCACCCAATTGGAGGGATTGCATTCAATTACCCTTACCTGTCTTTTAATTTTCATCGAATAATCTAAAAAGTTGATCTTGCAGTTCCCCTATTCTATTCCTTAATCAGGTTTTGAATTATCTCACTAAACTTGGATAAATATTGGGCCTGCATGCAGGTGTACTGATACATATATATAACCCCAAATAACAGTCAGGGCCGTAGCCAGAAAAACGTTATGACTTAGGCAACGTCCGTGGTTAAATTCTCTTCGTAGATATTTTAGGAGTTTATGATGAGTACACTAGAATCACGTTTTATTTTCAACAATGACGAAAACATGACTGTTTGCCTCATACTGGCTAGGGCCGTGACAGTATTGTAAGAGGTGGTCGTAGTCAGCCGTTTACTTTTTGAAAATTTGAAAGTGAGGTTCATTTTCAGTTGTAGACGAAAATGTATAAGGCTTGTACGTTTTCGAAGAATTTTTTTTACAGTTTAATTAGTAAAGTACGTGTGACTGTCAGTAAATGTCAAGACTATTAAATTTATACCGCTAAGCAAATTTTCATTTAGACATTAGCTCCTCGAAAAGTTTGGCTCTTCTTGTCGACAAATTCACATTCAGGACTGTGCCTACTAATTCACAGGTTTTTTTTTCCCCGGTTTATGATTATGCGGGAATTGTAGATCTTAACAAGTGTACGCTCCTGGAGCGTCTAGTTTATTCTTACAGTAAGTTATCCTGACTTGAGCCTGCGATCCAATCGAAGCCCAGTACCTAGTCAGCCGTCCACCTCAAGAAAACAGCTGACCTCGATGAGCTCTAAACTTGAGCACGTGGTATGCTCACGTGATACTGGTCACACTGGCAAATAAGGAGGGGTGGACGTACGTACCGTCGAAGGGTGGCTAAAACCTTTTTTTTTTCTTTTCTCGCACAAATGGCCTGGGTTACAATATTTCTTACCTCGTGATGAAGCGAAGTCCGCTATTACAATTATAGGTTGTGCCTTGATAGCACTTTTTTCTCGTTTAACTATAGGAAGTTACACTTTTTAACTTACTTGCAACAAGGCCGTTTTCGCATTGAAATAAGAGCTGTCGTGCTGCGCGTGTGGAAAAGCAGGCTCATATGCTATTCATGCGGTCACAAACATGGTACGGAAATTGTTCTTTTGACGAGTGAACGCAAATATGATATAAGATCAACAAGGTACATATTTCTATAACATTCTTAAATTAATATAAAGCAAATATTGAATGCAACTTTCCCCTTGTGAAACACAATTCTTTTGAATACAGTTCCAAT
>NC_090870.1:8780995-8795995 GCF_036669935.1 Montipora foliosa | reverse complement strand
GACAACCAATCGGTGCAGAGAACTTTCAGTAATTATACTAATAAGCATATAATTCGTTTTGCACAAGACAATAATGAACAATAATATTATTATAATTCCATGAGTGCATGTTGATATGAGATCAACCACTCAATCATATCCATTGATTATTGTTTTATTAAATTTTTATTTGATTCTTAACACTTGGACAAATTTAAAGCCAATCAGTTTCCAGCGTGGTAACACTTGACGCAATCAGTTTCCGTATTATGTCATAGTGTATAAGAGCTGTTAACTGAGAGTGAGTGAACCAAGCTAAAAACACAGTATCCGTAGTTCAAAATTTCATGTAAGGTATTATCTTTTCCCTTGTGCTTACACTGTCATTATTCACTTTCTGTGTAATGGTTTTATCATTGTTTTTGTTTGTAGGAAATGGTAGCCATACCTGATTTATGAAGAAACTGAAGTTGTGCAGTAGTACAGCAACCTACTTTTACTCTCTGCAGATTAGCTTTCTTGGTTCACGGAAAACCCTTTTCATTATTGTAAATGCACTGTGGCATGGAAGATATTTTCAAACAGGTCTGGAGAATGTTCACCACCAAAATTTCCCATTTTGTCTGGATCATATAAGTTCTTTCCTCCTTTTGTTTAGTGGTTGACTAGTGACTTGTGAAAATGTATGGTGCACAAGAGAGCTAAATGCAGTGTCTCCTTTAGTTGTAAAACATATATTATAGGAACACAAATACATGTAATATTGTCTTTGTTGTTGAGTAATGTTAGGATTTAGTACTGCCAGTGGTATTACAAGTGTCTCTTTTGAGTGGATTCCCCAATTTTCTGCTAACTTGACCCAAACAGATATATATAGGTGGAGAACAAATTCGGGAAAATGAAAGGAAAAAATACTAAACATACATCAGTTGATTATTACAAAACATTCTTTGTTTTGTTCAATATTATTTGCACTAGAAAGAAAATTAAGGACCATAAGAATTTAGTCTGTGATAAGGAAAAGTTTGTTCTGACAAAAGCAATTTGAGAAATTCATGGGGTTGTGCATCGTGTTCAATGCAGTTTGTTCTGTGCATGTAAATAATAATATGAAATGAAACATGTTTAGTGGTGCTCAATATAATGCTAAGCAGTGTACTGCTGTCAGTGGTGTGTGTGTCTTGGTGAAGGGGGGGGGGGGGGGGGGGGTTTAGTACTGCAAAGGCATTGGCATGTCATTTTCGTAATGAGCTAAACCCAAATACTTACCTTCATGTTTTTTTGTGAATGTTTTTGTTTTCTTTCTCGATTTTTTCTCTGCCTAATATCCAGCTCCTGCTTTTGATCCTTGAGGGTTTTCTACCTTTCTGACTAATTCTGTGTAACTTAGTGCTTCAGTTCTCTTGGCAGATTTTTGGCACTGACAAAGAAGGGGGCGTAGAATCTATATTGAGGGGTAGGGAAAATTCAATTCAGGGCAGATTATTATTGCAACTATTGTAATGTTATTCCATCACTCACCTTCATTGGTGAAAAGTATTCATCCATGTGGCAAATTCTGTAGTCTTTGTGAGCCAGTAGCAAGTGGCCTTCGAATAAAAGGTTTCTAGTGTGGTAAACTGTTTTGCTGGCATCAAAAGCCAAAAAAAGGGCTTTGCACATTGAACTAGAGCACCTTTGCTGACATTTTCAGTCTCTAAACGGAAAAAGCAGCTTACTTTGTTGAATAAACTTAACTCGCCCTTTGCAAAAAGTCCCATAAACTTGAAAAAGCACACAATCCCCCAGCAGTCAGATGTGACAGTTGACATATTTTATTTTTAGTTACACAAAACATAGCAATGAACGTTGTTAAAGGGAAAAAATAACAGGGTTTGTTGTCAATATTTGCCGCTGTTTTAAATATAACAGGCAGCCGCTCTGTCGCCTTGGCTTATAAAGCGAGAAAAACATTGTATTACATGAACAATGTCGACAAGATATTAACTCGAAGTTAAAAACATACATGTACGTTATATGCATTTCAGGACAACTTACGACCCCCAAACCTCACAAACTATATCGAGTGGCGTGAAAGTATAAGGCACTGGACTTCGCTTTTCTGTGTAAAACCAGTTACAACTGTGAAGACGAACACTAGCGGTAAAAAAACCTGCTTCTCTTCAAACTTTGATTTGAAAAAGTCTCTTGGTGTATGAAATCGGAATTCCACCTTTAAACACCTCTCAAAAATTTTCATATCAACGAAAAAAAAGTCATATTTGATATGTTTCGCGAAAACAATTTACCTCCAACATATCTCTGTTCTGAGCTTAAAGAGTAACCGACCACCTTAAGAAACGCAAAACTCTAAACAACGAACGTCAAATGAAGCTTCGAAGCTGGTCAAAAACTCTATTGCTTTACGCGAACTGGTTTTGATCCGATCTCTTCCCTGACGGCTCTGAAGCATCGTTGAATGATGGCAGATTCAGATCATCTTTTTGCAAATTTTCTCAGAGGAACGCCAACGGCGAGACAGCCTCCACAATGACGTGGTGGATTTTGATTTGTCGTCCGCCATTTTGAAAATGGAATGGCGACAACACAAGTGTGATTCTAGTGCGCATGTCTAGCGGTTTTTGCGCTCTGTCCGGGTTACACGTAAATCTTAGCATGCGCCACATATTAAGTTGAAATAGACACAGAGATGACAATTTCGAAATTTTCTAACCTTATTGGCAGTAAGAGACAGGTCCATAGGCCGATTTAACGTGTTTCTTCCACGATTCGTCGCCTTTAAGCGGTCAAAGTTTGCTTCTGTTTAGACAACGTCTAATGCACATCGCCAACTGTCAACGTAATCAATGGTCAAATATCATGAATCTGTGATCTTCTTTCGCGGCATATAATCATCACTGCATCTACTTAAGTCAACAGCTGCTAAGCAATTCGTGGATAGTTGTTTGCGTTGTACGTACTACACCAAGTTGACCAAAATATTACATTTGATTGCGACCTTTTACCTTTGCTCCCAAGAGTGTCGGCGCCCGCAGCACAATCTTGCAGCGTTCGTTATTTGGTCGTCACGCAATGCTATCATTTTAGTAGGTAGCTACACCGGTAGGGGTATATAGTAATAATAATCATAAAAAAATCAAACAAATAAAAAAAATGTAAAACAAATATAAATATTTGATTTCGATATAGTCGTATTTTGCTTTCCATATTTTGTATTGGGCACTCTAACACTGCGACGCGCCTTACCGTGGCCACCCAACAAACATTTTTTTCAAGTGAGCCAATCAGTGTGAGCGGATTTGATTGACAGACAAGCCTCCATTTGGTTCTTGCGCGTTGAAACTTTCTATGGAGGTGTGTCTGTCAATCAAATTCGCGTATCTTGATCAGTAGCTAACTTGTAAAAATGTTTGTTCGGTGGCCACGGTATGGCGCGTCGCACTGTAAAATAAGTGAAACAATTTGTTGAATGTTCGTCCGTTTTCAGTCTGGGTTAGCGTGCACTCTTTGATTGGCTACGCTACTATCTATTCTGTGATAGATAGTATTTAGTGTAGCAGCTAACAAAATTAATGACGGCCGCCTCTTGGCGTTCTCAAAGTGTCTGTGAAGAGGATTTAGATAAAGTTTTCAACCACTAGTTGATTTATGCTAAAAGGGAATGAGACGAAGACCCCCGAAACCCGCCCCGAAAGAGCTCTAACTCGGGCCCCGGCCACAGTAAAGCTTAAGCGTTTTTATCTCGAAGAAAACGAAGCAAAATATTTTCGCCCACACTAACGTTTAATTTTCCCATTGGTTTCATCTGTCCAAACTAAAACGTTGGAAAACGATAAGAACGAGTTGGACCTAGGATTGTGCATATGTGAAATAAATGTTCAGTTAATACCACTGCATTCACAAAGAAATCCCACCACGCGCTAGCTCTTCCCGGTCTAGTCCAATGTCTCCTTTGTCTTTCGCATGGCTTTCCTTCACTATCTCTATATCTCTTCGTGCCATAAGGCACATAAGGCTTTGACGTTCTCTTTCCATCCACTTCGGTTTGCTGCTAAAGCTCTGACAGTCGTCCATGATTGCCACCCAGCTACTCGTCTTTCGTCTTCAACCATTCTCCTCCATGTTTTTGGTCGACCTGGTCTCCTCCTCCCCTCTGGCCTCCACTCTAATGCTGTAACACAGTGCTCCTCTCTGTTCTTCCTCAATATATGCCCGATCCAATTCCATCTTCGGCGTCTGATCTCATCACTCGTTCTGTTCACTCCTGTGGTCTCCTGGATTTGTTGGTGCGAGATGGTCCGTGGCCATCTTATTCTCAGTATGCGTTTCATGCATTTGTATTGGAAAGCGTCCAGCTTCTTTGCTTCTGTTTTCGTGAGTTTCCAAGCTTCGCAGCCATACATCAAAACTGCTCTGACAATTGTTTTGAACAATTGAACTTTCGTCTTCCTGCTAATTTCGTTACAGTCCCAAATTCTTCGCAACCTGTAGACAGTTTGTCTGGCTTTACTTAGTCTCTGTTGTATGTCTTTGGTCGCCTCGCCTTCTTTATCCAGCAGTGCACCTAGGTACTAGGTTTCCTTCATCAGCTCTGAATTGTTATGGCGGAATCTCACAAAACGCTTCAGGCATTAATTTGTGACATTTTGTTTCCGTGCGGAGATCGGGTGACTTCGAACGGGTAAGAAAAACTGCAAATCGGGGAGAGGCTTGTGAAGATTTGTCAGTTTTAAAAAAATGTCTGTTGTCGAGCGCGCGCAAGATGATGCGTTTGGTACCGGGGTTGGGTAACGGTATGATTACCGGTATGTTGCGAAAAGCAATATGCCACGTCAATATTCTAACATGGCCCCAAGGCTTTCAGGACAAACATCCATATTTGGTGTTGTCTTCTTTGTATCCAGTCTCTTTCGGGAATTTAGAGACAAAAGAAACTTTAAAAAGTTACAAAATAATTATCCCTAAAGCCTCAGAGCAAGTAAGAATATTGATATATCGAACGTGGCCTATTTGAGTAAAAAAAAAAACTTTGCAAAAGACGCACAAAAGTCTCCGACTGTCGCGAGAGTATTCGAAAACAAATTCTGCCGAAAGTGTTACGCAATGTAGGTAGCGGGTCGCGTAAGAGATGACAACAGGAGACAACTCAGAAGACAAAGGGAAAATAGTCATTCTTTATATTCTTTTATTTACTCTCTTCCCACTCAACAAGATTTTTTGCTCAAAATGGTTACGTATATATCAGGATAGAAATTGCCCTACCCCTACCCTCTAGGCTGGGATGACAGCATTGCGTGACAAACAAATGACGAACCGCTGCAAAGTATTCAAGGTCAAGCAGCAATCGTTCAGATGTGGTATTATTTTGGCGCTGTGCGAAGTAAGCAACTATCCACAAATGACTCAGCCGTTGCTGAGTTAGATGCAGTGGCGATCAGATGTGCCGAAATATGGTATTTGACCATTAAATACGATGACAGTTGGCGATGTAGATCAGACATTGTGCAAACAGAAGGAAACTGTACTGCTTTATATGTGCCGATTGGCGGGAAAAACACGTTAAATCGGCTTTTGGATCTGCCTTATGCAGCAAATAAGGTTAGAACATTTCGAAATTATCATCTCTGTGTCTATTTCAACTTAATATGGGTCAAGTCATGTGGCGCATGCTAAAATATATGGGTAACCAGTCAATTGATATATGACGACGGAAGGGCAAATATTTGCATTTTTAACGTACTTTGAAAAGCTCTCGCGTCGCTCACAATCATTTGCCCAAAGAAATTTTTACAGGAATCTGTAGACCATTCTTCTACGATTCAACCAGCAGAAGCTTAGTCCATTTGAAGGTTTCGCACATGATGAAAATTAACTATATTTACGAAGTACTTTTAAGTGAATGAAATACATGTCTTCGAAATTTAATCATTTTCCACCCAAAACGACAGCACAACATTCACTAAAATCGACCAAGCACACATTTAAACATTGCACAAAAATATTTGAGTGTTCTAAAGACGGACGAATAATGTCGTTTTGCATGCGAGACTCTCAAAGTTGTTTAATAAAATGGTGCGTGACATGGCGATTTTAACGGAATTTGGTAATTTGCATATTTCTCTCAAATAAAAGGATATTTTGCCGAAAAAACTGTCCAGTAGTTATTGTCATGCCCTAGCCTATCTACCATGAAAATATGAGCCAAATCGAATTTTCGACCCTTGCCGCGAAATTAAGAATTTGTCTGATTTTTACAGGCAGCCACTCTTAAGAAACCCTTGAACATATGAAAAATCCTTGTCATTTTACAAACAAGAATACAATTTGATTCTCAACCTCTCTCATCCCAAGCCTTCAAACATTTGGCTGTCTAAAATGTTCCCTCCACCCTTTACAGGTATTTTGCTCTTTGTTTGATTAATGATCAAAGATCAATGCTTGGTCGATTGAATGACTTAACATGAAAACTAGGCTGATACTCTAAGTTGCTTTTTGTTAGAGATGATAGTTCTAACGTTTTCGGACTGTCACTGCTATGAATCCTTGAGGAACTAACATAAATTCTTTTCAAAAAACGGTTTACATGTAGTAACATAATGCAGTCTTGACCAACGTGTTCACTATATTAGAGACTTTAAGATCTACGACGACTACGGTCGACGAAAACGTCACCTCAAAATATAACTTGGCTCTATCATAAGTCTTTCACGATTATTGTCTCGTTCACGTCCTACAATGCGGGCGACGTATCCAAAAAATAAATTGGTACGAGCGGTTTAAGAGTGAAAACAGAGAATGAAAGGTTCTCTGTTGCAAGCTTACGTCGTCCGGCGTCAAAACCTCGAATATGGTGATTTCACGTCGTCGTGATGCAGAGGACCGCAAACCTACTTGCCGTTTCTTAAACTCCCTGTTAAAAGATAGTGAACAACTGATTCAATGAAGAAATAACTTAATGTATCTTGCTAAGAAGGGAAAATCAAGCCAAAATGACAGATTTGCTGTACGAGCCCGCCTTTCAAGAATTGGCTGACGACTTAGCCACCGGAATTAAAAAAGCAAAGGCGTACGATATGGCATCGTTGTTACTAAGGTTTCAAGAAAGTTTAGACAAAAGAGGTACAGGCTCAGTAAGCTACACCAAACAGCACGTCGTCAGCAAAAGTCGTTTAGAAAAGTACTTTGGTGATTAAATAGTGTTCTTTCAGCCATCAAATCGAAGCAAGCCTGAGATTGTGTACTCGACTACTGTTAAGGTACAAGATGTTCTGAATGCATGGGCGAACAATACACCCGGCAGCTCTTAAGTTTAAGTTTAAGTTTAATAAAGCTTCTTACCAATGTACAAAAGAAAATATATATACAAAAGTACAATAGGTAAAGGAAAGCAATAGGGGGAAACTGAATTCCCATATAAAAACTGCTCCCCAGAAATAAAAGCTAAAACAATTAAGAATAGTATATCTAATATATAATTTCACAATGTGTACGAAATCTAAAAGACCTATCTATTTACAAAGATAATTAAGTAGTAAAGTTTTAAAAGAGCTTAAGTTAGAAGCAGACATAACTGAGTTAGGTAAAGAGTTCCAGTCATTAACGTAACGGTTAAAAAATGAAAATTTAAAATAGTTTGTCCTTGCTGCTTTAGGTCTAATTTTAAAGTCATGGTTACTTTTAGTTCTTGTTTGGCCAGTCAGATCCACATATGCGGTATAGTCAATATCAGAATAGCCATGAATTATCTTGTAAAGCTGAAGCAAACAGAGGTATTTCCTTCTAAGCTCCAATGATGACCAGTTAATGATGAATGAATGATGAATGATAAAAGCAAAAGCAAAGACCAAAAAAACAGTGAGCAGACAGCTGAGGATATTTTTCGAGTTGCAAACTACATAAAAAAGGAGATCAAAGAATGTAAGGGTATTTCCGCGAAGAGCGTTTGATGTGAGGGACATGAGTGTGGACCAAAAGGAAAAAAAGTAATTCCCGGTTGTCTTTACTGGCAGATCAGACTACTGATTACTTCAAGACGGGGGGCATCCACAGCCCTTGAAGTAAAGATTTGTAGTAACCCCACCCCAATTCCAAGGCAGTGGGATACGCATATAAGCTACTACAAAAACAAGACAAATCTTTGCGAATTCGTATCTAACTCGCTCTGCCAGATAGGGCAAGAGAAGCTAATAAGAAGATTATCATAGGAGGAGGGTCAGTTAGAGATGGAGGAAAAGCTGTGAGCATCAGCAGAGACACGTGTTCAGATATTAGTTACCTGTTTAGATCCACGTGTTTGCGGTTTGGCGTTAGAAGTGGTGATAGTTCGCGCATTTAGTTCCAAGCATACAAGTACAACGCTGCAGAGACCGCCATATTGAATTTCCTAGATGCTCAGTGGTGATGTTTCAGTCAATGAAAAAAATAAAACCACTGCTGTTTTGATTCTTTAGTTCACATGAAATGAAAGATACAAAGTTGCTTTCTATATTTGCCCCGTTCATACGTTGGATAACGTAGCTTCCACGCCATGAAGAGCTGAGGTAAATGACTTACGTGAAAACCTTCCTTCCGCCGTTGAAAACGTCAAAACTTAGCTTCGAACGTGACGGCAAGCGCTTCCAGCAGTTTGAGGCTAGCCGTAAAACGTGGATCTAAAAGTCTCTAATATTCCTAGTCTTCAATCAAACCACGAAGAAGCTAATACTCGATTGTTACCTCACGAAAAGTGCGCACGAGAATGCAGCAAGGATAGCCTCATCCAATCACCGGATACGGATGTACTTGTCATATGTACGTCGCACTTTCACAGCCTTTCGTGTGAAGAATTATGGTTCCAAAGAGGCGGAAGGGACCAGTTACGATTTGTTCCGGTGCGCTTAGTGTCTCAAGAACTGGGAGAGCGCACGTTTGGGGTTCATGCCCTCACAGGGTGTGACTCGACCAGTTCATTGGCCGGGATTGGAAAAAAGACAGACTGGGCTGAACTCAAGCGCAGTGCTGCCCACCAAAATGCCTTGCGGCTTGTGGGTCAAAGGGAACAGTTGAATGAGAGAACAGCAGCCAAAGAGGAAGCTTATGTTTGCGACCTTTATTCTACATCGAAGATCACGTCCACAGCCGGATCAAAATAGAAATACGTTTTAAAGTACTTTATAAATTGTGCTCGCTTTAGGACCCCATGGAGATAAACTGATGAGAGAAATGATGTAAACAAGAGAGGAACTGAAACTTTTGACAATAACTATAATAATTTTATCAAAATATGTATAGTCTATTAGACGCTTTTTTATGTGTAGTATCGCTGGGACGAGTCAACTGTACACAAGGAGCAAAAATACTCAGTTATACTACATATAACTACCAAAAAAAAAAAACAACAGCGAAGCGAAATACTACCGCCTACTTTAGACGCCTCAACCCAACTCATCAAGCGAACCAATTATCAGGCATACGTGTGGAAGAATGCTTTGACAGCGATGCCCAACCTCCAGAAGGTAACGGTTGGTACATAAGAGGTATAATCGAAACCTGTCCTGATGACCAGGGACCCAGCACCAAGAAGACTTCTTGAATTAATGACATTTCAGTGCAGAAGATCTATGTGTCGTGCAAATTGTTCCTACTCTGGTACTGGCAATCCATGTACAAAGTCCTGTTTGTGCATGGCAGATAAAGAAAGCCCGCCACAACCCTCATCGCAAATCACTCTATTTTGACAGTGACTCTGAACATAGTGACAATGACTAGCTATAGCTACAATAGGCACCTCATTAACCACATAAATAGTTAATTACTCTAAAAAACGCTCACGTACTGCTTTGAAAAAAGGAATGGAAAGGAATTTTATTTAAGTGTCTAGTCGCCCTAGCGCTGGAGCACTCATTGGGGACATTGTAAACTGAAATCAACAATTAACGTAAATCAAGTCAAATGATTGAAATTTAAGATGCATTGGTTTGTTTCCAATTGGGTAAAAATTGATCAACGTTCTAACGCAGTTTCTCTTTAGTAGTAGTGTTGCATAATTTAAACCGTTTGTAACTGTCGGTTGTAAAAACATTTGGTTTATATAGCGGACATGTTAGTCAAGACTGCATTATGCTACTACATGTATACCGCTTTTTGAAAAGAATTTATGTTAGTTCCTCAAGGATTCATAGCAGTGACAGTCCGAAAACGTTAGAACTATCATCTCTAACAAAAAGCAACTTAGAGCATCAGCCTAGTTTTCATGTTAAGTCATTCAATCGACCAAGCATTGATCTTTGATCATTAATTAAAGAAAGAGCAAAATACCTGTAAAAGGTGGAGTGAACATTTTAGACCGTTAAAAGGCTTAAACCCATGAAGCAAATATTTGGTGCCGCCTGGGTATTTAGACCGCAAATGTCGATAACGGTGTAAGAAAAGGAGCAAACAAATGTCATGCCCGATTCAGCCTCGTTTTCAGGCTGACGAAACAGTATCGAAGCTAAACCCTCCTTTATCTCGGGTCGTTTACCACCTTTCGACTTTACGACGTAGCGAGCCTTACTCAGCAGGTATTGGTCTAATAAAATCCACTGTCAAACCCTTTCTCACTCGTGGGTTGAACGAAACCCCGATTTTCTGGTCTCTGCTACCGGACTATTCATATTTCCTGTTAGCTCCTCGAAAAGTTTGGCCCTTCTTGTCGACAAATTCACATTAAGAACTGTGCCTACTAATTCAAAGGTTTTTTTTTTCCCGTGGTTTATGATTATGCGGGAATTGTAGATCTTAACAAGTGTACGCTCATGGAGCGGCTAGTTTATTCTTACAGTAAGTTATCCTGACTTGAGCCTGCGATCCAATCGAAGCCCAGTAAGTACCTAGTCAGCCGTCAACCTAAAGAAAACAGATGACCTCGATGAGCTCTAAACTTGAGCACGTGGTATGCTCGGGTGATACGGGTCACACTGGCAAATAAGGAGGGGTGGACGTACGTACGGTCGTAGGGTGACCGAAACCTTTTTTTTTTTCTTTTCTCGCACAAATGACCTGGGTTACAATATTTCTTACCTCGTGATGAAGCGAAGTCCGCTATTACAGTTATAGGTAGTGCCTTGATAGCACTTTTTTCTCGTTTAACTATAGGAAGTTACACTTTTTAACTTACTTGCAACAAGGCTGTTTTCGCGGTGAAATAAGAGCTGTCGTGCTGCGCGTGTGGAAAAGCAGGCTCATATGCTATTCATGCGGTCACAAACATGGTACGGAAATTGTTCTTTTGACGAGTGAAAAGGCGCAAATATGATATCAGATCAACAAGGTACATATTTCCATAACATTCTTAAATTAATATAAAGCAAATATTGAATGCAACTTTCTCCTTGTGAAACGCAATTCTTTTGAATACAGTTCCAATTGGAGATCAGAAGTAGACCCATTGTCTCTGCAGCTAGTTCTGACTTTCAGTGAGATTCGAAGTGCAGAAATTACCATCACCAACAAGATTTTGGAAGAAAAAAGCATGCATTTTGGAAAGCGTTTCTACTTTTGGTGAAATCTGTCTCGCACTACACATTGAGAAGATCTTTGCTCGACCGTTTTTTTGTTAATGTTGCTGTGATCTTCTTAGCACACTTTTCACAGCTTGGCGTATCTCTCGTATTCGCCAGCAGTACACGACTGGATTCCAAAGCGAGTTGATGAAAACAGCTGTTGTGGAAAAGTCGTAAGCAATCTTCACGGATGGAGTAGACCCAATCATGTTCTCCGCAAGAACCGTTGCAAACAATGGAATATAAAACGTTAGGAGCAAACCATAGACATAAAGAACAGTCACCGCTGATTTTCTGCATTTGAGCTCGTTCGACGCATTCGCATCCACGTTCATGGCCATGTTTTGCTCTCGTATTTGTCGTCGATGTTTTCCAACGATGTGGAATATTTTGTAGGTGCAGAACGCAATGACAAGAAAAGTAATGAGCAGTGATAGTAACGGGATAATTAGCCAGCTGGTAACTGCAAACCTCAATGATACAGTAGTTGCAGTGGCAACCCATATTAAAAAAACTGCGAAACGCATGCGAGAAACCGAGACAACGGAATTGTATCTTAAATGAAGTGTGAGAGCAAGAAGGCGATCGATGGACACAAGCGCTAAAAGGAGCAAAGATACGCCGCCTGTTATCCACGCACTCAAGGACTGAAAAATTCTCAATGAACACACAAGGCTTGGATCTCCTTGAAGTTCGGCTATTTTGCTAGCAACCAAAGATGGATGACAGATCACTCCCACAAGGAAATCTGCACCTGCGAGACAACCCAGAAGAAAAAAAGATGGCGAATGAAGGTCTCGTGATTTCCAAATCACGTATACAATGATAAAATTCCCTGCACATGTTATCGGAGAAAGCAACAAGTTCAGGATGCACGTAACAACATTTGCCATAAATGTTGCTTCCGTTTGGCCCACGTTCATTGTAAGAAAAAAGCAACTCGTATTCACCAGTGACTTGTTCATAATGCTTGATTGAAGCCTTCAGTATTGTCCTAATATTCTGAATTTTGAAAACCGCCTTGCCAAAACGTCAGTGAATCTTTGATGGAAAAGTCAAAAGATGAAAGATTGATAAACCCGGCATGAGCTGATTGAGGCCTCTTTCATGAAAACGTGTTTGCACCCAATTGGAGGGATTGCATTCAATTACCCTTACCTGTCTTTTAATTTTCATCGAATAATCTAAAAAGTTGATCTTGCAGTTCCCCTATTCTATTCCTTAATCAAATTTTGAATTATCTCACTAAACTTGGATAAATATTGAGCCTGCATGCAGGTGTACTGATAAATATATATATAACCCCAAATAACAGTCAGGGCCGTAGCCAGAAAAACGTTATGACTTAGGCAACGTCCGTGGTTAAATTCTCTTTGTAGGTATTTTAGGAGTTTATGATGAGTACACTAGAATCACGTTTTCTTTTCAACAATGACGAAAAAATGACTGTTTGCCTCATACTGGCTACGGCCGTGACAGTATTGTAAGAGGTGGTCGTATTCAGCCGTTTACTTTTTGAAATTTGAAAGTGAGGTTCATTTTCAGTTGAAGACGAAAATGTATAAGGCTTGTACGTTTTCGAAGAATTTTTTTTACAGTTTAATTAGTAAGGTACGTGTGACTGTCAGTAAATGTCAAGACTATTAAATTTATACCGCTAAGCAAATTTTCATTTAGATGTTAGCTCCTCGAAAAGTTTGGCTCTTCTTGTCGACAAATTCACATTCAGGACTGTGCTTACTAATTCAAAGGCTTTTTTTTTACCCTGGTTTATGATTATGCGGGAATTGTAGATCTTAACAAGTGTACGCTCATGGAGCGTCTAGTTTATTCTTACAGTGAGTTATCCTGACTTGAGCCTGCGATCCAATCGAAGCCCAGTACCTAGTCAGCCGTTTACCTCAAGAAAGCAGCTGACCTCGATGAGCTCTAAACTTGAGCACGTGGTATGCTCACGTAATACTGGTCACACTGGCAAATAAGGAGGGGTGGACGTACGTACGGTCGTAGGGTGACCGAAACCTTTTTTTTTTTCTTTTCTCGCACAAATGGCCTGGGTTACAATATTTCTTACCTCGTGATGAAGCGAAGTCCGCTATTACAGTTATAGGTTGTGCCTTGATAGCACTTTTTTCTCGTTTAACTATAGGAAGTTACACTTTTTAACTTACTTGCAACAAGGCCGTTTTCGCGGTGAAATAAGAGCTGTCGTGCTGCGCGTGTGGAAAAGCAGGCTCATATGCTATTCATGCGGTCACAAACATGGTACGGAAATTGTTCTTTTGACGAGTGAAAAGGCGCAAATATGATATCAGATCAACAAGGTACATATTTCTATAACATTCTTAAATTAATATAAAGCAAATATTGAATGCAACTTTCTCCTTGTGAAACGCAATTCTTTTGAATACAGTTCCAATTGGAGATCAGAAGTAGACCCATTGTCTCTGCAGCTAGTTCTGACTTTCATTGAGATTCGAAGTGCAGAAATTACAATCACCAACAAGATTTTGGAAGAAAACAGCATGCATTTTGGAAAGCGTTTCTACTTTTCGTGAAATCTGTCTCGCACTACACATTGAGAAGATCTTTGCTCGACCGTTTGTTAATGTTGCTGTGGTCTTCTTAGCACACTTTTCACAGATTGGCGTATCTCTCGTATTCGCCAGCAGTACACGACTGGATTCCAAAGCGAGTTGATGAAAACAGCTGTTGTGGAAAAGTCGTAAGCAATCTTTACGGATGGAGTAGACCCAATCATGTTGTCCGCAAGAACCGTTGCAAACAATGGAATATAAAACGTTAGGAGCAAACCATAGACATAAAGAACAGTCACCGCTGATTTTCTGCATTTGAGCTCGTTCGACGCATTCGCATCCACGTTCATGGCCATGTTTTGCTCTCGTATTTGTCGTCGATGTTTTCCAACGATGTAGAATATTTTGTAGGTGCAGAATGCAATGACAAGAAAAGTGATGAGCAGTGATAGTAACGGGATAATTAGCCAGCTGGTAACTGCAAACCTCAATGATACAGTAGTTGCAGTGGCAACCCATATTAACAAAACTGCGAAACGCATTCGAGAAACCGAGACAACGGAATTGTATCTTAAATGAAGTGTGAGAGCAAGAAGGCGATCGATGGACACAAGCGCTAAAAGGAGCAAAGATACGCCGCCTGTTATCCACGCACTCAAGGACTGAAAAATTCTCAATGAACACACAAGGCTTAGATCTCCTTGCAGTTCGGCTATTTTGCTAGCAACCAAAGATGGCTGACAGATCACTCCCACAAGGAAATCTGCACCTGCGAGACAACCCAGAAGAAAAAAAGATGGCGAATGAAGGTCTCGTGATTTCCAAATCACGTATACAATGATAAAATTCCCTGCACACGTTATCGGAGAAAGCAGCAAGTTCAGGATACACGTAACAACATTTGCCATAAATGTTGCTTCCGTTTGGCCCACGTTCATTGTAAGAAAAAAGCAACTCGTATT
>NC_090870.1:8765995-8773495 GCF_036669935.1 Montipora foliosa | reverse complement strand
GAATTTAAGTGTTTATACCATTAAACACATGGCTCTGGCGGACGCTAGAGTGATATTTTACACGTCTCCGGTATACGTTGCTTTTCTTGGAAGGATTTTCCTCAAGGAAAAAGTGAGCAAGTTTGATTTTTTTGCGACATTGATGAGTTTGGGAGGTGTGGTGCTAATTGGAAGACCATCCTTCTTATTTGGGTCCCTTGGTAAAAGCTCTTCCTCCAAACAAGTCTGGTTGCCTACACTTCTTGCAGTAGCAGGATCTTTTTGTTTTGCATGTAGCATTGTGATAACCCGCAAACTGTCGCAAGAGGTATCAAGTAGAGTGGTGGTATTCTATTCAACAATGGTTGCAACTACCGTAACATTTTTGCCTGTGCTCATCTCTGGTGGAATAAAATATCCTGATTGTGGAACTTATGATGCTTATTATATTATTGTTTCCGCAGCAATTACCTATGCTGGGCAGTTAGTAGGAACAAAGGCCCTGAGTCTGGAAAAAGCATCTGTGGTTTCTTTGGTACGCACAATAGGCATTGCATTCTCTTTTCTCCTACAGTTGACTGTTCTTGGTGTTGCTGCAAATGGACTCAGTATTGGTGGAGCTGTTCTAGTCTTGCTTTGTAATGTTACTATTTTTATCAAGACGTTTTTAGAACAAAAGAATAAAGTCTACATTTCTTGACACAAAGAATGGATAAAGGAATTAGGGATGGAGACCACATATACCATACAGGACCAATTTGCTTGCAGTGCACTTAGTGCTAACCATTGGTTAACCCATTGACTCCTGGGAGTGAGACTAACAGATTTTACTATGTCTGACGCCAAATGATTTTACTCATCACCTGGGGGCATCATGGGATACCTGAGGAGTGAATGGGTTAAGAGGTATCAAAATCTCTATGACTGTTTTCATGCTTTTCAATTAACAATTATGCGCCGAAGGTGAAGTGATTATTGGTGAATATTTACCGATAATCACTGAGCCTGAGGCGAATAATTGTTTTAGTATAAATACACAGGTGATTATTTCAAAAAAGAGAAAAAAAAAACATTTCAACGCGAAATCATCTAATTCGCTTACAGTGGCAAAATGACTACTGGCAGCCATTTTGTCCGTCAAGGTGATTATCGGCTGATAATCCGAGATAGCAAGCCAAAGAGAGTGCGCGATTTTGTATAATCACCTGTGTATTTATACTAACACTGGTTAGTGTGAGCCAAGCCTTTTAAAGCATCCCTAGCTATGTCTCTTTGTTTTCACTCACTCAACAAGCAATTATGTTTTTAATCAAAACGAACTGGAACATTTGGACGTTAACTGCGGATATGTGAGTATGTGAATCCTTAGAGTAATTGATAATTCAACTAACTATTGGAATTACACAAGTATGTAATGCAAGATTAGGAAAATTGGGGAAAAAAATCGATTTTTTTTTGTAGGTATACAGTGGCCAAAGGGAATGAGGCTTATGAGGTGGCCCCTTCATATTGAATGGCATTAGTAGAGCTTAATTCTTGGAGTATCAATTCTCAGGTATTAGTCTAGGACACCAAGATGGCTGCAATTTGTTTGTTCATCGACACAAAGGTGGCTGCAGTACCACTTTGTGTGAAAATCAAGGATTTTTGGTGCTTAGGATTAGTGTCTATTGTTTTTGTTGCATATCTATAATGAGAAGCACCCTGACTAAGAGTAGGGTAATGATTTATCAAAAACAAAGAGTTTAACAATAATATTTAATTTTTTAATATTTTTTGTTGAACCATATTGGAAGCTGTAATAGGGGATGTGCCTGAAGATTTAGGGCCAGTTATTTAAAGTACCCCTAACTCAAATATCTATTTGAGTTATATATTTAGATGAATCTTTTCACCCATTTCACAACATTTAAACAGAGCCTAGGCAGTGCTTTTCAAAACTGCCTTCCAATTAAGAGTTTCATTTTGGCCAATTCTAGTACACAAAGTACAATGGTTGTTCTTTGTCGAAAAAAAGCGTTGAGAAGACAATGGCAGAGGAGATGAGCATTTATCTACTTCAAGCCATTCACTTTGATCCTGAAAATATTGGCAACAAAATGATTAATAATGTAAGACATTTAAATAATGGGCCCCTATTAGTAACTTTGTTACGTGACCAGCGCCATGGGCAGGCAAGATGAATCAATAGGCCATTTTACAGTTGTTTGCTCAGCGACCTAGCCTATGAATGGCTGCGAGGCTGCCGGTGACCTTGCATTGATACAGCCCCGACTGCTTTTATCATGCAAATTGTGTTGTTGTAATTCTAATTAGTCCGTATTAACATAACAAAAGCACGGAGGTTTGTATCAAAACAGGGTCACCGGCAGCCTCGCTTCCATTCGTAGGCCAGGTAACTTAGCTACAACTGTAAAATGGTCTATTCCCGCTCTGTGATTGACTACCCGAGCGGGCAAGAAGGGGCTTTTCAGTCAAGATGGCTGGATATTGGCCTCGTTCTTTTTTGCGTGTTTATGGACCTCGACTTCGTCTCGGTTCATAAACACGCAAAAAAAGAACTTGGCCAATCTCCAGCCATCTTGACCTCACGCGTGGTCAATAACCCATATATATCACAAGTTTAAAACTCGAAAATGGTAATCATAAATGTGGAATTCCTTTTCTGATAAATTTTTCGTTACATCACAAACAAGAGGATTCTGAGCGAAAACGACCGTTATCAAAGCGGTTTGCCGAAAACGTTTGAAAAACGTTGGGCCGACTTTTTTCAAGATTACCCAAAAGCAATCTGTTTCAATCTTGTCTATTTGTGTCCATCCGTGCTTCTGTTTCCTTTTGCTGTATTTCTTTTATGTTGTTCAACAGTTTTAAGTGGTTATTGCAATGTTTTATTCTATTTTTTTGGGCATTTTGGGTGTCACGAAATTACATCATTTTGCGTGACATGGCCCCTTTAAGCAAGTATTTGTGTTTCAAGACATTGCTGTTACGTGAAAGAATGTTGTAAAGTTAATCCTTGTAATGAGACATTCCCTCCAAATTGTTGAAACTGGTTTGAGCCACCTTAATTTGCACCGTCACGGGAGACGAAAAAACAAACGTGCTACATATCAAAAATTGTTGTTTTACCTCATTCATGCTATGTGTTTTGTTTCAGTTGAGTCTGAATAACAACTAAAAGTGACCTCGTTTGGACACTCCGGCCAGACGTTGTGCAAATTTTTAGGGGCAAATTGGAGCATTATATTTAGTTTGAAGCTTTAAGTGGAGGGAGGGGAGGGAGGGATAAAGAGAAAGATTTGCATTTCCTTCCATCTCAATCTCTTACAAAATCCATGTCTCAGTTCAAGGTTGCCTGAAAGAAGGGTATCTTTTGACCATGGTACGTCCCATTTTGTGCCTTGCCTCGGTCACGTCGTTCGAAATGTTTCATTAAACAGAACGTGAGAAAAACATTTGGAGAGAGATGTGATCGATAGCGGCTCTCTGTGCTTCTGAATTTAGATGAACCATTTAACACCTTTCTTGCAAGGAGTTGTCATTCGACGCCATCTCCTTTTGATCTGCACTGGCAAACTCAATTTTTTGTTTACGTCGTGCTACCAGCTACCTCTAAATGCAAAAGTCGGTTAAGGACGGTGCCTGCTAATTTAAAGGTATTTTTGCGCGGTTTACTGAATATGCGGTAAAAGCAGATCTTAACAAGTGTTATTGAAATCCAAAAAGAAACTTGGGGGTAACCACGCGTTTTTCGAAGATAATTAATCAACAATTTTTTGTAAAAAGCTTTAAAATAGAAAGCAATGTGTGGCGTTCTTTTCCAAATTGAAGTTTACAGTGCGACGCGCCTTACCCTGTCTTACCTTTTCCTCCAATCAGGATGTGTGAATTTGATTGACAGTCACACCTCCTTGCAAAGTTCGCTCAGTTGTAAGTTGAACACCGTTGCATGGGTTGTAGAGTTGACGTATTTGTACGTAATTGTCAAATGTGAAAGTTTGTTGGGTTGCCACGGTAAGACTCGTTGCACTGTAATTATCTCTGAAAAATGCGTGGTTACCCCCAATTTTCTTTTTGGATACCATAGTTTTAAACCGCGCAAAAATATCCGTGTATTAATAAGCACTAGCCATGGAAAATCCGAGTATCTTGAGATGCGCAGAAAGTATCCGCAATAATAGTAGGCACTGCCATAAAATTTGCAGATGGTGATCGGTCGATGACATTTGATTGGTTAACAAAAATTTTCCTGACTTTTTTAAAATAACAAAAGTATGCCGATTTAAGAAAAATGGGCTGCATAAATAAAGAGATGCTCCATTGCTTCCTTCAGTGCTGAGTGACCAGGCGACAGCAGTTGATATTCGAAGAAGCGATTTAAAATTGCCTCTAACTTGCCGTCACTTGAACGTGACTAGAATAAGGTGAGAGACTCAGTTTTGTGTATATAAAGTTTTACTTAGGTTAAATATGGTGTCATTAGAACAATTTATGAAAGCTAACCATTCGAGTCGGCGCTTAGACCTAATCACTAGAGATCAGTGAATAACCCAGCAGCTATTCTCTGCCTAAACAGAGTCACTTGTTTCACCGCCAAAGCGGGTAAACACTGAAGTCGTCAGGTTGCCATAGGTAACCGAGGCTCTCTATACGAGCATCAAGAGTTTTGCGCTTCCGGTTGAAATGCAGCGCATCATGGGATAGGCTGTCCAGAAAAGTGAGCACCAATATTCTTGAATGCCAGCCGTACTGAATATCTCCTGTTTCAGATCGCGTCTCTTTACCTCCGATTCATACTGCATTTTTCCACTGAAATTCCTCCTTTAGCCGTTGCATATTGGGGTTACGCATACTGTGCATGATAACTAATTCTGCTCAGTTTTTTTATCTTAGAGCAGCAGAAAAACAAAACCTTGTTTAATACGAATTACCTTCATGTGACTTTGTTTTATTTTTATTTTTCTGGTTTTTGGAAGGAAAAAGACAACTGACTTTAGAAGGTAGATTACAAAGGTAATTCAGCATAAAACCCCTTTGTGGTTATAAGGACTTGAAAAATCAAATTCAAAGTTTTTTTCTGGTAGTCCACAAAGTTTGTAACCTTTATTAAACAGTCATAGCTTCCATGTAGTTGAACACTGAGAAGTGATTTCCTTGTTTTTGCACCCCTTGTACATGTGTCACTGGCCAAGTGCCTTTTTGCATGCGGCAGTGAAGTTATTGTTCTAGTTGTGTCTAATAACACATTCATGTCTTCAGTAATTTATAGTCTGTTTGGTGCGCATGCAATCCAAGTGTTAATAATTCCAAATTTGGTTACAACTTTCATAAATCTGGTTCTTTTTAGATTACCTTATCAAGAAGTATGTTTGGGTCGCCAGCGCGAGATGAAAATCTCACGTGTAGCCACCCTTGAACTGGTGACGCGACAGGTGAAAAAATCGCAAGAAAAAAGTCGCCAGAGTTGAAACTTTCGCGATAACCTACAACTTTTTTCCCGCGCCTGCGACACGACTAAAGAGTATTTAGCCAATGAAATTAAAGTAGGAATGTCTGTTTATAGTGCCCAGGTCTCTCGAAGTATGCGATTCGCGCGGCCTTCTTTGTCGCCAAAATTTGTCACAAGTGTAGCCACCCTGGCGCGCAGGCGACGTGAGAAAATCTGAAACAAATCGCATCACCGGCCCGAGACAAAAATCGCTCGTGTAGCCGCGGCTTTAATGGACTTTTGTCCACTTAATTACTTTTTATTTTGACAAAGTTGTTGACTTGGAATGAAATAGTATTGGGTTTGCTCGTTGTCATTTTGTTCTTGTATTTTGTTTGTGTGTTTCTTGCTTTTTCCTGTTGAGGTGTCCTTATCTCCTTTGTTGACTTGATAAGTGAATAACAAGAACGTTTAGGTTCTTCTTCTTCTTCTTCTGAAAATTTTGTGAAATAAACAATCATGGAGAATCCATGTGTGTTTGCGATGACATGACCAGTACATGGTAAGTTTCTAAGGTCTATTAGGTCCATTTGAAAATGTGTTAGGAATTCTCTTGCTTGAATAGGGGCTAGCACAGGCTGTTTTTCCCTGCTGGTGGTCGACTTTTGTTCTTCGAGTATCGAGAAGAGTGACGCAAAGAGGTGTATTACTTCTTGGGATACTACTGATTCGTAGTTTCGCTTGATATACTTGTCCATCTTGTCTCTTCGCAATATTCGAATGGGTTTGGAAAAGAAATTGGTGTAGTTGACATTTTTGAACAATTTCATTTCCGTTCTTGGATAATATTTGGCCACCCTCCAGTTTCCATCCTTTTCTTTTGATAATTGCTACGTCTTGACTTGTCAGATTTGTTCTGTCTTTGCTGTCTTCATTACGTGTTTCCAACCACGTCTCTGCATCGTTGTAAAAGTTGTCGTCAATAAAAAGGATTATTTTGCTTGCTTTTGTCTTTTTGGAAGCTTTAACTTCACCCAATTTTGGTAAAATATCTCTGAATCAACACAACTTGTGTTAGTCATTTTACCAATCTCGACCCCAGAGTTCTTCTCTTAACCGAGGGAGAGAAGAGCTCTGGGGAACCCTGAAACAAAGTGTCTTCTCATTGGTTTTCGTGAAGAACAATCAAAAGCGTCTCTAATTGGTGCATTCATGTTAGCACGAGGAGTGAGCAGGCGCCGTAAGGTTCCAATAGCCAGTTTTTGGCTGTAAGAACCCTACGGCGCATGTTCTCCTACATAGAGTTTCCCAGAGCCTTGGGTCGGCCCGAGTCTCTGGTGACGAGAATGCCATTTTACGAACCGTACAGGGCCACGCGTTGCGCACATGTAAACTTTTGCCTAATTTACTATGATCGAGAAGAGTCTGGGCCCTCTTGCACCTGGAGAAAAGTACTTGCTATTAAAATGACGACTGCTTGTCCAAGTCCTGTGTGGTTTAGCGGTTAGTTACGGCGAAGGACTCGATACTAAGGGATATCAGAGGTGCCCGGTTTAAGACTACTCGGTAATTGCAGCTCAAAGCGATTTCTTTCTCTCATGTAAACATTGGAATTGAATGGGTCAAGGATACATAAAGTAGTGGTAGGTATGACGACTGGTCCGGGGATGGAAGGTTAAGAGGGATAGGGACAGACAGAAAGAGAGGAAAGTGGGAGGAGTGAAAGGCGATTTTTTGTTTTTTTGTTTTTTTTTCAACCCCCCCCCCCCCCCCCAAAAAAAAAAAAAAAAAAAAACAAAACAAAACAAAACAAAACCGTGCCCCTTTTTTTCAACCACACCCCATAGAGAAAATCCCTTTTCAAACAGTTGATAAATAACCTAGGTTAATTAAATTCACCTAGTTTGATTTAAATGGACCTGAATTTAATTTCAACCTGTAACATGTGCATTAGAATATATAATCACTACAAATGCCACGTAGCAATCAGAATTTATCAGAATCGGCTCAAGTATTGCTGTAGAAATTGGGCAATTGCCAAAAACAAACCAACCGGGATGTTCAAGGCGTACCCATTGGTTCTGGACACG
>NC_090870.1:8758495-8760995 GCF_036669935.1 Montipora foliosa | reverse complement strand
TCTTGTTTCTCGAACACTTTCAACCCGCCATTTCTACTGTTAACAGTTTTCTCTTTTCTGTTTCCGGTTAAACTCAAGCATACGTAATAAGACCGGAACCCACGTTTTCTGGGAAAAATGGAGTCGATTATCCCAGAGTCTCTCCGGGCGCTCACCCGCTGGCCAAAAAGCCCGAGGACTCTGGGTACGAGATTGGAGCTCAGTTAGGCGAGTTCTCAATTTTTGAAGAAATCCGCTCAACCGCTGACCTGGATGTTCTTACGAAGATGATTCTTAGGAAAAGCTTGTACTTTTTCTAACTATTGTTATTTTATTAAAATAAAGATAAAACAAAACCCCCATACACCTATACCAACAGCCGACTTCTATTTGATGGGATAAAATTACGACAAATAAGACGAACCCCAAAATGCTCGACAACTTCTACATCTTTCTGCGGGAGGAAATCGAGCGCACTTCTTAAATCTATGATGAATATTATCACATTAAACAAACAGAATCGCTTTAGGTGATCCATGACGCGGATTTTGTATAAATTCGTGAACTTCAGAGGAAGGTTGGGTTGTCTGTAGCTTAGATCTTTGCTTGATACGTCACAATTCATTCAAGATGGCAGCGCCCAGAAAATTTGTAAGTAAAAATCAACGATTCTGAAATTCAAGCGCGGTCTTTGAGAAAAAATCTGACTGCGAGCATTATTTCCTCCGCTTTAAGGTTGTCTTTTTTTAGGAACGGAGGTTCCCTTTAAAGATATGTATCTCGCAATTACGTTCTCAGTATGCAGTCCATACTAGAAGGCCACACAACCCGGAAATATTAAACAATTATTCTACGAGGGCGCGCTGGATATGAAGTGTTATATAATAACCCAAGTTATTCTCGCATTTTGATTGGTTCTTGCCTATGATCTATTAGAGGACAGACGCACGATTGACGTCACCATCAGCTTTTATGCGAATAAAGTTCAATTCTTTATGATATAAAACAATTAGATTCCATGTTGCCGTGCGTCTGTTCAGTAATACATCACAGAAGACGTCAAAATGTGGTAAGAACATCAGTGACACACTCGGCTATGGCCTCGTGTGCCCCTTTTTTGTTCTTACCACATTTTAAACGTCATCTGTAATCTATTACTGAACAGACGCACGACAACATGGAATCTATTTGTTAAATAGATAATCCAGCAAGCCCGAGCTGAATAATTATTTTATTAAAAACTCCAGGATCAATGCAAACAACTCTTCCCTGTATTGTCGAGTAAAGCATTGATTTCTGCCTCGGTCAATTCTGGTCCAAAACGGCTTTTGTCGGCCATTTTTTCTCAGTTTTCAGCTCGCTTTTTTCGTTGCCGCGTTCCTTGACCATACAGTCGAACCTCGATAATCTGGACTCGTTGGGACTAGACGAAATAGTCCGGATAATCGAGGATATGAATCAATGAGGAACAAAAACTGATTAAATTAAGAAAGCGACATTTAATCGTGAAACAAAACATTTACAAATCATTTGCAAAACCATATGGTCTACATCTTCACTGTCCGTTGTGAATACCTTGTACACGTATGTATTAACAATAAAAAATAAATGAAAAATGTTTTTACATTGGCTTTATCGCTCTGTTCATCATGTGCGCTGCTGTTTACTAACGCCACATACAGCTGACAAATTGATTCCTTTTTCTCCTTCTCTAATCGCAAAATTATAGACTGTGTATCTTTTATCGAAAGAACGGATCGCTTCGCATTCGTGACACTGCGTAGCTTGTTCATTTTGCATACCACGCCGAAGGAGCCAATGGAGCGTGAAATTTCACTTAGCAAAAAAGCAACTCAAGGCCAATCAGAGCTCATTCGAAAGTTCTTCATTATCTACGACTCTAACCTTGCGATCAGGCTTACTTTTCTTTAGAAAGGGCGGAAAAGGTACGCCTGATACGATTTCTTACGAAAAACCTTAAATAACAATGACCACAACCACGTTTTCTGAGCCCGCGAGACTGAGCACCCCCTGAGCACCCATTGTTTTAACAAGAACCGCTGGTCAGCAACCTGTTTCTGGTCATTGCTGTCTATGGTCTTCCATTTCTTAACGAGTCGTCTGCCGGTAGTCCAGAATCTGGACTTTACTTTGATTGGCCGAAAAACAATAGAGCTCTTGGAGCCTCTCTCCGATTGGATACAGAATTGCAAAAAAATCGGTTGACAACTGATCAAATTATGGCCGCCGAGAAGGATTTGAACAGGAACGATATTTAGGCTCTGTTTACAGCTGCTGTTGCTTCGATTTCAGAGTTTTTTTTTTGAAAAATCTTAAAAGGAAGGGCAGAGAGAATGCATCCAAAGAATGATCATGGTCTGAAAGAAGACATTATAGTTGTACTTCCTACGGGATTTGGCGATAGTGTTATTTACAGTCCCGAACATTCTAGAAAAAAATGAATCGTTCCACTTCCACCGACTCGAAAGCGTTTGTAGTTGTGGTAAGTCCTTTGGAATAT
>NC_090870.1:8740995-8753495 GCF_036669935.1 Montipora foliosa | reverse complement strand
TGCGAGGATATCATGTTATCAACCAAAGGAAACTGAGCGCAGAAAGTGAAGTATTACTGAAAATTTGAGATGTGAGAGAAAGTGACCTAATATTGGCAGCTGAAGCTTCTTGCAGAAAAAAAATACTCAGTAGGTTCACTGTATTGTTAGGAAAAAAAGTTGAAACCTATGCAAAAAACAAATAACCAATCCCAGAGTTGCATCCATTGCAACGCGGCGTTAACAGAACCTACGGTGTCAATTCACTGAATCGATTAATAATATTGTATGATTGAACTGTAATCAGGGAAGCCTTATTCTATAAGCCTCGTGGTTTCCATGAAGGCTTCCCCGCCCCTTTTTGTACTTAGATTTCCCTCTATCGTTTTTTCCCTTTGTAAACTTATGTGTAGGGTGGCAAAATAAAAATTGCATTGAACTGAATTAACCCTTAGTAGAGGAGACATACATACACGTAGAGCAGCAGAAGACCTAAGCATTCCTCTCAACCAAAAATTGCCGCCTTATTGAAGCCGGGAACTTCGAAAAGATTCAACCGGAAGTTCCAAGCACGGTGGCGAAACGACGACGCCGGCGGTAACGACGACGCTACAAAACAATAGGTTTAGTGAGCAAAAACAATAGCTCTACACGCTCTGCACGTGCGTTTTACATTTTGGTACATTTCTTTGCCGTCATCTCCTAAATGACGACGTGAAATGACCAAATTCAAGGTTCTGTGGAGGACGTTAGCACATGAAGATGAATTTTCAGTTCTCGCTACGCTTCCAACCCACTCATACCAGTTTAATTCTTCGACAGTTACTACACACTTTTAACGCGAAACGACTTTAAATAGTTTCGTAGTGATATGAATAACGCGAACTGGTATTTTTAAATTAAGTCCTCGTAGCCATCGTCGTCCTCGTTTCGTAAGCTCCCTATTATCTCAAACTGAACTTTCCTTTTGTCAACCATGGCGCAATACTAGTAGCTTGTGTCGTTGACGTTGGAAAAAGAATCAAAGTACAACTGTTTTTCACAGAATCTGGCCTTTTTAACCACAAGTATGACGAACATTGACGTATAGAATACATTTAAGTTTTGTTCCATTCTCCTCACAAGTTTCTATATATTTCTTAAGAATACAGTTGGGTGAGGTTAACACTTCATTCTGATGAACTTCCTCATCAGTTCTTCATTTACTGAAAAGCTGTATTGTGTCGCTGAGAATTTACATGTTGTTAATTAAATTTTGGGACCAAAAGAGTCAAAAATTGAACCAGCAATGTACAACTGTGATTGCTCCCTCAGGGTTTTGAAGCAGCAGATCTGATGCAAATCGAGTTTCCTAGCAACCGAGAAACTGATTTTGTCGATCCGGACACAATTGCGACAAAATCCGTTTTCAGATTTAGGGTTCGGTTTTCAAATGCGACTATTGGTATTTAAGGTGTAACGGAAATTTGGAAGAAAATTTATGTGAGAAATCTGTGATGGGAACTTAACACTGGCAAAACTTCATCTTGATATATGATTACCCTAACTATATCTAAGTACTAGTGACTGTACGGTCTAATGGAGGTAACAACCAAAATGCACGAAAAATTTGACCGTTTTCAAATTTGATCCAACATCATCCAACATGTTGCACCATATCTCAACATATCGTAACAGGGTGGCCAAACGTATGCAACATGTTGCGCCCAACATTGCTGCAAGATGTTGCGTGCGTTTGGCCAGGCCTGGACGACCTATGGCAGAAGAACATAAACGAAGAGGAATGAAAGAGAACAATATCAGGTAACGCCGCATGGGAAGATTTCACCGTCCGGTTTTTTTCAAAAATAGCTAAAATAATCTCTAAATCAGGCTAGTTTTACAGAAAAATCAATTTGAAATATGGATGTCTGTAACTTTTCTTTCACCTTCAGAATTTTTTTTACAATTTCAAATTAATTTAAGTTAACATGCAAAAAATGAAAAACGTTTACCGTCCGCAAGCAGAGATATAAACGAATGAAGTTGCAAAAATCAGGAAAAATGACAGGGTTACAAGATCAGCATTTACGCATACGTCACCTGCTCATTCGAGTCCGCGCGCGTGGAACTACATGCAAACAAGTGATCATGAAAGGGTTTGTGGAAAAACTTCTTAGCTTTCGTGAATAGGAGATTTACGATAATATTCCTCCTATAAAAGAATTGGAAGAAAAGTGTGCGAAATCAGCGGTAAAGTTTGCTATCTCCGGTCACCTATTTTGATTCATGAGCTGACGTAAGCAGCTAAAGTATTGCGTGTGCGGCTTTCGTGCGAGCGCTTAGCTGAAAACCCTTTCGAACTTAAGTGGCTGCGGCTTTATGTATCGCAAAAGCTACAATTGTAGTCCCTTGCAAAATACCAGAAAAAAACGAACTCAATTAATCCTACTTGGTCATGTGAAGTTCCGGAAATGATATTTCCATTCCGCAGGCCCCGGCAAAAGGAAAGCACACTGTGTGATTTAGCTTTTGGACTTTCAAATATGATGAACCTTCACACTTGTTTTTAAGTTGTTACCGGTTCTCTGGGTGTCCTTGGGCAGTTGCCACTTCATCACCCCTGCTGCACTTAGCTTTGCTTTCTCACACTTCTCTCTATCCACTGCGACATCATCTTCTTCACTTCGTTTCAAATCATACACACAATTCCACGCCACTGGTGATGTACAGCCTGTTATCTGTTGGTCTTCAAGCTTGTAGAGAAAGTCCTGGAGGTCATCTAGAGCCTACTCCGCTGCGTTTCTTTCTGGGGTTTACATGACAGAGCATTTTGGTTCCAAAATCCCAACAAAATAGTTGGAATCAACTGAAGAGAGTGTAGTGTAACGTAAAGTGCTAGATTTCTATCCCCTAAGTGCTACACGGCCAACGTTTATATAAACGTAACCTTTCCAAATAGTTGGAATCGACAGCTTCAACGTGTCGTTCAACAAACAGGGTTCTGCATGACTCAGGATTGTTTAGAAGAAGGTCCTTCAAGCCATAAGCTTTAAGCCCTTCCATATTGAACTCACAGAGGGAGTGTAATTTTCTGCTGACAAAACCGGGAGCCAATGATGTCAACCATCAAATCCTCCTAGATTGGGCTCGTACACCCATGGTAAACAATGACATTTTGCTGACTGACAAAGTCATACTTGATTTTTTCAATCTGTTCCCTTTCTCATGGTTTCGGGTGGCATTCTTCATCAACATTTGGATTCACTAACATCATAAGTAGAGGTATAATAGGTAAACTCTGCTTACGAGCAAAGTGGCCCATTAGGCCGGAGCTTATACCAGTTTCTGTAGCATGAACCGACTAGGAGTATTTCTGCCCCCCCCCCCCCCCCCTTCCCGGATGGGATGCTAGTCCATCGCAGGGCTACTCCCAGCATTAAATTCGGCGGTGCCCATTTATACATATGGGTGGAAAGAGGCACAATGAGTGTAAATTGTCTTGCCCAAGAAGAACACAACACAATGTCCCCGGTTAAATCCAAGTGTTTAAGGGCCCACCTGCAGGTGGGCCTTTAAACTTTGCTTTAGTTCAACAGCTATTTAACATTTCTTTTGTTACTGCAAAAGTTGAATGAAGTTGAAGCCGGTTTGGGTTTGCCCGCCTCTTTCAACACTGTTGGGTAAACACTTGCGTACTAATCGGACATTTGTCATACTCTGCGAAACAACGTGCCGGAAGAGAGATTTCATTAAGAGTTTGACGACCATGTAATCATACAACAGTAAATTGTTCATTCTCTGTCTTCAAAACCTTTTCGCTCTGTTCCAGTTATAAGGCGGGTTCGCCTGTATTGTACGACTTGAAAAAGATGGAATAACCAGGGCATACTCACTGTAGTGCAGTTGCATCTTCAGATAAGGCGTTTTCGTTCACGTTGCTTTTCAAGTAATTTGAGGTTTGACGACAACACGAACAAACAAAAGTCGTTGTTTATAATCACTGGAACGGATTTTGCCACAAATCCAGTTGTAGCGTCACGGTTTCGTTAACACTGCACAAGGCAAACCAGATGGCAAAACCCCGCGCAGTGAACGTATCATTTTTATCTTTCATATGTGCGGATGTTGGTGTCGTCACGGTAAATAACACGATTAGCCAATGAAAACTCGAGCTTCCCCTCATTGCAAGATACTTTTGTGCTGCAATATAATTCGTCTCTACTACATTAACATTATTATTGCACATGTTGGCATTATCATGACTTGTTTTTCAAAACTTTCATATCTTTTTTCAACAAAATGTGTGTTTTAAGCGGTTGGTGACCACTTTCTCGCCATTTCGTTTGTTCTATATAATAAATTCAACATTACATGGTAGCTTGGGGATACGAAATTTACCTTCCCGTTTTGCATTTTAAAACATGTTTTAAAACGCTGCGACATTTGCAAGTCATGTAAACGGCATGTCGTAAGCTTGTCGCATGGGCCAAAAATCGTACCATCCTCCACTTATTCTTATTTAGGTCCTCAATTTGGTTCGCAAGTGCGGTGTTGTTGTGTCTTTTTTTTTTTCTTATCATGGGCAGCCCAGAATCGATGTTCGTTTTAAAATATTTTGTGTGAATTCTACACCCGAAGTAGTTTGCCTTCTGGCAGTATAGTATCAAACAAACATCATGGGGATGCACGAACGTCCAATGAACAGAACGCTTCAAAGAGGGGAAGGCCAATGCAAATACACAGGAAAACAACATGTAACGTTACGCTTTCATCTGTTCGAATTTCCATTATCTCAAACAAGTCGCGATAAAAAATACAAGTGTTCAAACAGGGATTCTTTCTATCTATGGTGTCATTTCCTTTTAAATAATGAAGTTTTTGTGTGAAGAAAAATATACTATATTAAATTGTAATGTATCGGCATCTGGTACCCAACCCAGACATCACACACCTAAAGAATCGACTTGGGGCGCTTTCCTTTTCTCAGAGCTGGCAGGCCAGACCCGTCACTTTGCAAAGAGAATGCAACAATTTGAAGGAACACTTGCATGATAATCCCTCGTATTCTTCTGGGGCAGTATATATCCTCGAAGTGTGACAATTTGAAGGTGTTGTAGAGTTCGTCCTTCGAAATTCCCGGTCTGGCCGGCCAGTTCTGTCAAATGGAAAGCGTCCTAAAAGACTACTGTTTTTTTCATTTCTCTCTTAAATTAATGGGGAACAGAAGGTTGAACGCTCAATACTCTTTTCTTTCGACATCTGTGTTGAAATATTACTTTTTTTCGATAAACACCGGGCAAAGGCTTCTTTCTTTGAGTTCTTTTTGAAAGCCGTTGAATTTGCTCGATGTTCCTGGTGACTTTTACAGTTTAAACGACTGCCATTATACATCCTGTTTTCCCCGTTCCTTCACGTAAAGGGGTTACTTGTAGGTAATGGCGTCGCAACATGACGGAAGGCACTTATGTGACGACACTGCGCATGTCACCCCTTTTACAAATGAAACCGGTATAAAAAAGCATACAAACGACGACGTTCACTGGCGATGGACTAGAATAAGACAACTTTAACACTGTATCAGTTTCTAGTTAAGGAGTCGTCTTGGCAAGTTCACATTTTCACCCTGGATTTGTGACTTCGTTGGTCGGCAGTACTCAAGTTCAATGAATTCTTGAAAAAACTGTACAAGATAAATTAATGTCTATTTATACGCACGCAGCTCTTGCTTGCAGTAAGTACCGTTTCCAACACAGTCCCTGAAGATAAAACCCTGACAAATTGCAAATTCAAATGTGCAACTAAACGTCTTGCTGTCAACTCGTGATGATTCTCATTCAGCCTCGCTTGGATGTAAGCTAGCCTCACTTGCACGTGTGCTCGATCCAGTCCATCTTACACAAGTCACACTTCACGTGACAGCACCAAATAAATGAACAGTTACACTTTACGTCTTTCACTCTGTGAACTCTGTTATAGCCTCTACCGCAGCACATTTCGCGACAACTGTCAGTACCCTCCGAGGTCTTATTGCACGTTCGACCGTACGTTCCCAGGATTCCAAATCTTCCATCCGGATTGCAAAACTCCGGAGAGTTTTCCACGTACACGAGGCTTGAGACAGACGGTTTTCGACTATTCGTGTTGCGCTTTTTCCCGCGTCGGCCGCGCATTAATTTCAGGAGCCTGCTTTTGTTTTTATTCATTTTCACTTTCAAGGCTTGATCGTACTTTTTTCGTAGTTCGACGGAGACTGCTGTCATCTTTGGCATAGTTCGCCAGCAAACTCGGACCGTGCAGGAACCGGAGACACCATGGCATCTGCAAGTCTTACCCATGTTGTCTTTAATGACCTGAAATAAAAAAAATCTTCAAATCAGGAAAACGAAGCTAGAGGACTAAATGGCAAGCTTATATTAATCCTCGTGGGCTGGATGTAGTATAAATATTCAAAGCAGCTCTCACAACTGCTATTCAAAGCCATTTACTGAAGCAGGATTCATTTTAGTGCTTATATTTATTGTACTTTGGAGGCCAGATTAGCCGGCAGTTATAATCTATTGAATTGTTTCTTTATTCTTGCAAAATTTCATATTTGGGCACTGTCGTAAATGTTGTGAAACGCAATTAACTTCATTTTAACCTTGAACGTTGAAACACATATGCTATATCCATACTGAGGCCGTCGACTAGTATTACTGACTAAGATGGAGCGTATGTCCTAAACTGTTAGTTTCCTTTTCCAGCGCCTGCTCTTCTTGTCCATAACCCCAGGCGATCATGTGCAGTGACAAAGCAAGCTCAACAGAGTGGGAGGCAAAAGGCGTAAAACAACACGGAATATCAAACAAAAAAACTACTAACTACTGTTTTTAATGTTGTGAAAGGAAAATTCAATTTTTTGGTAGGAAAGGAATCAAACGCTTGGAAAGTACCGTATTTGTATTTAAAGTTTAGAGAAGTGGACATACTTAGAAACATAACTTGTAGTCAAGTGAAGCTATGATCCTCGCAGTTATGAGCGCAATTTTTGCAATAGCGTGGAGAAGCCTGGAAAACTCAGGACTTTGATTCATTCATTCATCAACGGAACCCTGAATTTTTAAGGCTTCTCTACGCAATTGCTAAAATTGCGTTTATAACTGCGAGGATCATAGCTTCACTTAATTTCATATCCGCAGTTCAATATATGATCATTTCATATATCATTTCGCTCATAACTAGTAGTATTGTTTGGATTCATATAATTTAAACCACGACTGAAATATCGTTTAATTTCAAACATATGAGCAACGGAAGAATGCTTAAGAAACAACAAGTTGGATATTTCAGTACCAAAGCGAATTAAACTGCGATAGATTCAAAAGATAAAAAGGAACCACCTTGTTTAGGTGTTAAGCCGTGACGTACGAAGGGTATCGATGATCAGCC
This sequence comes from Montipora foliosa, assembly GCF_036669935.1. NCBI lineage: Eukaryota > Metazoa > Cnidaria > Anthozoa > Scleractinia > Acroporidae > Montipora > Montipora foliosa. Next base: position 8,746,106 of record NC_090870.1, on the reverse strand, counting down.
GGTCCCAGCAGGAGATCAATACACCGCTTTACGCTACTGTTAAGAGGTCGTTCCTTTTTAATTAAATTTTTAAAACTTCCCTCATGCATTTACTTGTTTAGAGAAGACCCATTTATGCCCGCAGGGGAACATGCGATATTCTTTTCACAAACGCGATAAAATTTCTCAAAGTGAGCTAAAAAAAAAGCCTAATTTAAGGACTGACGTTTTTGCTCTGTTACCAACTTTCGACACTATCGCCGAAATCATGCCTAATGTCGTTCGCCACCATAATCGAAAAAATATTTTGTTCCGCGCCAATACCGGTACCCAGCAAACACAATCATTTGGTCCAAAAAATTTAATAAAGTTTGACAAAAGATAAAACGTTAAGACCCCTGCTGGGCTTCAGGAGAAAACAAACAATTTAATAACGAAAACAAGGCAAGTTCATAGAGAGGTGTGGATAAACATGATGGATAGTTTTAAGTTTATGTTTTGACTCGTTTATTTTAAATGGGTGAACGCTTTTTGCACAGAAGTCACTACAAGGCCTTTATTGTCAAGACGTTTCTCATCGGCAAGAGTCCGACGTCATACAGGTTTCTCTTTGATGGATTTCCGAAAAAAAAAATTCATGTCTCGATGGTGGTAATCAAATGGTTAATTTGATAATCGTGTAATTTCATCTTTTAAGCTTGTTAACCATATCATTAAGACACCGCAAATTTTGGGAAAAGGAAAGGAAAGGAACTTTATTTAAGTGTCTAGTCTTCTAGCCCTGACGCACTAATTGGGGACACTGTAAACTGAAATCAACAAATTAACGCTAATCAAATGTTGGTTTTTGATAAGAGGGGAGAAACCGGAGTAACCAGAGAAAAACGTCTCGGCGCAGAGTAGAGAACCAACAAACTCATGCAACCCACATATGACGCTGGGAAGTCTGGGAATCGAGCCCGGGTCACATTGGTGGGTGGCAAGTGCTCTCACCACTGCGCCATCCTTCTATCTGACCGTCTTGTTTTTTCCTCAAACTCAAGGAGCTCAACGCCAAATAAACGTCCCTTCAAAACCTACGATTGTGCCTCTCGTTCAAATGCTTTGAACTGAATAGTGATAAAGAATGAAAGATTCACCGTGGCGTGCTCGACTTGCCGTCTCAGTGGGTCTGAAATTGCACATAGTACGTTGTTGCGGATCTCCGCATTGTTGAAGAGCACAGCAAAGAACGGCATGATTGCCATCAAGTACTTCTTTTAATGTTCGACGAAAAACCAAGTAATGCTCGACAGAAACCGCCGTATTACAAAAGAACCGTAATAAAAAAAAAAAACCAAACATGCACTACCCAGATAAATTTGTTGCCATAGTAACTTCTTGTTGTCCTCTTTTCATGAGCTTTAGTTCAGTAACCGATGGACAACGAGCTAAATATTGTAGAAGTGTAAAACATTTTCTGATAATCTTATTTAAAAGATCTATAAGACGTTTGTAAAGAACTGTTGTCTCTTATTTATCACGAAAAGATATTCATTATTCAAAATTTACTGAAAAGCTTTAGGAAATACTCTTATTGTAAGAACGTGATCCTGTAACGTAGATTGTGACAATCAAGAGCTGGTCCGTATCTTTTTTCAGTGATGGTCGCATGAATGACCGCTTCAGCAGAAATGACCGAATGAGAATACATGAGATTTTAATACAATAATTCTTAGCAGAAATGTTACCTAGTATTTGAATTCGAAATAACCTCGTCACACACTTCGTTTTTGTATATACTTCGATGAAAATTGAATTGAGTATAGAATTTATCGAGCCGAAGTTGATTAAAAGTAATTTAAGCTCTTAAAAGGTCACACATCCTAGCGGTTTATTGCCCAAGTTAGTGGCTAGTCTGCAACTTGTGAAAGTAACATACATACATCAATCATAATTGTTCATATTTCTCGGCGAATTCTGAACTTTAAGGTGTTTTTTTCTTCGAGATCGAAAACCAATAAGACTGAAACCCTTTTTTCAAATTAACTTTCTTTTCTGACAAAAGAATTTCTGTCACACGAAGGTCAAATGAAATTCCAAATTTTTAATCGAAGACTCCCTGTAGCCAAATAAATGAGGCAACATCCGGAACATAACCACAGTTTTATCTTTATTCGAGTTCTTCCGTTAATATCCTTTTCTTTTGTTTGAAAATTATAAAACATCATTCGGAACAGTAGGAATGTGCTAACACTAAAAATAGCAGCGTCACCGATGAACTTATAAACACTTTGGCATATCGTGAGAAAGGTGGCAAAAAAGGAAGAAAGCCAAGGGTGTGTGAAGAGTTGTAGAATGGTTCATGCGCGGCTGTTGAGAAAGACGGGATGAACACGCGCGAGAGTAATACGCGATCGACAGATAAACCGGAGAAGATATTTTCCTTGCAAAGACATCCAAAAGAAAAGGTGTGAAGGAAAAGTCTCGTCACTTTTTCGGGATCAAAAGAAGGGAAAGTCAGTCAAGGTGGAGGGTGGCGTGGTAGACTTGCATCCGCGCGCGACGTCGCGATAGCAACAAATTCGTTCCGAGTTTTAGTTTTCGGAAGCCGCACAATTCACAATTTACACCCCACTCAAATTATCGGGAAGCTGCATAAGATAAAAAAGTCGTTAAGAAACTGGGAGCGTCTGCAAATTCACCGCACTTTTGCAGATGTCGGGTTTTTTTCCCAGCCATAGCTGTAAAAATTTTCAATTCTTTCTCGGTGACTCGAGCTCGGTCTACGGTGTATTTATTGAAGACAGGATGAGCGACAGAACGGGAAACGACACCAGTTTAATTTTAAATCACGAGAAATAATGCGCAGATGATTCTTTTTAAATTGAAATTTAAATTGTTTGTTATTTGATTGTCTGTGACTGAAATGAAGAAAATAAAGAGAGCGAGCCTTTATATTGTACGGACAAAAAAAATCTGCCGGAAAAGCACACACGGCTCTTACATCAATATTGCATACTGAATTAGCGTTTTCAAAAAGGTGTCCTGAAAAATGAAAAAATAAGTCTTCTTCAGATAAAATGCCAAATTCTTCGTTGTCCGGTCTGAAGTGATCCTCAGAGTTTGAAATGGTACTTTGTGACAAACAAAAATTCCTTATAATTATGTGGTTGCTGCAATTTAGATAGAAATTCAGGGAGTTTAAGCAACGTTTCACTGAAACGTCAACTGAACAAAAACGTCACTTCAAAATATAAATTTGCGATTATTCTTTCTTCACCACGTGGTAAAATATCGGCGAAGCATTGCATTGTTTAACTGAATTTGAAGTGAATGGACGATTCACTATGTTAAGCTCACGAAGTCATCGAAATTTTACATTTTAATGTTCCACAATTATTGTATCTCCCTCATATTGTAATGGAATGGAGTTCCCTTTAACTTGATTTGGCTTCAGTGGTCTTAAAGTAATAAAAGAGTAAACGAGGTTCTTTATTGTATGCAGTCATGTTGCCGAACCTTAAATTTGCTTTTTTCATGTTCTTGCCGTGTGTTTTGAGGAATATGACAAAAAGGTGTACTAATATTTGTACAGAATGACTGTTTTTTCTTCATTGATACAATAATATTGTTTTAAGGCGTTACTATTACCATTGAGTAGATTTAAAAATAACACTTTTAATCTACAGATCAAATATATTAGAGGTGATGCCATTTTTTTATTGACAAGTACGTGCTAGTAGGTTCATGGCGATCGGATGGGGTGTGTGATTTTCGAGTGGAAAGGCTTCGTACACAAATCCCGGCTGTCAAAATGTTGCTTTCTTTAGTGAGGTTGTTCAAGGCTTCATTTGCCAGGAAACCAAGGTATTACTAACATTTTGAACCGATCAATTGACTATAATTGTAAACGAAACTATCAGCTGAAAAGATATTTAACGAGCAAACTATAGCCTCCGCAAACAAGTTCGCAAAAGTTGCAAAGCAAACAAACTATTTCGTCAACGTGCAACAAATTTTCCTCAGGCTAACCAAACATCCTCAAAAGCAACGCTGAGAGGACGTTTTTCTGGTCACCGAAAAATAAAATAGAGAGCATACTTTCCGCAAATTGCTATCATCAGAAAAGACGTTCGACAGTTTCATGGCAGACGCCCACCATAACGACAAAACCAAAGTTATCAAGCCTTTTTAATCCACATTTCCCCCTCGTTGTGGAATTGAACTCCGTTTTTTGTCTACGACGGACTCCGTCGAATAAGTGGCGGTTTCCATTAAAAGCCGGCTGTAGGAAACACGGAAGCATGTGACAAAATAAATAAGAGTAGAAGACGTGTCCGCTAGTGAGGAATCCAGTTTCCCGGAAAACCTCATCATCGACACCCATAAACAGGCCGAAAAATCGTTTGAGGAAAGTCTTAAAATGCCGTCGAATCCGTTCGTCTCGAGTTCGGACATTAGCGGTTTTTTTGAAAAACATACATCCTGTTATGTAACTTTGGCGGTGCGGGCTCGTGGGGCTTTAAAGCAAAGACGACCGCAACAGCAACGAAAATGTCATCTCTAGCCTGAACCTAGCTTAATGGTGTAGCATCCGAACTTATAATGGGAAAGTTACAGGTTACCTGAAAATCTTGTTCAAGGGCAGTGAGACTTTCTACGGGATGATGGTCACCGAGTCATTACAGATAAATAAATCTCTTAATTAAGCAACTTTAAATGAACATTAACATTATCATTGTGATCACTTCTCGACTGTTCCAGCCATTTTAATACGACACTGGGAGACGTTTGCCAGTAACCCAAGAATGAAACTAGTGTGAACGAAGCTTCAAGTCAAGGAAGACAAGGGAAAGGTTATATCACCACGTGCAAACGTTCCTCACAATGAACCCATGAAGTTTGTAATTATACGTTGCTGTTTTGCAAAGGTATGGCAAAGAAATGTTCCAAAATATAAAACGCACGGGCTGAAAAACATGCAGATTTGAGGCGTTCGATGCTTATTAGCAATGAATTCCCTTGTGCTCACAATTTTTGGGCCTCTCTAAAACTAATGAGATATAATTTAGAAGCGTGTTTCTTGAGCCTTTCTGTAACGCCGTCGAAAACATTTATAGCCCTCAATGGGTTAGTGTAACATTTTTTTT
>NC_090870.1:8718495-8735995 GCF_036669935.1 Montipora foliosa | reverse complement strand
TAACTAAAAAATTTTAAAGAACCGGTGGAGGTATACAAAGGGCGTTCCGCATTCCTACAAAGGAGAAAAAAATGCTCATAGAGTCATTTGATTTGACTAGACCTGAAAATGAAAAACGGTTCGGGAATACGACTTTACTGCCAGCTGGGTTTTTTTTTTCTTTTTCATTTTATTTTTAAATTGAGATATTTCTTTCACTGCTTCTTCCTGTAAAACGCATTTGAGGATATCCAAATAGGAGATGTGTTAGGCAATTCAAACACATTCAGGATTACATTTTTAGTTCATATCTATGACATTTCACATACTGTCCGTTGGGAAAAAAGGACTGAGCAAAACAAAGACCGTTTTCCTTTTTTCAAGATGAGGAGAAGAAAAGAGAACTCTTTAATCCAGTCTAGCCTCAGTCTGACTTGTATAGCTGATTCTCTGTATTACGCCGCAGAGCAAACAAAAACAACAATGCCCGCGCAAAGAATACGACCTGTTGCAATTATTCCAGACCAGAGCGATCTCCAATGCTGCACAGCAGCTTGTAAGAATGACAAGCACAGCAGCTTGTAAGAATGACAAAGACATCAAATAATCCATCGTAGTGAGAGAGCACGAGAAAAAACTGTGTAGCAGAGCTAAGCTGCTAGTAATCAGAGAGGGCTCCCAACGATTAAGTGCAACTAAAACAAAATATATACGTTCGCCCAGCCCCAAGTTGTTCGAAGGGTGGATAGTGCTATGTACTGGATAAATCACTATCCAGTGGATAACTCAATTGGTTTTGCTAATGTTCATCTACTGGACAGTGATTTATGCCGCAGTGGATAGCGTTATCCACCCTTCGAACAAATGGGACCAGAACCGTGCAAAATTATATGGTTGTGTTGTGTGAATGACTCTTCAGGCGAACAAGCCCTTAAATGCCAAAAATGCAAGCTATGAGGTCCCTAGAGGAAAGAAAGCGCTGATGGTGAATGCGGCTGAACAACAATAGATTGATGAAGGAAGACTAACCGAAAAAGGAAGAAACTCAAGAAGCACAGTTTTAGAGAAAAACCAGAAACTCGACCTAAAGTATCGATCCAAAGCCGCAAAGGAGTAAGTCAACTGTGCGCTTACCCAGGATACCATCACTAGTACTCCTTCCTAAACGGGCAACTACATGCTCACCATAAAATGCGAGAGGCACAAACTGAGTACCTTGCTGGAATGCTACATCCCTTCGCTAACTACAAAAAAAGACTTACTTAACTTACTTTTCGGCAAAAACTTCCAAAACGTTTCGGCAATCTATGAGCTTGCCCTATGATATACCAATAAAATCTCACTGCTGTGACGTTGGCATAGTGATACGACTGTATCCAGGGACCTCGTGGGTGGGAGAACGTAGCTTCTGTGTTTTGAAACAATTATCCATGCTTGCAATAAATACATGATCTAGATGACAGCTTTAAGCACTGTTTGAAATACGAGTGTCCGAGTAAAAACGGACGAAACTCTAAAAACACCAAATTGTTTTTTTTTTTTTTTTAACAGCGGCGACATGACAAATTACCGGCGACTATAGAAAATACATGATAGACAATATTAGACCTATGGATACGAAACGATTTTGTAAGTTAAAGATCATCGTAATAGAGGCAACTTAAGCAACTTAATTAAGCAGTTCAAATGATGCCTCAGAAACGAAGAAGCCTGTCAAAATTCCAGCCTTTTACGGGACTCGAAGCCATAAACCTACCGACTAACCCTACTCCACTTCTCTGCGAATGAGTCAAGCCAAGTGTGAGCAGGTCAAACTCGATTTGTTCCCAAGCTACAGCATTCCATCAGTAGACGAAATGAAAAAAAAAGACTTTGAAGACGTGAGACAACGCAACCAATTTAAGAGGAACGACGGAATATGTGACCAAAATAAACATTTCTCGATTTTTGAGTAAACATTCGAGGCCATCTGTAACACCTTTTTTGGGTTCAGTGTGTTTACAAAAGCTCACCACTATTAGATTTTACTTGTTCTTTTGAATATATCGTGTCAGGTTCTTATCATATGGCGATCAAAGAATTCAAAAGGATGTTTCCGCAGAAGAATAGAGTGAAAACAAAAAAATGTCACTGAAACTTGTTTGAACTTGTGATAGCTTGAAAAGCTTTCAATTGTCCATTCTGACGCCCTTATTTTTGTTTAATTTCACGATGGATAATTTTCGCAGCCATCTACTTCACAAAAGAGCAATAGACAAAAAGAGTACAGCCTCGGGGTTCTTAAGCCCGTAATAATTGCAAAAAGCAATGAAGATATTTGTTGATAGATTTACTATGACTGTAAGGAATAATCTATTTCGGGATTACTTAGATTTTTTTCTAACAGATGTTAGCAGTCAGGAAGAAATTTTCGGGGAACAAAACGTCAACAATGCACTAAAAGTCTTTTAATTAATCTGAAGGAAACAGCCCACAAGGCTCCAAATTTTTAGGACAAAATTGGGCAAAGGAAACGCATTTCGTGTTCCGATGTTTACAAAGGCAAAAGCCAAGCAGACTAATGGGTGGAATGACAGTTAATGTTTTTTGTTGTGGTGAATTCCACAGGAAACGTGAAACACTGACGCACAAGTAGTTAATTTTTGGGTAATTTACGCCTTGCTTTTCGTGAACTGCGACAGAACCAACCCACGCGTGAAGGAAATATTTTTCAACACAGGTCAAGGACTTTCTATAGTAATCGTAAAAAACAGAACGGAAATTGAAAGTTCCAACGAAATAACACAACTCGCGAGTCATCCACTCGCGTGAGTTCAGGCCCGCAAAAACGAGCGTGTGCGCGAGTTTCACTCAGAGCACCCACTCGATGATTTGAATGTGTTCGCTTATGTTGTTTGTTTTCAAAATTCTCTTCGCCTCTTTTCACATATTACTATTGAAAGAACCGGAAAATTAAAAGCTTAAGTCGCAACCACGTTCGACGAGTGTAGTGAAAAAGAGCTATTTACAACAAAGGGTTTTAGGCTGTAAACAAATAGACATCATTACGTCAGATTGTAACCACGGCCGGTAAGCATGACGTTGTAGCTCGTATGTACACACTCCAGCACATGATTTAACATCTGTGCTGTGTTAGATAAGGGAGATTAATGAGTTAAAGATACTGGTCGATACTGCAACAAGCTGGTGCTGGTATCACGCCACGCCAGCTTAGTTTGTAACGGTGGCATTAGTGGACGGCTTTCAATGAAAACAGAGATCGTGTCTCCCGATGTATTCATCCAAAAAGACCGTTAAATCCCAAAACGATCTCCGAATTCTGGGATGCAGATATCAACGCACAGACGAATCAGTTCTTCGCAATTCTTTGGATAGCTACGGAAAAGAGACACGATTATGGCGCGAAAACAGAGCGAACTCGGCGCCTCGCTTAAAAAGATCGAAACGGGGTGGTAGCAAATACCAAAGATTGGAAGTGTTTGATTTTCAGATCAGTGCTTGGCAGGAAGCAAATTACAAAGTGATTGCTTAAGCCTTTTACATTCGTTCAATGTGTGTGCAGACAGAGAGGCACACAGCTAATAAGCCAAAAAAGAAATGATATATCGGAATAAGACAAGATCATTCAGCAGTTGCCAAAGGGTTCCAATCAACGGCTCTGCCCAACAAAAATACTTGTGTTGACAGATTTACTTAACTGTGTGTTAGAACACAAGTCTCAAATAAAATGAATAAAGCTAAAAAATTCTCTCAAATCACGCACCCTACTGTTCAAAAATGCGAGCAGCAAAAAAACTTGCGTCAACGAAGGCTGGGGTATGTTGCAACGCCCCAGGCAAAGAAGCGAAGGCCATGCAAAATTTCACCATTCCTTGCTACAACTATTCCGTATTGGTTTGTAGCTTGAAAGAAGAGACAAGAAGAGGATCTCACAAGGAGAGCAAGAACGTATTTCTGAAACAAAACATTTCCTCTGATCTTTGTCCATGCAACGAGAAAAACACGTGTGGATGAGAGGTCTCTGCGTAAACGCAACAAAGGGACGATCGATGAAAACGTTGTGACTATTTCACAAATAATCCACTACAGAGCAAATTAAAGCGGCATTCCAAATGGCTTGAAAATAATGGTGAACTGAGTCCAAAAGACAAGAAATCGGAAACAATCTTAGGCATGTATCAAAGAGGGGTTAGCGAGGGCGGAAGCACAGAGTGAATGTCTGTCCACCTTTGGTGCGTGTTGAATGAAGTGAGGGAAGTTCAGTTGAAAGTTTGAGCGTTATTTGTACATTTATAACTCACCAGCTTTGAGCATTCTTTGAGTCTGAAAAACATCAGCCACCGTGACCCCGGAGCAATTCCACCGGAGGTCTGTAAACTGACTTCTGCACTGCTCTAACGCTAACTCCACACCGTCTCGAGCAGACAGTCCCATCTCTGGAAAATTTGAACATCTCTTGTTCTTACTTCCCGTTAGCCCCGAGCAAAACGTCAAGGCTTCCGAGGTAATTGCTCGAGGATTCCTACGAAGAAGAATGAAACTCTTTCAGCCATGCGGCAACGAAACAACTTCTGACATTTAAGACCTCCCTCGCACGTGAAAACCCCTTATCTCGCTTGCACGCGCTGACCGACTTAAGAAGCCAAACATCTCGGTTCCATTCACTTAAACTCAAGTGACTACATGTACGTTTCACGCATCAATTGCAAACGACTTCTGCTCGCTTTGAATTAAAAGCAGTTTACAAATATAAACATGATCATCACCATACTTGCCTTGCTTTGACGTGCCTCTTGATCGTTGCGAAGAAAAGAATGGACAAAAATGCCCAAAGCCAAACGCGTGTTACCATCATTCTTTGTTTGCAGTTTGTTCGATTTTCCAACGTGTGAAGCCCTCGGTTGGCTGGACTCGTGTGCGATGGCTTAATGACTTGTAAGTGTCAATCTCGGAAAGCTCCTCGGGGTTTTAACTCGAATTTGCCGAAATCGCGTTTTCGAGATTTCTCCCGCAGACTTATTCTCACTTTTGCAAGTGGTTTCAATTTATCGAGGTATTCGAACAAACAGTGTACTTGAGGTCAAGAACGTACTTGACAAAATAACGCTTGATCGCCTTCACAAGCCAGTAATCTTGGCAATTGCGCGATTGATATGAGCCGAATCAAGTCAATCTGATGGAAGAATGGGGCTTACGAAGGCTCGCGTTTTGATTGGTCCGTCAATTTATTGTGTTAGATGGCTTCTATTTTCCCAGTAAATCACCTAATAACATCAAGACAAAACGCTTGTCAAAACAAAACCCGACATAGGACGAAATTCAAATCGAACACTGGGCCGGAAACCACGGAATGATTTGCGGCCATACGTTCGAGAAGCAGACAGGCAAGGTAGTTACGAGAACACACCCGAAATCAGCCATGGAATATACGCAAGTTGCTAATTTCGGCAAATCCGGTTTGATTGCAGAAACGGTAGCGCCAACCCTAATCCGTCCAGCTCAATTACACACTCAAATTTTTACTAATTAAACGTTTCTTTGTTATTTATTAAAGATGAAACACATACCCCGTCATTGCACCCAATTTTAAATACAACTTTGAGTGCAGAAAATATCTTGCTGTGAGTGCTATATTACTGTTTCTTTCGCTGATAAAAAAGCTATAAACGAGAAAAAAAGGATAACCATAGAGATCAAACATATAGCCATGAGCAATGATGCTGAAAATGAGTTTGGTGTAAAGCTTGCTTTTTAAATCGGCGCCTTTTGAGACAGCTTGGTTTTGAAAACCCTTTGGTCCCCCTTGGTCAAATGTAACTAGCTATTTAGAAAACCGACCGCAAAGTATGCAATACGGCGCATAAATGCTTCTCTTGCATCTAGCTTTGCTTCAGTTTTCTTCGCTAAAATAACACTAGGGTCAAGAGTTCAAGACGATTCGCGTATTTTAAGAGTATTATACTTGAGATAAACCTAATCAAAAATTGACTTCAATCTCTCTTTTCAGCCGGATAAAACCGTTTTATTGCGAAACTTGATTATATGTCTCCATTGCCGATTGACTTTGCATTCACTGCCTTGTCGACGGAACATTTGCGGAATTTCAATAAAAAATAAATCATGATGACAGTTTGAGCGGATTTTGTGTTTTTATATCCTGTATAATTGGGAAAAGAAAAATTTCGAAGGCAAGAATTAGGTAGAAGACGACATCATCGTTTTTATTTCGCGCTACATGACTAGACGCACGAAATTTCGCAAAATTGTTACAAAAGTTCAAAGAAGCAGATAGTGCTGGGGGCTTTTTAGGAATGGAGGACAACATCCGGAAAATAATCAATTGAAATGATTATTTTTGTTTTTTCTCCGACTCGTTTAAGGTGGATAAATTGTGGAACCGCCTTCGTTTACCACAGGAATATATCGAGAGGTTATTAAAAATTTGGGCTCTCAAGCGTGAGACATTGCTGGTTTATCGCATTTTAGGCTGCCGTCGTAAAAGTACTCTACTGTCGATTGCAACAAGAAAACTGTAATATCATCGCAACAAGAACCGATAACAGCCCCGATTTGATGCACAAATCGTTGTAATAAAATTGACCACACCAGCTCATAAAAGAGAAATTTGTTTATGTAAAAAACTGGAGTTTCATTCACCTTGGTCTAGAGAAAGAAAAGAGTTTAACATGTAAGAAAGTATTTGCATTCAAATTTCCATATTTTTAATTTACAACTGTATGTGGAATTCTCGAGGTTGTTTTTAACACCTCGGCTGGGAGATAAGTGCTTTCATTTGGTTAATCAATATGAATCAAAAATCGCTCAAATTGTTTTAAGCCATCGATACTCAGCATCTTCCCAGAGGTTTATCGCACTCTCGCAGTGAAGAAAAATTGCCTAAAATAAATATCCGGCCTAAAGGATGTTTGCCAAGAGGTTTGCACAGCGACTCGAAACTCCGGTTTGTGAAACAAGAATACTGCCAGAATAGTACATTTAGTGACGTGATGCCTTTGAAAGTCATTATCTGAAAAAAATGTATATTTGAAGTGCTGGTTATAGATGAAAGATAGAAGTGATCTTCGCACTTAACAGGGCAATTTAAGTAATTAACTGATTAGAGTGTAATGTGAAGTGCTAGTTTTGTACCCCATATGAACCATGTGAGCGTTAGCCCTACTGATGGAAATGGGCCCACACAAGGACAGAGAAAAACTCTGACCAGATGGGCGTCGCCTCCCTGTAGCTCAGTCGGTAGAGCATAGGTGATCAAACCCGAAGGTCGTGGGTTCATTTCCCACCCTGGTCAGAGTTTTTCTCTGTCCTTGTGTGGGCCCATTTCCATCAGTAGGGCTAACCCTCACATGGTTCAAATGGGGTAGAAACCTAGCACTTCACATTACACTCTAATCAGTTAAGTCTGTTCAAATATAAGTGCTACACGGCCAACGTTTGCAAAAACGTAATCCTTCCTTGTACTTGAACATTTTCATTGCCGTGACTTTAACATCTTCAGTTCCCAGGGCTTGCCCCCGTCTGACCTTGTAGCTTAGTCGATAGAGCAGCGGTGATCTAACCCGAAGGTCGTGGCTTCAATTCCCACCCTGGTCAGAGTTTTTCTCTGTACTTGTGTGGGCTCCTTTCCATTAGTAGTGCTAACGCTCACATGGTTCCTATGGGGTAGATACTGAGCACTTCACATTACACTCTAATCAGTTAAGTCTGTTCGAATATAAGTGCTACACGGCCAACGTTCGCAAAAACGTAATCCTTCCTTGCAATTTAAGTAATTTGGAGCGGTTTTCAATTGAGTGTCGAAAGAAATTAGTGAATTACTTTGGTTTTGCATAACTTCACTCAGTGATTGGTCCAAAGTTCTCGCGCCACTTTTTCAACCAATAAGAAGTAAAACCAAAACCAATCGCGGCTCGCGCGTGCACATTTTCCCGCGCTTTGCGTCGGCTACGTGTAATTACTTCGACCTTTGACTGGTTTACTGGATTGTCTTTGATTGGCCAAAGTAATTACTTTGGTTTTGGTTTTACGACACTCATTTGAAAACCGCTCTATAGACACCTGAAAATTTCAGCCGGCTTCAACGGGATTCGAACCCATGACCTCTGCGATACCGGTGCAATGCTCTTCCAACTGAGCTATGAAGCCAATCAGTTGAGAGACGGTCCAGTAAAGCCTCAGTTACACTAGCAAGTTTTCCTTGACAAGCCCAAATGTCAAGGAAAACTTGCCGACTGTACACACTTGCAAGTTTTCCTTGACAAGTTTTCCTTGGAAAATATGACACGTTTTCCTTGACAAGTAATTTACGCTAGCAAATATCGTCCTTGAAACGTTTTGTCCTTGACAAGTGTCCTTGTTCAAAAACTAGTTTTTTAACAAAGACACTTGTCAAGGACAAAACGTGTCATATTTTTCAATTTACACTGCCAAGGAAAACTTGTCAAGGAAAACTTGCTACTATAAATCAGGCTTTAGTGTTATCCAGTCAAGTACAAGGATCATTTCTATCTTCTCTAATGTCATTATCTCTTTAAAAGCTCCGAATGTAACGTTATCTCTCGCAGTTTTCCAGTGTTAAGGAGGCTCGAACCAGTTTCAACGCTTCCAAGTGACGCTCTTATTAGAAGCGGATCGGAAACACAACGTTGTAATCATGTATTGGCAATATTGCGGTACCGCATGAAACATGAATTATGGCTGAACAAGATACAATCATTATTGTGACGTAATATGTCACCGTGGAAACGGGCAAGTCCTGTAAAAACACCCTTTATTTTGTCTTTAGTTGCCCCCAATTTTTCTTTCTGAAAAGTAATCAGAAGGGCATGATGAAACTTTCCGCACTTTCCACCTTAATTTTGTGATTTTTTTAAGGTAGCTCTGAATCCTCTGGACAGAATCTTTTTAAACTTTGCCAAAAGTTTCATCGTGGCCTTCTAACCACTTTTCAGTAATAAAAAAGGGGGGTCACCGAGTTCGTTTTTGAGAAATGAGCAACTAAATCCAAAATATAGCGTGTTTTTTTTTGCTGGGCTTTCCCGTTGCCAAGGAAACTCATTACATCGCAATAATGATCACATCTTGTTTGGAAATAATCGGTGTTTTAAAGTGAATTTAAAATCGATTATTATCCTCCAGTGTTCTAAATGCGCATTCAATCTTGTCCGTTCTTCGCTGAAAGCAATAAAGTGAAACTCGTGGCTTCCAAGCTTCCAAGCATTTTACTTTCATAAGAATTCTTTTTCGCTTTTCTGATTTTGTACCGTATTCTCTTCCTTCATCAAGATACTATCCAAATAAATTACAAATCCATTTTAAAGAGTTTAAAAGAAAAATATGAAAATACTTGTACGATTCTGTTTTTGAAACTTTACCGACCTCCAGCTACTTTTATGGCTCTTTTATATATTCTCCTTTTTTAACGTTTTAAAAGGCTTCATACAGCTTTTGAAAGTTGAAAAGAACCCTTCACGAAGGAGGCTAAATTATGACTGCTCCAGAGAATGTTTTTTTTTAACATCCCAGAGAGTTCTATCTGAGTCTGCTTATCACTTTCCAACATTGAGTAAAACTGGGGCTTACAAAGTTCGTTTGTGAGATGTAAGCATCTTAGTTTTAGGGTGTTATTACATGGATCTTTTGTTGCCATGATGACCTATTACGTCACATCATCACCTCGTTAAGCAATTATTGGTGTTTCATATAGCTCCATAATTTTTTTGCCGTTGCAGGAAACAGTTGGGTACATTCAATCCTTGCAAATAGTGCGGTTTTCTGCATGAGTTGAAACTGGTTTGAGCGTCCTTTATTCAGTTCAACCGTAGTAGGTCGTAAGCCAATAGACCTTTTCAAGGTTTTTGACGCCATCTTGATTGGGGGGCATTCGCATGTAAACATTCATAACTCTGCTGCAGAAAGGCAGATTTCAAAAGTTTTAAAAATATTTTTGGTCATTTTATTAATATCATTCACTCAACGGACAACTGGATCATTGCACAAGACACAACGTCTAAAACTTTAATTTTGTTTACAAGGGTTTATATGAAATTTACAAATTTCGTTTACGGTCGTTATAGCTTGTGATTCTGATCGTCATACTTCACGAAGATAATCTCAATAGAAGTGCTTTTTGATACGTATTCTCGCTATCCGCATCGTCAGCCCTTAGAGGATTTATAAAGGTTCCACTAAGTCGGCAAAATTCCCATACATTCACTGTAATAGGCCAATTCCGAGTTCATGTCTGCCTCCTCTTCAAAGCGAGTCTAAGTGCGAGGTTTTTGTGATGGTAATTAGTTCTACTTTACATATGAATGAAAACTAATTTTCATAAGAAAAACTTCGCACTTAGACTCGCTTTGAAGAGGAGGCAGACGTTAACTCGGAAATGGCCTATTTAAGCAGAGTTTGCCCCAACCAATATGGCGTCAGAAACCGTGAAATGGTCTATTCTCGCTAACTCAGGATAAAACGGTAACTAGGCTGGTTTCGCACACATAAAATGCTTCCCAGAAGTAATTTTAAGGTGAAAATGGTAAAAAAGTCGAAAGTTAAAACTAAAAGGCAAACAATCTTGTGACAAAACCATTTCCAAAATTTTACACGTACTCGAAGAAACATATTACAAACATTAAGCAACAAAATTTGAAAAGAAATCAACAGTTGGCCATAGAAAGAACAAAAAATTAGTCCTTGGACATCAAAAATAAAATCGTCGCGGAAAAAAATATGAACGCAAAAAAGAGTAAACCTTCAAAAAGCAAAGAACATAAGGAACCTCGTCTCCAACAGAAAATAACTCTTTAACCATAAGAAACAATGTACAGAATCAATGTTTTTTTTTTTCAAAGAAGGCTTTTGTATCCGGAAAAAATGAAGTTTAAAATCGATTTTAAAAGATTTCCTTGAGTAATTGTGACATGTTACGATTGCCCTGTTTTTTATTAGACAAAAGCTCTTTGTGCTAAAATGCTCAAATCTTCAGTTTTGGGACCGAAAAGGACATATGAAAAACAACGCTCCTTATTTTCTTTAAAGCATAACTTTCAACACATTTTCTAGAAGAAAAATAAATAACAAAGTTTTCTGTCACCTGTGACACATATTTCCTCTTGAGACAGGGAAAAATTTTTACCCCCTTTGTCATGAAATAAAGAGCGGTTGTCTCCCTTAAAATATAACTTCCATATGTTCCCCTAGAATCTACTTTACAAATGAAATAGTCTTTTAAAAAACAAGGATTTCATTAATACATTACGAAAATCAAGTTTTCAATTTCTGTTGACGGCAATGACAGTATAATGAATAGCAGCGAATTACAACGAATAACAAGCTTTATTTAAAGAGGGAGACGTTACTATCCTGTGACAGTTTTTCAACAGGCGGTCATCTAAAAGGCAAATTAAATCAACGTAAATCACATATTGATTTTGAGGGAGAAGAAGAAAATCGGAGAGAAAGAGAGTGGAGGAACAATAAAATCAACGCACATATGGCACCATCATGGATTTTAAGTCGGACCATGTTGGTAGGCGAAGAGCGCTCTAGGGGGAGGGTGCAGAGGGTGCGCACCCCCCCCCCCCTCCCCATCCCGAGATGACTTGAGATTTTCTAATAGAACTGGTATTCTGCAAAAAAACGTCACCAGTCAGCTACACAATCCCTTAGAGGTGCATCCCCTCCTAAGAAAAATCCTGAATCCGCCCTTGCGCCCCCCCCCCTCCCCCGCTGAATACAAAGGGGCCTTTAGATCGGACGACGAATTAGAGTTTTCCGTACTGAGAATGCGCATAAGGTGTTGAGGGAGATATTTTTTGAAGTGCGCGTGCTCAGAACGGAAAAGTCGTATTAGTAGTCGTCCTCATTCTAAGATCTAATTAAGGGTCCCTAATATCTGTTATGGCCTTAAATGCTAATCCCTCTAGCCACCATTCTTAGTTTCAGAGCAATAAAATTTCAATTTATCATGCTGTAATTTAAACCGGACTTTAGTCAATATTATCGCTTAAGGCCTCTCCAAGGGTTAAGCAGGAGATTAAACCTGTTGAACAGGCAAAACTTCAAGCAATGTAGGAAATGTGGTAGTTGTTAAATCTTGGGAGGGGACCGTCACGAGGAATGTTTATCAGAGCATGTGTTTTTCACATTTTCCCTGAAGCTACAATTGTAGCTATTCAGATAACAATCAGCTTTGCAAAATGTTGTTGTAATTATGACCCACCCTCTTCTGTCTCAATGCAAATCATTAGTGAAAGAAACCATATTTATCAAATATGAAAACGAAAGTATACCACCCACAGCAATAGACAAAAAGCTTGTTTTGATTCAGCAATCTGCTCTCGCGTGCTTCCAGCCCAACTGTTTTCCGGCTTCTCTTGGCCAAATTTCAACCATGGGAAGTCTTTAATCAGCATGGTGTCATTTAGTTCAGTATTGACCTTTTGAAAACGTAAAATGCTGAATAACGGTTTAAAATGCTTGTAATTTTCAAAAAATCTGCAGTACTTTTTTGTTGTTGTTGTTGTTGTTGTTTTTCGGAGAGAGAATGACCTAACATTCAAGAAAACACGTAAAACCAACTTTTACCCCTGGCTTCTTTGATGCATTAGTACTAAAGCAAGTTTGTGAGAGTATATTTTATTGATTGACGATATGAATAAAAAGAGCAATTTCTTTGTTGAAAGAAAATGAAAAACCGGAATGATACTGGGAGGACCGGCTAAGTGCTTCGTAATTAGAGCTAGCAAAATAATGAACTGTACGATTGTTTAACTAAAGCAATGGACGCACCAAAGTTTAAAAACCACGACAAGTCAACGACTTAAAAAATTTGCCATCATCTACTTGGTATCTGCACAGCAAAATCAACCCGTGGCACTGTACACTAAAAAAATCGAACTGGCGTAATGCGGAATAGAAAATTCCTTTAAAATACAACTTCTCATTCAAAATTTGTGGATTTTAATTTTGCACAAATTTGTAAAAATTGTAAGTTCTTCAGTTGGGCACGTTTCATATCCTGTTATATAGAACTTGCAATTGAAGGGGTAACTATTCAAATTAAGGCTACTTTTAAAGCTTATTTCTGTTGCGCAATTATCGCATCTTAAAAGGACTGAATTTTTTTTATTATTGTCGTTAAGACAAGCATAGATGTGATGAAACAATAACTAGCTACCCGGCGAAACTAGACGAGACAGACACAGAGTCGCCATTTACAGTTTACAATGGAAGGCGCGGACTACAAGCTAACAGCTGCTAACGCATGGAATGAACTTGAACGTTTATCTTGAGTTAGAAATGAATGGGGGCGCTGATAGGACTAAACTGTGCAAATTTCAATAAAGAAATTAGAATTTTAAAAGTATCCCACTCGAATTGGAGAGTGTTTACAGACGTAATACTTTGCTGCATGTGTCCCTTATAAGGAAGCTATCATGAATGGCGACAACTGATACAAATCCAACAAATATCCATTCAATTAAATGTCTGCTGATTGCAAATAATAATACCTTAGACACCTTAAACAAACATACATCAAACTGTGCAGATGAAGATTTGCATTTGCTTGAAAAATGCGAGAGCAATATCGAACTATTGACTAGCAATCTCTAATTTTTATACTACAAAGCATTGCCTCTGTAATGTCACGTGGATCGTGCATGGTGCCATGTGATCCTCTAATTTTTGGCTTTGGGTATATAGCTGAGTATTCCTCATGCGATGCAATGAAAGTTTACCATATTTCAGGTTTTTTTTTTCGGATGCTCCGGCATCGACTCCCAGCCGATCAGATGTGGTGCAGTGCTTTAGGATCATTCTATGCCGGACCGCATGGAAACTACGAAGCGGCGCCTAGATGCGGCCTCCGCATAGTACAATCAGTCCAGTTTCCAAGACTGCAACAAAACGTGATAATCAAGGCCGGGTTGTTTAACACATCCTCCAAAATACAATTTAAATTTCTTTAAGCGAGTAAAGCCTCATTTACACTAGCAAGTTTTCCTTGACAAGTTTTCCTTGGCAATGTAACTGGCCGAAAAATATGACAAGTTTTTCCTTGACAAGGGGAACTTGCTAGAGTGTACAGTCGGCAAGTTTTCCTTGACAAGTGGACTAGACAAGGAAAACTTGCAAGTGTAAATGAGGCTTAACGGGCATAGAAAAACGGAGGTTTTACTCCACATTCGTCTCGAGGGCCCAAGCGATAACACGCCGTAGGCATTACAAACTACAACTTTCCAAGCGGAAGACGTCGCATTCTAATCCTTCCGGCGTGTTTTTGTTAGTCTGCCACAAGTAAAAACGTTACCTTAAAAAAATCGCTCCGTATTGCCGTTCCACAAGCGAAAAATGCGCTCGCAAGAACGTTTGATATTCTCGGCTCTTTCCTCAAGACTGAAAATCAAACCCGGGACAATTTCAATTTTTTGACGTCTCGCAAAGTAAATAGTCTGTAAATGTCTGGGTTTTGTGACATGGTCTTCACAGTTGTAAGGAAAGTACATTTTTATCTTAAATGCCACTGAATTAAAAATGTCTCTCAGCCTTTTAGAAGACTTAACTCATGCATCTGTTTAAATAATTTGAATTTCATATTGACAATCGTCATTCCAATAATTAGTAAATAATATATAAATAACAATACTTATTTTCTTCTATTTGCTTTAGCGTGCAACTTTGTACATTTTGGAAAATATATGACTGTGTAAAAAAAAAAAAAAAAAGATGGGATTGAATTCGAAAAACAAGCCAAAAAGGTCAAAGCAGGCTAATCATTTCAAGATAAGACAAGATGAGACGTGACTTTATCGTAATTTCACCACACCGAAGCACCACCAGATCGAGTCAGATAACGAAAATTTTCGCCAAATGCCTCGCAGATGAGGCATTGCATTGCAATCCATCACGTTCAGTGCAGACGGGACCTAAATACGTTTCTTCTTACACCAGCATGTGTTTTGCCAATTTAAAATGGAAGGGAAATACTCGAGACAAAGGCCAACAACGGGTGCAACAATTTTGGCATTCTTCCGTTCCCACATAGTTAGTGAGTGGATACATCTTCACGATCATTGATCTGACGTTATCATATTCACTGATGACAATCCAATGGAGATATTAACTGCCAGTAGCTGCTTGTTTTTCACGCGATAAGCAATATAAACGCTTTCACAAAACGATCAGGGATCATAATTGTTTTGATAACGTTTCAAAGCTGATCGAACGGCGCTGGTCAAAGGGAAATGTTGAAAAAAGTCGGAGCAACACAATCAGGGGAGTGGTGTCTCACTTTTACTCCCACACTACCCCACTTAAGAAACCGAGCCCCGGAGGTACGTTTTGCCACGTATCTTTTCGCCTCGGCGGTTAAATGGATTTGCATGATTTAAAACTCTTGATGCCGAAATAATATCCTTGCCGTGAAAATATCCATTGTTTTCTGAGTATTAAACAATTTTTGGATTAAAAGGAAATTGCAAAGAACCAAGTGATTTTAGCTAAACCAACTGTCAACAGCGCGAGTATGTAAGATGAGAATCCAAAATGGTGGCATTTCCTTTGATTTCTTAGCAACCTGCCTGACCCTTGGCCAACAGTCGCCAAAATTGCGTGTATTGGTAGTATATATTATTCTTTAGAAATCAATATCAACAGTTTGCAGAATTACCAAATAAATGTATAATTAAAACAAACAACCTGGATCAACATTAGACAACAGTAATTCGGAATGGTGAGCGCTGAGCACATCGATCTGCACCTACATATCATTCCTTAAGAAGGCAACAGACAGCTGGTTCAGTGGGTTTAGCCCTGGGCTACGATGCGGGAAGTTGCGGGTTCGAACTCTTCCCGGCCAACACTCGGTCTTAAAAGAACGAAGGAGAAACTGCTGCCTTTGTAATTTCATTTGGTTAACTTTTCAAGTTTTCGCGGATGAGGACTATGGATCGAGGGTTCGGTCACTGATCTGTCTCAGGCCTCCTTCACATCCTTTAAGTTATCATTTGAAAACGTATACCTTTTATTCCGTTTTCGCCCTGTGTCCAAACTTACAAGATCGAAAACAGTGGTGAAGGCAAGGGACGGGTGAAAACATGAGGGGCCCTTTTATAAAGGCTCCACTGACTGTCATGACTCTCAGGATCCGTAGACGCATTCTGGATTATTCTTAATTCTCTCATCTCAGCAAGTCTAATAGCTTCCGATGGGTTACTGCTTACTGCTTACAACTTTTCCGTGGCCGACCACGCCCTCCGACCATGCATGATGGTGTTGGCCAACCTGAGGTCACCGGGATGTCTCGTGACATGGCCGAAGAATTTCATTGTCCTTTCCTACGCAATTTGGATTAGGGGTTTCTGTTCTCCAGCTAAGCCTTCCACCTGTTCTTTCACTCACTCGTTTGTGCGTCTGTCCCTCCAAGAGATGCCCAGTAATCTTCTATTCCTGGATTTCACATGACGTCACGGCCGCCATGTTGGTGTCCCCAAACAATGAAATGGCGGCCTTGTTGGTGTCCCGATCCAATCCTCCGGGAATTGAAAGCTATTATTATGCTAACGTCTTCTTTTGTTTTCGTTGAAAAACATGGCAGTTGATTACGTGAGTGAAACCCAAGAATAGATTACTGGGCACGAGATACCCAGTAAGCTTCTATAGCACTTAAACTGTCATGATAATGGACTTTATTTAAGTGCCAAGTCATCTCGCACTGCGGCACTGACTGGGGACACCGTACATTGAGTTCGAGTCAAATCAACCCACTTCAACTCAAAGGTTGGATTTTGCATCCTGCAAGAAGCGCGTTGACGTAGCGATGAGGGCACTCGCCTCCCACCATTATGGCCCGGGTTCGATTCCCGGCCTCAACGTCTCGTTTGCTTTGATTTTGTCGGATCTCTACTCTGCCAAGAGAGGTTTTCTCCGGGTACTCTGGTTTTCCCATGTCACCAAAAACTAACCTTTGAGTTGATTAGACTTGTTCTCAACGTACTGTGCCAATCTCGTCCCCAGAGCCCACATTTGGTCCGTACCAAGAACACCGACTTTAGCCAGTTCCAAAGCAGGCCCAGCCAATCACGGACTTCCTGCTCGTCTACGCAAGCTAAAAAATTAGAAACAACAGCAAGTGGTTGCCAGTGGTTCCAAAACTGGAATTTCACTGCGACTGCGCATAAATTAGCCCTGGCCAGAGTCCGTGTTCTTGGTGCTGACCGAAAGAAAAGCGGGCTCTGGGGAAGAGATTTTTGGTGAGCGTGTTCGGGAAAAAAACTCGAGGTCGCGCGTGAACACCACCAACATGCATCTCTCCCGAGGTCTGCTGTACCCTGCGCACGCGCACAGCCAAATCAACATCCTAACGATCGCCATAACAATGCAAAGGTTGTTTGCTTGTGTTTATGAGGAAATTTGGTCGGATTTTTTTTATGGCAACATAATTTTTCTGAACGAATTTCGATATTACACATAGCGTTGAAGTTTTTTTTGGAATTGAATCAAG
>NC_090870.1:8693495-8713495 GCF_036669935.1 Montipora foliosa | reverse complement strand
TTGGCGAAATTCACATAATTGTAATGATATTCCATGGGCTGGAATGGGCATCTCTCTCTTTGTAAACCCTATTTTCCGATGGTTTCAGCAAGCACTAACCCTGTATCAACCATCCCGGAAATGGTAAGTAAAGATAAATACTATTACTAGAAAGAGAGGATGACGAGAGAAGGCGGACCCCCAGACATGGGCCTCTTCCAATGATAGTTTTTTTTACATCTAATTTTTGCGCATGGTTCAGCTACGCAGCTACTGTATTTTTAGTGAGGCACCTGATTAGCCAGTTGTAATGACGCGATTAAATTCTAAATATGCGCGGGCTTGAGCAGCCTGTGCAAAAAGTGGCCTCCGTTGTCAGGATCACGTTCGTCGACAAATCCAAAAACTTTGATTTTGAAAACAGTGGAAATGTTTTAATCGATGTAAAGGAAAATGGTTGTGGCTTTACAAAGCAGAAATCGATCTCCCCGGCCCTTATAATCTGACCGCACGACTTTGGAAACGAGAACTAAAATAGATTTGCGAATCTAAAAATAAATTTTAAAAACCTGGGGATCCGTTCTCTTAACTAATCCTCTCTTTTTACTAGTAAAATCTGAGACCGATGAACTATGCCGTGATTGAATTTATTATTTATCCTAAATACTTCCTTTTTCGACTGTGTCAGATTCCCTGCATAATTGTTGCTACTGTTGCTGTCTTGCATTTGACATAAGCGCAGCATCTCTCTAATGTAAATTACATTGATCGTCCACTAATGCTATAATGCAAAGAAATATTTAGGCAAGCCTAACATCGGAGCCCCTCAATTATTCTCTATTTATGTTTTTGTTTTGAGACACTTTTTATAACTACATGTACACGTAGTCTGCTTACCAGAGGACCAGTCCGGCCTTCTCATTAAGCTGGCCTCTGTCACCGTTTTTCGTCACCATTATTCAGCTGGTTTTCTCATGCTCGTGCTTGGTTTTTCTCCCTCGTTGTTTGTCACGAATATTTCGCCTGTTTTCTCGTGGTCTCTATCACGTTGAGCATCGCTTACTCTTTCTTCATTGTACGACATGTTAACAAATGTACTTAGATTGTTGTTTGTCTTCAAAAATTTTGCGTGTTTTTCTAAAACGCAGTGTCAAATGCAGTACGCTTGCCAGGCAACTTCCCGCCAAAAAAAGCGGCTCCTCACCCATGCAACTTCCCGCCAAAAAAGCGCCTCCTCACCAATGCAACTTCCCGCCGAAAAAAACGCGGCTTCCAGCAGTGCGACATTTCACATATTGGCATTTCGTCGTTTTTAGTGTCGTCACGCAACCTGGGAGACTAAGTTGATCCAACTAAATTTTCTATTATAATAATTGTTACTGTATCTTTTCCTTAAAAAAAGAACCCCTTTAAATTTCACCTGCAGAGTTTGCATCAACCCTCTGTTCTTCTTCTTTTGATCTGTGAAAGATATTATTATAACACAAATTGTTCATGTAGCCTGCACGATTTTTCAAAAATAAAGCAAGTCATAAAAATTGCCAACGCTGAAGGTAAATTGTATTCTAAAATGACAATAACTTACCATAACTAAGTTGCTTTATTTTGTCTAAAGAGGTTTGGACTTCCAACAACGCCTGGTGTGAAAAAAAAGTTGTCATTGTAAATACGCACACTTCTTTATGCACAATAGAATACTGGGTAAGTTCTCACCTCATTTTCCACAAGAATTTCTGAGCTTAGCTTGTTCTGTTTTTCACAAAGTTTAGCAAAGGAACTGTAAGCAAAGTTTAAGGAAATAACATCAATCATTAACCTGGCAATTACCATTAGTGTAATACTGTGACCAAACTTTATACTTTGGGGAAAAAAGCTGCCAATGTATTAAGCAAGGCACCGCGAACCAAGGATTTGTAAAAGAAAGCATTGAAAACGTTTGTTTTCCTTTAAAAAGGCTGTCATTGAGGGGGCAGGGGCCAGAGATTATTTCTTATGCTCCCTATCTGCAAAACTACACAACCAATACACATTCATTTCTTATTGGTCCATTGGGTGTCTTTGAGATGCTTCAGCATCCAATTGGCAACTGATCCAGACTGACTCTTTAGCTTTAACTACTGTACCTTCATAGAATAAAAAGACAACATACCGGTAAGAACATATAAAAAATAATGTTCGATACTATACACTTACTTCATTTCTTCAATTTGCTTTTCCGTAGGTGACTCGGATACAACATCAGGGAATAACTTTTTAATAAGCTGGTCACCAGACAGAAGCCTGCAAACATCACAGTACAAGGATGATTATGTTGATGATAATGGTTAGTGCTACTAAGTGGCTTCCAAACTTCATTATCTCAAGAAGCTACAGTTACTTGAACCAGTTCCTTCCTATTCCCCAAACATTCTGCTTGCATGTCTATTACACAAAAGACAATCACTATTAAAACCATGAACCAACACAACATACCACTTAAACCCTCTTTTTGTTCCCAACTTGCACATCTCTAAAAAGATGTGGGGAGAAAGTGCAGCGCATGGTTTTCCAATCTTAATTTTAAAAGGCTATTGTCATTAGCCATCCATCTCCATTGCAGAGAACACAAGCAAATGGCTAGGTGAAAGTCTACAGTACAAACCTTTTCAAGACAAGCTTCTTGTAGGATCGTGCCGTAGATAAGGAGTATAGTTGATCTTGCAGCTTGGATATCCTACAACAAAACGATGCCTGACCAATACCGTAAACAATGATCAACAACAACAACAATGGTGCTAGGCAACCAGAAAAAGGGGTCTGTGACTGTTAGTCTCAACTGTTACATTATAAAGCCCTAGGGAGTAGGGTTGGCACAGGGGTAAGGACAGTCATCTTTTACAAAGGTGTCCCAGGTTTGATCCTCTGACTTTTGACTTTGTTGGTGCTCTACCCTTCACTGAGTATTCCAGGTCTCCCCTTCGATCAAAAAGCAACATTTGAATTGATTGCTACATTGACCTGTGTCAATTCAATTTTAGGTGATTTACAGTGTCCTGAATTGAGGCAGTGTGGCCCGGTCATTGGGGCGCTTGCCTTGTAGTAGTAGTAGTAGTAGTAGTAGTAGTAGTAGTAGTAGTAGTAGTAGTAGTAGTAGTAGTAGTAGTAGTAGTAGTGGTGGTGGTGGTGGTGGTGGTGGTGGTGGTGGTGGTATTAAAAAATAACATAAGTCATATAGTAACTCACAAATAGGACCCTATGTAAAAAATAACTACAGATTTCAAACCTGTCATAAAGATCTGACTGTGATGAGTTGTTCAAGGAGGTCTGTAGGTCCTCATGCTGCTGGAGGCGTCCTGTAAATAGTTATAACAACCGCTTACCAGCAGGGTTTGATTCTCATACTGTAAGTACAGAACATGTAGGATTTTGCACAATAAATCCACAAGAAAGCTAGGGCTGGGACTGCAGCTAAATGATTGGAGCCACTCGAAATCTGGCACACTCCACAAACAGGATCACCAGCTTTGTAGCCTTCCAGTAAAATCATTATGTGATTGGGAAAATGGTGAATGTTAGACAACCAGTTAAAAAATATACAAATAAGACTAGTACTGGACATTAACCTGAAACTTAGCAAACATTTCGCCTAGGACCACTAGGCTTCTTCATGAACGATTGTTGGTGCAGGCCGAGATGCATGATGGGACACCACGCAAAACAGTGTCCCACGAGTGAAATCTCTACACTTTGGTATTCTATTTTTCCAACCCACATAAAACAATGTGCTTGGGCCCCTCCTCAACAGAACATTCCTTAAAAGTAGACCACCAAAGACTCAAGCAGGCTCTAGACCTGATTTGTTAACTTGACTTTTGAGCTGGTGCATGCATGTGTCACTCGACCTGACCTTAGCACTTTATTACAGAGAATTAATTTACCGCCATTTGACTGAAACTACAAAATTTAGAGTAGGCCTCATGGTGAGTCACGGCCTAGCCCTGGTCTTGTAGTCACACACCTGCTAAATTCGGTAATTGTAACAAGCAAGCTCTTGAGGAGGAGGGCAAAGGGGCGGGATATTTGAGCTTGACTGGGACAATACCATAACACTCATTGACTCTTTGGGGAAACTTGGCAGAAAATAAATTGTTTGAATAGAATTAATCATACTATAGTGTTATATGTACTGTAACAGTCATTCTGGAATGCTTTTAGACATTAAAGGGGCAATGTCATGTTATTTAACAGTGTTTAGGGGAAATCTTTAGTTAATCACGAGTTAAAAACTCAAAAATGTTAATGTGGAATTCCTTTACTGATAAAAGAGGCCCTGCCAGGGAGGGAGGGGTCCTGTGTCGCTCTCGGAAATCAAAATAAAATTATTTGTCCTTGTTGTAAGGGCAATTGTATTTTACTCGGTATGATTACCCAATTGCGGGGACAGCTATTCTTAGAGTTATTTTCATAGAGTTATGTTGTAGAGTTAGAGTTAAGTTACCAAAATCCTGAATGCAAGATTTTGGAAGCCAACATTCATAAAAGCTAAACTTTTGTTTAGGCCTAATTAGGCCTAAGGTTAGCTTTTATGCATGTATAGGATACTTTTTGTATTTCTGTATTTCTAAATTCAGGATTTTGGAAACTTAACTCTGACTCTACGACATAACTCTATGAAAATAACCCTACTGCTAGTCAACCTCCCCAATTGCAATTCATTTCAATGAATCTTGTCTATTTGTATCCATCCATGCTTCTCTGTCTTTTGCTGTATTACTTTTATATTGTTCTAAACAGTTTTAAGTGGTTGTTGCAATTATATTTCATTCTACTTTTTGAGCATTTTGGGTGTCATGAAATTACATCATTTTGCGTGATATAAAACGTATGGATTGCATTGGTTAATTACCGATCAAATTCAAAGATGACACGATCCTAGCTATTATTCGAGCCACCATAGTATCTTCTGCGAATTACTTTGGCATTTCTTCGCCATCAAGGTACAATCATCGACGCAAGCGTACCGTTTGAAACAGAAGAACACGTTGCATTTAACTTACTAGCGAGTAGTTCAGATTCATGGCTTATCTTCTGTTGCAGAAGCCATTCCTTTCGCTGTTTTAGTTCCAACAGCGACTGCCTATTTTTCTCTTCATCTTCAATTGGAATTTCTTCTATATCTTCATCGCTTTCAGTTGCATTTATGTCTTTCAAATTGAAACTTCCAGGTGCAGCAGGATGAGTGTTTTCCAGAAATTCTTCGTCATGCGAATTTGCCGCCATTTTTGTTGAAAGATATTGTTTCGTTTCCAGATTCCCGCAATAATATATTTGTTTTCCATTTGTACAAAGAGGAGAGGGAGGGGTAGAGGAAATAGTGACCAAATTCTTCTTTTCCTCGACACAATGCTACTTCCTTTTAATAGAGATCTTGAAATTAACTCATTTTATACCTTAAATTTCATATTTGGCTGTAAAAAAAACTTTGTAAAAGACACAAAAACAAGACATTATCAATCATTATGCACCCCACCCTACTTGTGTGTTTTTCCGCAGTCTCCATGGATTTAAGATGGCGTCGTTGAGTGAGCAAAATAAAGTGAGAGAACTGTTTGATACTATGACCTTAGGAGTCGTTCGATCTCTTGGTAAGTCAAGTAATTAATAGATTTAAATATTGAGACTTCGATAAAAATACAGAGGTTCGTTTTTTTGGAAGGAATTGGAGAAATTAATAGTATCGTAGCGATGATGGCTCAAGTAAATTTTTTCATGCATGGTTTTCGAATTCCGACTCACTTACGGTGTATATAAACTTAATGTTTACAGCAGGCAAACGTTGTACGTTTTTTTCAGAGAAAAAACCTGGTGTCACTGATGTGCGTCTTTTGGACAGACAGCCTGCAGACAAACACATTATATTCACTTGGGAGCAGGTATTATCATTCTTGCATTGTTATTAGTTTATAATTAACTTATATTCAATTAATAATCAGGTGGCGCAATTTGTGTCAGACCCAGAATTATATCTATCCATCATTCATGAGCTGGGCAGGCCGACAGACAATCAGTCATGATCAGTCAGCTGGTCCAACAGTCATTTATAATTCATGCTGATCAGCCAGTTGATCTGAGAACTTTAGTCTGCTGCACTAGCTAGGCCATCAGATTCATTTAGCCAATGTGGAATCTGTGGCTATGTCTTTCACCACAGATACACTAAGAACTTCTGATGTTCCTGGCTTGCAGCCGCCAAAGCGATGCATGCTGGACAAAATTATATGTCGTGCACCAGGCTCTCTCTCTTTTTTTGAGAGAGAAGTACTTGGATCTCAAGAAAATTTTGCAAGAGTGCTGTGAGCATTTGATGGTCTTGTTGTCTCAGATGCATTCCTATCCTAAAGCTAAAATTGGCCTTGTTGGAGGAAATGCCAGTCATTAAGTAGTTTATCTGGATGCAACAGAGGATCTTTCTTTTAACAATGACCAACTTGCCAGCTAGGTGTACTGTAAATATTATTGTCACTTGATGACAAGCACTTTGAAGTCCTGTTCACCAATACACTGCAAAATTGAAAAACCTGATTGCCAAGAATCTTCTGGGTAACTGAAACAGATTCTACTGTGGTCATAAATTAGTCTATCTTAAGTATAAATGGTTTGGTCTGTTTATCAGCCAATCTGATTCTTTCAGTCATGCTGTCAGTCATTTGGTAGGTCAGTGATCAGTACATGTTAGTCGGTCTCTCAGAAGTCAGTATTTCAGTCAGTCATGAGAATGTTAGCCCAATGCACAATTGATTACTTAATACCCAGTCTTTAATATGAAAGTGAACATTATTGAGAACCCTTGGGTCAGTTTAGTCAGTCTGTTTTACATGGTGTAATGAATATATTATTTCTGTCTCTGATAGAAAAACATGTGCATCCTTCCGGAAGATTTGAAGAGTTTTTACCTGACAACAAACGGGCTCTTAATTCAGTGGAGTATCAAGTTTGACGGTAATGGCGAATTTTTCTTCCCTGATTATTTTGAGTGACCTAGTCTTCCCTTTAAATTCTTCAATTTCGATTTTCCAATTAATTTACAAGATAACGTGCTGATTGTACATAACTCTCTCAACATTGATCTGTCTCTTTAGGAAGTGTATTACCATTAGGAAAGATGGAACTAAATGCAGTGGCCAGTTTAATTTTGCTGTCAAAAGCAACAAACATTAGTGATGACAAACCATCTTTAGCAGACTTGGATTCAGACACAGATGAGGAAGATGAGCAGGGTACCTACTGACATTCATGCTTTTCCAAATGATGCTCATACTTGTAGTTTCTACGAACCCTATAGAGTGTTTTCACGTGACGTCACAGCGGCCATGTTGGTGTACCAGTAAACAATGGAAAGGCGGCCATGTTGGTATACCCAACTAGTCCTCCGGGAATTGAGCTCTATTATCATGTGAATGATTTATTTTGTTTTGGTGGAAAAACAAGGTTACTGATCACACAAGTGAAAACATTCTATAGTCAGTAAGCAAAAAGTTCACATGCCAGCATGTTCACATATGAATGGCATGAATGTTCACATATCAAAAATGTTCACGAGCCATTTTTTCAGCATACTCTGTCAAATAGGAGGGACGGGGGCTTTTGCCAATACGACATCAGCAGCTTGAGAACAGTTTTCCACAGTCTTCCAAGGAACCAAGCAATATTTATTATGACTTATAAAAGTGGTTTGGAGTTTAAAATGTAAGTAAGTACCAGAAGGGGAAGTTTATTCATGCGCAAAACTGTTCTGGCCTGGCTTTAAATAGGGGAACTACTTTATGACACCTACTGCAGTGAATGGCCAAGTAATTATTGGTACCAGTGATTGTCACTTGGTCACTGGACAGGTACAGTGTATATGTGTACTTAGTCTTGGTGTACTGGCAAGAAAAATGCTACTTATTAAGTTAATTAATTTAAGGTGTATTGCAGCTACTTGGAAATTTGAACTCATGCACAATGCATGGAGTAGTAGGGTAGAAAGAATGATCATGGTCTCATATTCTCAGCAGTTGCATTGGATGTGGTCGTTATTTTAACCCCATTGTCAAGCTGCCAACACCACAAGCAATATTGTCCTTTATTTGGAATAATCCAGAGTATGAAGAACTTAAAATACCTAGTTGGCTTACAGACTTTGAAATTAGCCTTGTTTTCACCCCTCAATCAGAGATTTGTTATTTCATGTTTTCGTAGGTCATGTGAAGCCTCACTTTGATACTCGCTGCAAGGTTTTTGAACTGGATCCTTGTGATAGCTTTGGAAAAGTCTGCCTCGTTTACAAAGATGTTAAAGCTGGTATTTGATTCTTGTCTTCAAATTCTTCACCACTAGTTAACTATTGCTATAATTACAACAACTTTTTTTTACGTTGTTTTCTCGACATCCTAAATAAATTTTGCATACAGTACTGGTAATTATCAGTAACCAAAAAATGCAATGTACCAATGCAAGTTCATTGGAGAAATATTTATTAATATGAATTTTATTGATAATGGTCACATATGTTAGGTTATATTATTTTTATTTGAAAATAATGCTCTTACTTTATTTTTTAGGAGTTACAACAAGTCAGCCAGAAGTCTGGTTTCTTGATCGTTCATTGGAGTGGTCTTATCTGGCCTCCAGTTTCATGGATTACTTTAGAATGATGATAGTTCACCTTGGTCTTCCTCTATGGCAATATCTGTTTACTTCGACAGGGCTTAGTCCAGAGACTAAGGTCTGTGGAATGTACTCATCATATAAATAATAAATTATTAAGTTTCAACATTCCCCTCCCTCTGGTAACCCTAAGGGAGTTTTCATTTATTTTGGTTGTTTAAATTCTCTCCTCAAAAGAAAAAAAAATAGCTGTTTTAAAATTCCCCATCATGGATCAGTTTCAGATAAATATAAAGACTTCTGCAAAATGAAATAA
This sequence comes from Montipora foliosa, assembly GCF_036669935.1. Taxonomy (NCBI): domain Eukaryota; kingdom Metazoa; phylum Cnidaria; class Anthozoa; order Scleractinia; family Acroporidae; genus Montipora; species Montipora foliosa. The sequence continues at coordinate 8,704,572 of NC_090870.1, read as the reverse complement.
TAGCAGGCCCTTTCAACTCAAGAAAAATGTTTGTTGGAAACTTCAGAAATTCCATGTCCATTATGGCATATTATTATATGGCTTGTGTTTGTAGCCGATATAACGCGTACTCTGATTGGCTAATTGTGACTGAATTGTAGGGCATTATTCTCCCATAATGCCCACGGGCCGATTACGGGCTTGCAAAAACAAAGCAAAAGGTAATTAAAGAGCCATATAATAAACCACTTACTATCCGAGCTATTGTAGCTCAAGCCATACTGGGGAATATTGGTCCTCGGTCGTTTTTGTACGGACCTTGCACTGCCACGATCTCGGGCCAATATTCCCCAGTACTGCCCTTGCGCTCGGTTAGTGAGAAGTTATTATGGCACTGCACTTTTCATTATGAACAAAGTCAACTCAAGAAACCAGTCATTTGCATACGTTTTGCACTGTTGTTGTTAGCATGCTTCCTAGGTAAATTTAAAAGCACCTTGTACTTCCTTGTGCTTAACGTTTGAAGGAGGGGCGGGCGGTCAACTTGCAGGGTTGTTATGGAGTGAGTAATCACAGAGTTGGGTGCCTCGGATTCATGCTGCTTGAGAGCTGATGGCTGGGTATACCAGGCACGAGAACATTCTCTTTCTAGGAGGTGTGTGCCAATGGTGCACAGACGACGCAGCCAACCACCACTGAGTGATACAGTGGTTATTAGCATTTCAAACAAGTCATAACAAACTCATTCTTTCTTTGAATACTTATTATAGCCTTTCCCTTGCTTTGCATTCCATAAATCACTAAATCATGTCAAGGGATACCAGTAATTACAACTGAATCTCTCCTTATAGCAATGGTTCAACCTGTATGCTCCAACACGTCTTGCTATTGACACAGCGAACATGGATCCAGATGGTCATCAAAAACCGAACTCAACAGAAGGAAATCAACATGTTTTAAATCTTCCTTTGAATGCTCTTGACATAAACAGGCTCTTCAAAGGCAAAACTGATAAAGGAAAGAGTAAACAGTCTCAGACAAAGAAGCCACCAATGGCAAAGACCCAAACTTCAAACCAAAGTCGCAGTGGTCAGCCTGGCAGGCAAAATCAAAGATGAATGTATGGCATGCTGCAATTTATTTTGCCCGGACTGCTAACTGGAACCTGGAGTTCAAAATCTAATTGTTATCCATCCTTCTGAAACTTGCATTCAAGCAGCCTCGTTCTCAGTAACAATGCTTTTTAAGACTGTGAATTAAGAAAAAAAGAGTATTACATGTGAATAGTACTTATGTATTATAAATTATTTATTTGATATCTTTAAGTGTTTTTCATGGATGAACAGTGTAATGTTATTCATAAAAAGATCAATCTACTAACAAAATTATTTTGATGTTGATCTTTTTTGTCTTATTTTTGATGTTTTGATCTTCACTTCCCTTTAGTTTAGGTTAGCTTTTAAATGGAACCCCCACTCCAATAAAAAGAAAACTTTAAGCTACAGGAAAGGAAGTATATACAATTTGTTTCATTTCTTTTTTTTTTTTTTGGTTTTCACATTTCACAGGCACGACCGGAGAAACAGTGGATCAAAACTCTAGACTACATGTATAATTAAGAAGTCCTACAAACGTAAAAAAATGACCAAAAAGCCAGTGTCTGTTGCATTTTATTAAATATATGTGCAAAGCAGTGAAGAATAAAATATAACTTTACAACAAGACCGAAAGGAATATTCACAAAATTATCTCCTTAAAGTACCAATTCAAGTAAGTACATAAAACGTGACTCCAACGTTTCACTACTGGATGGCTATTAGAAGCACACTTAAAGCTTGGATAAACACAACTTTAGTAACACAACACGATGCTAAAAACAAATTGCGATTTTGAGACGGCAATACCACATTATATTGACGGCTAGTTGGGAGAAAATATATTCCGCCGTCAATATAATGTGGTATTGCCGTCTCAAAATCGCAATTTGTTTTGTATCGCGATGCATCATTTGTAAGGATAAACAACATCGTCGCTCTTTGGAGGTTGGGTGCCCGAAACATCCTGGAGCCTCCACTATTGGCAGCCAGCTCCAAGATGGAGACTGCACCGATGGCTGGCAAAACCTGACAACCCAGCCATGAGCCCCCACGCCCCCGAGAAAAAAACAGGCACCCGTCACACTGATACACAGTGGAAAGCAGAGGGTGGGGAGGGAGGGAACAAAAACCGCTAAACGCTCCACACACAACGCTCCCACTTCCCGCCACACTGATAAGTAAGCGCTACAGCCCAAAGCACGAGGAATTCCACGCATGCGCAAGTATACTAAAACCACTGACCAATTGGCTGCAGCCGCTCCTAGTTGTTTACTTGGTTAAACTGTTTAACCTCGTTAAATAAAACTGTAAACTAATCAACCCGCGCCTGATCGAAATTTCAATTCTTTCTACCTGCAAAACGTATTTGTTTGCGTACGCGTACGTCAGCAACCCAATTCAGTGCAACGACGTCAATTTCAACATTAGAACCAATCACAGGCCGCAAAAGTGAGACGGCAATACCACGAAATATTGACGGCTCGCGCATAGGCAAAACTATAAGAAGATCGCGATACTATACAACATTGCTGATCTCTCTCTTAGATACCCATAACACCGGTCGTTACATAGGTCGTTACATAGGTCCGTCTGTTCCCAATCTTTATCCCTCATACTTTCATCACGCAATTATTACTCTGGTCGTAACTCCGGTAGTTTTGTCCTAATCTCCTTCCCAAACATCGGAGATGTGGGTGTGGCACCAGTGGAGACTTTTTGGTGTTGACCAGTATGACAAAAGAAATTTCGGTAGTTCACCAATCCATCTTTTTCCTTCCGCGGCTGCAATCTTCATGAACTTCAACAGTGTCCTGTTCCGTCTTTCCACCTCTCCATTCACTTGTGGCCAGAGAGGTGTGACTTTCGATGTTCAATTCCGCATTCCTGTAGAAATCCTTCATATTCTCCACTCACGAACTGTGCACCGTTATCAGTCTTTAAGGTGTAGGGAAATCCAAATCGGGCGAAAATGTCCATCAGCGTAGCAATGATCCTGGGTGTAGTAGTTGACTTCATGACTACCACCTCGAAGAAACGACTATAGTTATCAACAACCACTAACAAATTCTCCCCACTGGGCATTGGTCCCATCAGGTCGGCTGCCACATCCTGCCACGATCCCGTGGGTGGCTCCGTCCTCTGCATTGGTTCGGGTGGTGAATACTGTCCCATGACTTGACAGCCATGATAACCTCGGCACATTCGCTCCACATCTCCATTTTTGGGCACCACGCTTTTGTCTTAAATCTACTCTTCGTTTTCACCACACCCTGGTGTCCTTCATGACCCAACTCCAAAACCACCTTTCGTAAACTTTGCGGTATCACAATTCCATCTCCACGTAACACCAACTTGTTAATGATACAGAGTTCATTCTTGACACACGTATATTTTGGCATAGAACACTGAGGCCAGTCTCCAGTGTGGACGTAGTGGCGCACACTAGCCAGTTCCGGGTCGTCTGCAGACTCTCTCGATCTCCCTTGGACTTAAGCCAATCTCACAGCTCGGGTCTTTGGGATCATTCTGATTCAATATGGACAGCGCATCTGCCAGGTTGGTTTTGCCGGGTCGGTAAACTACTCGGTAGTTGTGGCACTGCAAACGGAGAACCCATCGCTCGATTCTTGCCGATGGTTTAGATCTACTTCTAAAAATGCACTCGAGAGGTTTGTGGTCCGTTTCTAATTGGAAGTCACGCCCATACACATACAAGTTGAACCGTTCCAATACCCATATATACTAGGGCGAGGGCTTCTTTTTCTGTCTGAGCGTACCGTCTTTCGACCTCAGTAAGGTTACGCGAGGCACACGACACAGCTCTCCATTCCCCTTCTTGAAACTGGAGTAACACTGCTCCCAGACCGTCTGGTCCTGCGTCTGCCACTCTCCTTGTCATGCATTCCCCTTTGAAATAAGCCAGTGCTTTCCCTGATGTCATGAGACTTTTGAGCTCTTTGAATGCCTTTTGTTGCTCGAGACCCCAAATGAAGGCTTGACCTTTGCGCGGCAGCTTCCGTACAGGTTCAGCAACTTGTGAAAAGTTCGGGATGAACTTTGATGAATACTGGACTAGCTGTACAAATAAGCGCACTTCTGAGGCATTCTTTGAGGGTTGCGCATTCACGACTGCCCCAATCTTCTCTTCACTTGGCGAAACTCCATCGCGACTTAGGTCATGTCCGAAAAATGTCAATTTGTGTAATCTGAATTGACACTTGGCTCCATTTAAGGTCAAACCCCTCTAACGCAGGCACTGTAAAACTGCATGTAGATTCTTATCATGCTCTCCGGCATCTTTCCCATGAGCAATTAGGTCATCAGCTATGTTTGCCACTCCCTTGCAACCACCTATAACATCGGATATAATCCTCCGGTACTTCTCGGGGGCTGAAGAGACACCGAACATAAGCCGCTTGTACATATACAGCCCTCGGTGGGTGACAAATGTGGTGATTTCTCGACTCCTCTTCTAATTCGACTTGGTGGAACCCCCACTTGAGGTCAAGTTCACTAAAGACCGTTGACCCATTAAGATCGTTGGTATCGGATGACATTCGCAAATGATCGCTTCGTTTGCCCTTCTCATATCTACGCAAACTTGTATGTCACCGTCCAGTTTTGGGGCTACCACGAGTGGTGATATCCACGACGTTGGTGTGTCTGGCACTTCTTCTATGATGTCCTTGCTAAGGAGATCATCCAATTTGAGATCGAGTCGACGTACTTGTTGAGCTACAGGTTTAACTTCTTTGTTAATGTGTAGCTTGAGGCGATAATCTTTTAGCTTTCCAACCCCATTGACTATGTCAGCATAGCTATCCCGGATGTCCTGGTCACACCCCTCTTCCACTATGAAACAAATATGAGGAAGGTAACTCCTCTGGTCCTACCCCAGCAAAGGTCTTCCTGTTCCCTTGATGACCGTGAACTCATCTACACACTCTGCTCCATTATCTTCACATACCACCTCTGCCACAAATGTTCCTGCGACCTCGAGCGGTTCCTTCTGTCCGTACGCAAATAACGTCTTATCCGACACTTCGGATTCGCATTCGATCCGGTTCTGTTTCATATTATTCCAAGTGTTGTAGTCAGGCAGGTTACATGATGCCCCAGAGTCAATAAGTACACTGTCTTACACTACTCCTCCCACCTTGAGTGTAATTTCTCCAACTCTCAGCCCCCCTCAAACAGTAAATGCATAACCATCTCCTTCTCCAGAGACCCCTTCTGCTACTAGATAGGTTTTCTTCTTATTTTCTGGAACGGTCCCTTTCTGGCTACTTCACGATAGTTTCTTGTTTCCACAACAGACCGCAAAATGTCCACGAGCTCCGCACTTTCCACACTCTTTATTGTTAGCTGGGCAACACGAATCCCTAGCGAAATGGCCTGCTTTGGGTTGTTCGGCCCCAAGCCCTCGCGATTTGATGTTTGGCCCTCCTTTCTTAGGGTCACGCCCTCTTCCCTTCGTTTGGAACTTTTGCTGTTTTAACAGAATTAACTTGATCTCTGCTACTAACCGGTGACTTTCTCATCGACTCCATCTGCCCGTCTACAGCTTCATGAGATCTTGCAATGACTTTTAAGTCTTTTAAAGTAGTATTTGTTTTCTCCAGAAACTTTCGTCTGCGCCTGCCGTCTCGGCATTTCTCGATCAGTTGGTCCCAAATCGTCTCATCCACGTTCGCAAATTCACATGTAACCGCCTTCTGCCTAAGCCTGCAAACAAACTGGTCTACTTTCTAATGTAAACAAAATATTAGTTTCTAAAGAAACTGTGGTACTGCCCCGGCGGGAGATTGAGACAGAAATTGATTTTAAATTTTGATAAAATCAATTTCTACTTTCTCATGTGCTTGCTGCTCCATTTGCCTGAAAACATGGCGTTCAAAAGACACGTTTACTTTCGGTACAAAATAGCTATCCAATAGCTCCACAACATCTTTGTAATCTCTTAATTGTTCCTCTGGACCGGCAAGCGTGTAATACAAATCCTGAACTTCTTGTCCTGCGGTGTGCAACAAGAGAGCAACCTTCTGATGATCTTCCACAATCCTTTGGGTGGTTGATTTCTGGCCAGCAAGAATTTTTTTTTCTAGCAATCTGGTGAGCAGGATATTTTTTTCCCTTTTTTTCCCATAAGCTTTCTGTTAAATTTATTCTGCCTGTAATTTTTTTCTTCCGACAAGCGCTTGCAGGAATTTTTTTTTCAAAATCACCCACCCCCTCCCCCAAAAGTTAAATGGTCGGCCCCTTAGATACCTATAACTCCGCGCGTTACATGGCCCTGGGCTTATATCCGGATGGGCTTATAAGCGGACGAAAAAGAACGTTTCGAAATGAGCAACAGCACTGTTGATCGACGTATGATTTAAATTTATTACTCTTACAATTGAAGCCTTAAAAAGGCAGCAATAAATCGAATTCAGTTAAATTTCAAAACAAAGTCAAAACTTAAATAACACGAACGTAACTGGAACCCAACAAAACGGAAGTTCAGAGCTCATCCCCGCCGTCATTTGTTAAAGTTTTAATGTCTAGTTCACTGCAGAGAAGCTTTTCGTACTTATTTGTCACGTTGAAGGTATTTATTTGTTGAAGTAATCGTGTTCTCTGAGAGTGCTTAATATTTATTTAATAAAACAAGAAAAACTGGAGGGGGGCTTATAACCGGAAGGGCTTATAATCGGATGTATTTTTTTGTTTGCATGTAGGTGGGCCGATAACCGGGGGGGCTTATAAGCGGCAGTTTACGGTATACAAATACATTTAGTACTAAATACAATATGAGCGACCGTATTGTATCGGATATACAATGTCGAGCTGAAGGAGAGACATTTCATATCCGATACAATACGGGCGCGAATATTGTATTGTGCTAATGAAATGTCAGCATTTAAGTGTTAATGTACACTAGGTATTTTTGGTGATTCAAGACACTTTAACCGTGAAAATTGAAAGAAACATTTATGTAAATGAAGAGAAAGCTGTATCAGAAATACAGATATTGATTAATAAAACATTTCTTTTGTTTTCCCATCATAAATTATTAATGAGTTTTATAATTATTATTAAAAATGTCGGGATACAGGTAGCTGCGGTCTGGGTGATAAAATTATTGACATTCGACCATACCAAGAAAGTGAACAATGGGTGACTGTTATCTAGAAATATGTACTGAAATATCCACAAATTAATTTTAATTGTTATTACTGGAGAAGATTAAATTATTCCATCCACTGTTATTCATCTGAAGCATAAGATGAATCTGTCGATGTTGATGTAGTTGTGCTTTCTTCTGAGTCTCTGCGGTGAGCAAAAAGTGCAGAAATCTTTTTTCTTGATTTTCTTTGAGCTTGTTGCCTGGGACTTTTCCTGACGAAGAATACAAAGCATTATCACTTTTAGGGAAAAGTAACTTTTCTGTTTGTGTCAGCCTGCATGGCTTTTGACCTTTTGAACTCCAAAATTAATGGTCCTGTGAGTGGCAGATTTCCGACTCATTTCTCAATCCCACAAGAACATGCAGACCAGCCAACTAGATACAGGGTTAATAAGTATTATAATTGTGCACAACACAGCTAAGTAACCAAGGCCTTGATATTTTTGGCACAGCATGCAAGTGAGACTTGCAACTCAGCTTTCTCATTAATACTCTCAAAAAGAGAAAGTTAATATTACACTAAATGTTATAGGATTATCACTAAATATCACTGGCGTTCTCCTGCAAATACATGTATCTGTTACAGCCCAAATGCTAAGCCAGCAAAAATTAAAGGTGCAAAACGATAAACTATGAACATGCATACATTAGTAACACACTCATGACAGAGGAATGCAGGGATAGAAGTCTAACAAAAAGACTTCCCTTTGACTCAGCAATGATGTCATCAATACCCTCACTAGTGAGGGTATGGAAAATATGCCACTCAGGTCCCGGATGTAGTTTCGTATGAATTTTATGAGTGGTTTATTTTCCAGTAAAACACTCCTGTCTATAATTATGACCAGAAGGGCCATCATTGTGTAATTATGAAAAGATCATCATTACCTTATGCGCCAAGTAATGTCTTCATTCCCAGATGACTCATATGAACTGCTGTCAACATCAGGTGAACTTTCTGATAGTTCACTTGTAGGTAAAGGTGAATCGTTCTCCCTGTCTGATAACGATGATGATGAGAGGGATGAGTTATTGTAACTTGACACCACTCCTGATTCTATTTCTGATGAACTCTCAGCTTCATCCGATGAATCCAAAGCTGGTTTTTTTTCCTCATATGGCACTATTGGGACCCTATAAGATGAAAACATTTATGATCCTTCTTTAATTCAAACACTGAGTGCTTGTTTGCAAGGACTGTAGAAACCAATTCAATTCAGTAAATTTTCTCCTGAGAATTTGCAGAGCCTGCACACCCCTCAATTTTTCTGACTTCAAACCCCACTCTTATCATCAACTTCATCCCCCCAACCCCACCACACACCAAAAATAATTCACAAACCTTTGAGGCAGAAGGCTGCAAATAGGCCTTTTTCGATATATTAAAATTCAGCTTGATAGTGAGGCAGTGAGGACAAAGGCAAAGGACAGTGGATGACATGTAAATATTTTTCACATTCATTCCGTGTTTCTATTGTTTTTGTCCTCACTGCCTTAGTCTATCAACTTGAAGGTGAATATTTGATATTTGGAAAATGGCCAGTAGGCAAGCAATTTGGGAAACTTTTTAAGGCAGACTTTCATTAATTATTAAACAACTACATGACTATATTCAACTGCTTAATCTTGCATACAAGCATAAACAGAGCGATGGAAAGACCTTTGCCTGCCAAAAACTAATTTCAGTTTAAAACCTGGGCCCACAATGGATGAAATATCTGCATTACTTTTACTCACGAGGTTTAGTGACCTGTACCAGGCAGTTACATTTATTCTTTCCGTATTCATAAGATTCACTGATAACCTCTTGCAGTTAACAAAATTTTGTTCTTCACGAACAAAATTAATATTAGACCTGAGTCATGTACGTACCATTTTTCACATTATGAACCTCCAAGACAGGGTACATGTACATAATAAAATTTGATATCGTAATATTAATATTAAGGACATTATCTCAAAGAAACAGAAACAACAACTACAGTACAGTAATAAGTAATATCATAATTTATGACAATTATTCAAGGCTGTTGCCTAACAGGAGCCCGGTAGCCTGGGGCTCCCAAAGAATAGCTCTGGGCGCCTTAATTTTTCACAGCAACACCTTTCACTTCATATGTTGGGCTCCTAAGTTCTCAGTGTTTGGCTCGGAGGGCCCCTTTAAAATTTTCTTAGGCAGCAGCCTTGTTATTACTATTTTTATTACTACTTTTACGATTACAATTATTATTACTATTTTGTTAATATTTATTGGGGTTAAATATCAACTGGGACATCGTCCTGTTTTCTTCTCCAGTTGCTAATGTTATTTTGTACGTGCAACAAATTCAATAAAGTAATCATAATCATAATTATCATAATGATAATAATAATATTATTAGTAATCAAAAAGCACCTTAGAGTACTTTTTGCAATGACCATTAAAATTTGATCTTTTGTCATTTTGTTCTTCTTTACAGGGGTTGTTTTCTGACCATTCTTTGCTGCAGTCCTTGTTTTCTAATAAAAAGAAAGAATCCAAATTGATGAGCACTCTCTAAAATCCTCTACATCCACTCAACGATTTTACTCGTCAATGAGGTGCAACCCATTGACTCCTGAACTAATAATAATAATAATACATTTATATAACGCCTTCACTATAAACATTCGATGGCGCTGTTTACAACTGAAATTGGTTAAACCTAAAACTATGTTACAATAAAATTATCTTATCTGAAAACTAATCTAAATAATAGGTCATTTCCGAGTTCCTGTCTGCCTCCTCTTCAAAGCGAGTCTAAGTGCGAAGTTTTTCTTATGAAAATTAGTTTTCATTCATATGTAAAGTAGAACTAATGACCATCACAAAAACTTTGCACTTAGACTCGCTTTGAAGAGGAGGCAGACAATGAACTCGGAAATGGCCTATTAAAAGTATGTTGATTAGTCTAAGTAAAATGTCATTTTTTGGATATTTATATTTATATAAATGACTGTCCCTCATTGATATGCAAGTCTAAAAAACTTGATACTTGTTGTAGTAAGACATTCACTAAGAATTGTCGAAACTTGTGTGAGCCACCTTAAAAAAGCTGATAAACACTTCGTTCACGATTTCAACCCAGACAAACAAAGGCTTTGTTTTTCTCACATGTTGAAAAATTTGGCAACGAAGTAAAATAAAGTACAGCATTTGAACCTTGGATTCAATTTGCTTTTTTTCCTCCAGCAGAAACTCATCCTCCCTATCCAATAGTTTCCTTTTCCGGGTGCTCGCGCGCATTTTTGATGTCCCTTCCATTTCTGACAGATCTCTGTTGATATCACTTTTGCTGAGTCCACGCGTACGTGATCGAGATAATCTTGCTTCGTCTGTTCTGTCAAATATATCGAGAGGGGTCGTTTTGCTGCGTCTCCTGCTTGCAGTCGCCATCAAGATTTAAATAAAACGAATCTCCCAGTAGTATAGCCTGTATACAGTCGCCCACTCTCTGCAAAATACCGTTAGTAATTGTATTCCGGAATAATTTTTATTAAGTGATCTACGCTGACCAAAATTTGCGTGGCTCATATTTCTTTGGGGCTAAATAGTGTAATGCAGACTGAGGTTATAATTTAACTGTTCAAAAAGTCCAAACCCATTGGAAATGCTAACAATTAAGCCTAAATATTGTTTTAGGCCTAATTAGGCCTAAGGTTAGCATTTCTAAGAGGGGCCGTAAGGGGGTTTCGCGTGAAACGTGATCGACCGAATCCGTAATCTAAAAAAAATAAAATTCGTGAACCGTGAATGATATGATTGTCGTGATACGTGAAAAAGAGAAACAATTTTCCGATATCCGTGATAACA
>NC_090870.1:8683495-8688495 GCF_036669935.1 Montipora foliosa | reverse complement strand
AGAGGATCGAAATAAAAAGTACAAATTGAAACGTTAAATCCATGACACTAAGAATGTTGAAAATACAAAATTTCTTGGAAACAGTAAAAAATAACATTTTGACTTCCTAAATTTGAAGAAGGTTAGCGATTTAGCATGTTTATGTGAAATACTCTGACGCTGATAGTACTTTGTTCCAGGAAGAGTCTCATCTCGAAAATGAAGTTAGGAAAAAATGTTCTCTTTTCTTTTCCTAATGGGGAACCAGGTTTTCTGAAGGTGAAATTACAAGCAACACAAACGTCTTGATCACTCACGGCCTGCAAAAGAAACAAACAAACGATTCATTTGTGATTTTTCTCAAAATACTGCCAAAGACCAAAAGGTTGTCACGACCGGTTGAGAGTAAGGCAATTTTCCGTCTAGAACAGTTGACTTTATCCCCACGTACATGCAGCTACTAAATGTAAAGTTTTAAAGCGTCGTTAGGAACTGATAAACGTCAGTATTGTGCACTTTCTTGGACCGTCAATTGAGAGCAGTGTTCGTTTAACCCAAATTTCCTAAAATTTCGGTTGGGAGTCAAAATGAAAAAAAAAATTTAAATCATGAGCAGAGATGAAATAAGTTCACAATATCCCCACTTTAGCGTTAGCCCACGTAATGGAAATAGGCCAAACAGGGTAAGAACTAAACGTACGGTAGACGGGCTCCCTCATGGCACGAAACTTGTGGGTGGGTGCGCGCAGTGGCTTGGATCTAGTTCGTCCAACAGGAAAGTGCCGTCCCTCAATTAGGCACAGGACATTTCTGAAATTTCAAACTGGCAAAATATCTAACAAGCGGAAAGCGCCTCTTGCGACGCCTTAGAGTGATTTTCAAGTGCGTGTCAAAAAACCTAGACGCAAAGTAATTGCTCCGCTAAACAACTGCAACAAGACTTACTAATTTCGGCGCAAGATTCGGGGAGGGCGAAATACACGCGCACGCGTGACTTTTCGAAGAGACGCGACAAGAGGGGAGCGCAATTTCGCGCGCTCGTGAATGTCACCCGCCCCACAATCCATCGCCGAAATTAGAGACTACTCGCAGTCGAGTCGGACGCCCTTCGAGCAACAAAGCCTCTTCACCCGTAAAGCGAGAAATGATTGTAAGTACCTTTTCGTTATGAAGTGTTCCATCCCTCGTCCAATGTGTTGTGGCGAAGACTGCATCATATTGGCAGCTACAAGACAGCATAACCAACTACATCAACATCTTATTCGTGTATAACCTGACGAGCATTATTTTCGCGATTTTGGCGGGACTGTTCATGCGCAAGATTTTTCGCTAGGTACTGGTTTTCGTCCACCAACAGGGCGGCGATGACGTCACGTGAAAACAACCTATCGTTAGCACCTTTACTACCCAAGAATTTATCAGTTTTTGATGCCTGATAACTCACTCGTTATCAAAGCTCAAAGGCTTCAAATTAAACATTTATTTAAGGTTAACAAGTTCTTTCACTTTTTGAAGTCAATTTGTAAATAGCAAGATGCTTTTTGTGAGCAAACTCGTATGTTAGAGCGACTTTCGTATGACGTCCGTAGTTTGGTGTCCGAAATTTGTTTAACGGACCAATGTTTGGCAAGATTAAATCAAAGCTTTTCCTTATTCCCGCCAAGGAAACTCCTAATATGGGCAGTAAAGAGTTCGATTGCCCAATCACATTACTGTATTTCAAATGACGTCAAAGCGAAATGCCCATCGCTTTCCAGAGAGTTCCATGGAGAGATGAGGATATTTGCATCCGCGTTCGCTAAGCCAATGAAAATTCGCACTCGTTCCTTTTTGTTCGATAAGCCAATTAATAGTTTTGCATTTTTGTTTACGTCCTGTTTTTACGTTTATTTTTCAAGGTCATGAAAGTCGCTCTAAAGGCACAAAAAGTAGACAATGACGTCATCAAAGATTCCCATATACATGCCCTGCAAACTCACCATAAGCAGGATCCATTCGTATCAGGCCAGGAGAAACATTATAATAGTGAAGACTTGGATCGCCATACTCTGCAGCCAACCTCTGCCTTCTGATCAACTCTTCCTCTGTAAGCACGTCCATGTGGCCTGCCATCCGACTAACGGCAAGATTGTGTGATAAAACGCCTGGGCGACCGTGCGAAGCGCTCTCCTCCGATTTCAAATCAGACGGTCTGGAGCCAGATTTAGGGGAGACAGACGACTCGCTGGTAGCGCTACGATTTCTGGTTCGTTCGTCTTGGAACATAATCGGCGAACGCCGAGTTTCCTTCTCAGTATCTTTGAGTCTCTGAAGTCGTTCATGGGGCTCTGAAGCCGCCGTCGTCCTGGAATTTGACTTGGAATGAGATGTCGGGGTAGAAGAGCGGTCCCTATCGATACTTCGGTAAGAAGCCCTCTCTTCTCCTTCCCTCCTTAAGGAAGCTACTGATGATATTGTGCTAGATTCTCCATGGCTTGTTATGGGCATACTCATGACTAATCCAGGGGGGAGTGAAAACTGGGACCCCACAAGCATCTGATGGGCTCCGTATGGTAACGATCCTGCAGAATAATGCATTCGACAAGAAGACACTCAGATATTTATTGACTTTGCATAGGCTCAAAGGAGTTGGCTTTGCCCGCGTGGCTTGGAAGGCCTTTCATACCTCCAAGGCTAGAAATACCACTCTCGCGGGAACTCTAGCGTGTGCCTGATTCGAAGGCAAAAGGCATTCTCCTCACCAGAGCCTCGGGTCGACCCAAGGCTCTGGGAAACTCTGTTTTAGTAGAACAAGCGCCGTAGGATTCTTATCGCGAAAAATTGGCGATTTGAACCTTACTGCGCCTGCTCACTCCTCGTGCTAATATGAATACACCAATTAGAGACGCTTTTGATTGTTCTTCACGAAAACCAATGAGAAGACACTATGTTTCAGGGTTCCCAAGAGCTCTTCTCCCCATCAGTCAAGAGAAGAGCTCTGGGTCAAGATTGAGGCAAAAGGAAAAGGTGGGATCGTCGAGTTAATGTAAGTTTAGTTACAATTAGTTCTATTGCCGTGGCGACTAATAATAATTGCCTTGTGTTTTTCACGCTAAATTACACAGTTTACAGAACTTTTGCGACCATCTATAGGAAAATCTTATGCCGTTATAAACGTCGTTTTTTAAATGTGCCAAATCTAATGCAAATGAGCGAAAAAAATAGATTTTTCTCCTTTGCATTACATTCGGCACATGTGAAATGCGACGTTTAAAACGGGCCTTATTGACCTCACGTTTTATGCCCCTTTACATGAGCCAGGTCAACGGACTAATTCGGAAAGACCAAATTTCAGACAGGAAAATTAAGACGTGAAATCTAACAAACAAGCCAGCCAATGAAGCTCAAATTGCCAGAGATGATTAATCACGCAATGAACGCTACGCAAGCCGATTTCTAGGCCGACTGCATTGATTCAAGGCTAATAAGAACACCACGTAAATGAAGACTCTTCCGTACCTGTTGACGGATCAAAATTGAGCTGCGAAAGGTAGGCTTGAAACTGTGTTTGCATAAAGTTTGCAGACGGATGCGAGCTTGAGCCATCCCTCCTTTCTTTCTCATCTAAGCTGTCCACTTTGTGTCTGGATGCCGGAATCGGCGATCTTGAGGCAGAAAGCGTTTGAGATTTAACAGCTTGGGCGCGGGGAGATCCTTGGCCTGAAGAACTTTCTGTTGATTTTGCAGTGCTTGTTGTCGAATCCTGACAATTTTACAGGAGTACAAGAAACTATTAGTGCTAGCTATTCCATCGTATCTTTCCAGTTATAAGAAAACAAATTTATTAACCTCTCAGTGGCACAAAGTAAATACATTAATATTTCATGAGGACGACAGCCAACATACACAGCTTTATAAAGGCCACATGTGACCTGAAACCACGTTTCTCTTGTTCATATTTGGAATCCCAACTGACCATTCTGCAACGACTACCGAATACTCATTGACCCTTCCATTTCATACAGTCATTTCACAGGGCTAAGTGCAATTTTATGGGACTTAATAACGCTCGTTCACTGCTTGCCATTGACCGAATGCAAAAATGGCCGCCAACAAATCATTATTTTGTCTTTGTGTTAATTAGCCTCACTAGCCTCGTTAACACGTGTAAAAATGAAATTGGCCTGTAAAACGAGGCTAATTTGGCAACTTAACACAAAGACAAAAGAATAATTTGTTGGCGGCCATTTTAGCATTTGGTCAGTTGCACAACGCAATTTGCTTCATCCAACACTCTGTTTTGAAATAAACACAATATTCCAGAGCAATGCGCCTCGCGACGACAACTGTCATTCGTAATAGCGTGTGTTCGCAAGGGTACCAAAGAAGCCGATTTCCGCATTTTGGACGCGCGCGAAATAGGGCATTGCAAATTCCAAAATCGGCAGTAGAGCGTTTTCTAATCGGGATACAACGGTAACAACAAACCTGCGGTCGGTGATAAATCAACTCTCTCGTATTCCTAGCTCCGCTATCTGCTCTTTCATCTTCTCTACTACTGCCAAGTCTCTCGGCCGGCTTTTCGGTGCCACCATGACGTTTACGGGGAAAGTTGGCTCCCAGCTGCTCTTTTTGTAAATCACTTTCAAGTTTGCTTGATGAGAAAGAAAATATGTATATTTAGCGGCTAGCGGAAGCTTTGATGGTCTACAAATTCGTCCATTTTAGAAAATCCCCAGTTTGGTACGGTAGGTAGCTATGGTTATTGAGATAAATGCTGTGATTGGTGGATTAAGCTGAGTGCACTTGATTTCAATGCCCGATTACAGCCTTACACAATAATTAGTGAAAGATAATGCAGTTAACGCACCAGTAAAATTTGAGAAAATTGTAATGGTTATGATTAATTCAGAAATCACGCTTTTAAACGTACGACGTTCTGTGACAATAGGGGGTTTAAGCATGCAAAGGCGACGGCTGCCGCAACGACAACTCTTCAAACCAAGATATATCATTGGTTAAGAAAGGAAAAACATAATAGT
>NC_090870.1:8653495-8680995 GCF_036669935.1 Montipora foliosa | reverse complement strand
AAGTTTGGGGAAACGCAGAGGCCTAAAACTTGGACAAGTGTCTTATTTCTTTATCTTCTATAAGATAACAATTTCTTAGCGTTTTGCACTGGATAGTTTTTGATTTATTTTTTTTTATTGCGTGACAGTGAAAACGATCTATTACACTTTGGCCAACGTAATCACTTTGGTCAATCACAGCAGACAGTGAAGCAAAAAGGCTAATTGTAAGCTGTATCATAAGGCAAGGTAAACGAATGCAAATTTATGCACCTGGAGTTAATAAGGCGCGGGAAAACGCACGCGAGCAAGCCTCGCGATTGGTTTTGCTTGAACTCCTCATTGGCAGAGAATCTCGGGCGACATATTTTAGAAATACGAGAGATTTAGGGCCTGTTTACATGGAAAGAGGGAACCCTACGGGACCTAGGGTTAAAGATACCACGGTTCTACATGCAAACACGACGAGGGTAGGGGGCCCCTCCCCCGTACGGTCAAGTAAAGAGCGGCTGGTAACGCAATTCTAGTCGTCTCTAACAACGGCTTTTCGTTATGTGGATTGCTTTTGACAGTTCCCCGAGAAACGTCGCCTTCAAATTGTGGGACTTGAAGTTGCTTAACTCTGATAGCACATGAACATTTGCGAACAGAAGGAATCGCACAGGCCTGTTAGCATATTTAACACTTTAGGACAAGAGGAAAAATGTGATGACGCTTTAAAATCGCACTGATTTGGCGCCTTTTACTCGCGGTCAGCAATTAGATCACAACACGAAATAGCCCCAGCGCCTAGGGCCAACTCTATCTTTTGCACTGACATGGAGTTATGTAAACAAAAATTGTACCTACCATGTAGGGGTCCCCTACCTTCAAAACATGGAAACCCTACCACCTAGGGGCACCCTATGTTGCATGTAGAACGAAACTCTATCACTTAAGGTAACCCTACTTACTGGGGGCACCCTCCCTCATGTAAACGGCCCCTTAGCATCACCTTGGTGTGAAACGCGAACGGCAAAAGTGACCAAATGACCATGATTTTCCCGCCATTTTTCGCGTTTGCCAGTTGCCGTTTCCAAGTAAAAGTTGACATTTTCTCATTTGCCGAACACGACAACGTGGAATTTCCTTCTCGTTTTTCTTGAACATAACAAGTTGTTTGTGGCAAAAAGAACCTCAAAACCATTTTCCAGTACGTCAAACAAGGAAAAATTAGGTTTCATGGTTATAGATCGTTCAAAACTGACTCCTTACCGCAATTTTCTTCATGAACTCACGTCGACTCTCTGTTGACTCACAAAAAGGCGTCATCGAAACTCGCAAAATTTGACAGGTAACGATGTTCATTTTATACAGCGTCTATTTCTACAAACGTTTTAAAAGTTTTTGTTTAAATTGTCTTTTCTGTAAACCTAATACTCGAGATGAACAAAGTCCATCCAGAGTTACCGTTGATCACGTGAAGCTCAAGTCACAAGCTTCACTCCATTTTACGTGAAACGTGAAACGTGAAACGGCCAGACATGCATAGCAATCCAAAACCAATGAATTATTATGAAAATACTTTCCACGCCGAATTATGATCCCTCTAGAGCGAGTTTCAATCGAGTGTCGTAAAACCAATAATAAAGTAATTACTTTGCCGATCGAAAAGGACGGAGACAATCCAGCAAACCAATCAAAACTCGAAGTAATTACACGTAGCCGACACAAAGCGCGAGAAAATGTGCACGGGCGAGCCCACGATGGGTTTTGGTTTCACTTCTGATTGGTTGAAAAAGTGGCGCGAGAACTTTGAACCAATCACTGAGTAAAGTAATGTAAAACCAAAGCAATTCACTGGTTACTTTCGACACTCAATTGAAAACCGCCCTATGATCGATAGAAACAACTCTTACCTGGTCTAACAACAGGATGAGAAGACACAGCTCCCTGAGGTTTGATCCCGGGACCAATAATTGGTAGAACAGGAGGAAGGCCAGAATGAATGGCAGGACCTGGGCTTCTCTTCAGTGATACTGGAGAGACCTCTCCCACTGGGATGGGAACTTGGAGAGTCTGAAGTTGTTTAGCTTTGTTTTCTGGTTGTGACAGCTCTGAAGTTCCTTCATGTGGAGTCGGCAGCGTGATAGGAGATGTGCTGCTGTAGGTAACTGAAGAGGGATACAGGGTCAGCTTGTGATGACCTTTTGGGCAAACCCCGTCATCAGCACATCATGGGCAAACCCCGTGCGAAATAACATAAAACCAGACATGATATTCGGAGATTTCGGCCTCGAAGTCTACCCACTGTTTCTGACAGAATCTGGTTCAACTTCTCGGCTGAACTTGTAGCCCAACGGTTTGCCTCCAGCCAGTTGGGATCTTGTTGTGTTGTCGCATTCATTAATATTGCATAACATGCGAGTCAATTAAGTGAAGGCGAGTTCTATTATGACGCAGTCAACCATGTCCCTCACATCAATTCCCCACCCACCCCCACCCCCAGGACTCAACAATCCAACGCCCTCCCGCCAAGCAAAGCTTTACCTGATGTTACAGATGATCCAGAAGTCAATGAGTTGTGTTCAGAGCCTTTGCCATGGCTTGCACTATCTGATGCCCTGGGGTACGGATGGGCCACGCCCACGGGTAGAGAAGGCGCAAGTGAGCTGCTGCCTCTGGAGATCAAAGCAGGATGTGGTCTGGAAAGTGTTCTTGGCGTTGTTTTGAAAGCCTTTTCAAAGTCTTCAGGTTCTTGGCTAGACCGTGGACTTCTTCTGGAAGAAGGTTCGCTTAATCCTAATTCTCCTTTGAATTCAATGTTTTGTTTTCCCACTTCCGGTACTGACTGCATAAAAAGTGACTTAGAATCAGATCGGATCACGCCAGTTGAGTTTATTTCTTGCTTAATCCCCTTGCTTCCCTCTGAAGACTGAAATTCATGCTTGACAATTACAGGTTGGAAAGGATTTGACGGATTCTTCCTATCCGCCATTAAAGTATGAACTTTGGATCCGGAAATTGAGATAGAAGATGGTGACCGAGAAGATCTTGAAACCAAATGCCTTGCAACGTTCGGACTTGCCACGTTTGATTCCAGAGAAGTCCGCACTGATTTGTCATTCACATTGATAGTCCTATGAAAAATGTCCGTATTCGGGCTACGAGTTCTACTAATAAGAGAGGGCATAGTCAAGCTTTTGTTAGCGAGCTTTCCATCGGGGTCACCACTGTCTGTGTTCGATGCTTTGTTGAAATCACCGCTCGAATTTGTAGCAGCATCAGAGTTTGTTCCGCTGCGCACAAGTTCGGGGTAACGAATTGGAGCGAGAGGACCTTTCGATTCGGCAATTCTCTTTTGATCAAACTCCGACCTTCTGATAAATTTGTCATAATTCGGTTCGTCACCGTAATTTCTACATTCGAAGAACTTGTATCGCATGGACGGAGCGTCGCTATTAATTAGTGGTGGTTCTACAGCACTCCGAGAAATACTTTTGGATACAAGGTCCTCCATCGACATTCCTCCACTTGCAGATTTCACGAGCTTTTGTTCTACAGATGTTGCTTTTCTATCCCCACTCAGTTGTAAAGAAGCAGGCGATGGACTCTCAGGTCTGGTCCATAACTCACTTCTTTTGCTCTTGCAATCTGATGAATTCTTACTCTCAGACTTAAGATTTTGTTTTACCTCCAACGGCTTGTTTTCAGTCTTAACTTCAAAATGAGAGATACTCTCGGGCTTTGTTCTTTCTATATCAGAGGTTGGTGAACTTCCACTGGCGTCAGTTCCTTGTTTATTAATTTCACTCAAACGTTCTCTATTAGCAAACGTTACCTCTCCAGAAGATTTTTCCACAGTTGAATTTTCTTGCTCCACAATTGCAGCAGTGCGGGATAAAGCGACTATGGTTTTGCTGGTGTAGTCAGAATCTGCAAGGATAAAAGTAAAGCTTTGGTTAATCATCAGGCAGAGAACATCCTCCCGACTTAACTGGAAATTAATAGAGTACAAACACTTCATACATAACCAAGCTGCATGCAAGCATGAGTAGTTTCCTAGAAAGAGGTTAGAGTAGGAAGAGTATCACTGGGGAGCGAGCGACCGGAACCAAGTTTGCTCAGCAAAAAAATCAAGATTGCAAGGCCTCAAGAAGAAGGAGGTTGTGTCATTCAATGTTAAGGGTAGTTGGACATGAATGCAGTTGGGCTGTGATTACTATTATTATTATTATTATTATTATTATTATTATTATTATTATTATTATTATTATTTTAATCCAACAATGATAATTTTATTCATAGACTATATACAGACTCAAAAATATGAATATTAAAATTTATTAAATTTTCAACCTCGGATAATGCATTTCTCGTGCTCTCATTGGTTCACTCAATCTCGGTTATCAGCTTAGTTTGACCTTATATGGTACGTGATTGAGCTAATCGTTGCCAAGCTAAGAGTTTTTTTCGCCAGAAAGCGAAATTGCTCTCTGAAAAGAGCAAAAAAAAAAAGTTTTTATGGAAAGTTTGGATCAACTGCGACGTTTAGAAGTACGTGAAAAGGCAACAAATGTTTTTGTGATGAGCCTGGGTCTGTCTCACCACAAGGTCTTACGCAACATCGCATCTTCATCAAGTTTCTTCGATTTCGCTCGGATTTTCTCGCTTTTTTTCACTCGTATTTCGTACTTCCTAAACTTTTGGAGTTTGAGGAATTTAATAAAACAATTATTCCATTCGTGCTTGTTGGATATGAGACTGGTTATAGTAACAGATGTTGACACTATTTTCCGGCCGCCATATTGGTGCACCACAGATGTACACCAACATGGCGTTTTCATACTGGGCTCTGTAAATTTCTGCGAAACATTTCGACGAATATCTGAAGTTTGGAGACACGCACAGGCCTAAAAACTTGGAGAAGTGTCTTCTTCATTTATTCTACAACATCACGAATTCACGAATTGTTTTGACTATATGAAAAACGAGCGAGACCGAGACAACAAAGTTGATCCTACTTAATTATGCGTATATTTTAAAACGCATCTTCAAAAAATACCGTATCATCATTTGCCCTTCTCTCTTTCTAGTTCGTTTTTATTAAGTATAGTTGCATTTTCCCGTTCAGAAAAGTAGACTGACAATCTTAACGGAGCGGAAACATGTAGTTTAAATAAAGGATGTTTCTGAATCGAGAGTTTCCGTTGACTGCGTTGCATTCGATCGATTGAAAAGCAAAGCTGCAAGTGACATAAATGCACACTGTCGGCCTCTAGAATGTTCACTGAAAGCTTCATGACCTTGATGAATGCTTCCTCGAATAAAAGTAATCATAATAGATCAGCAAAAAGTGCCAAAACTCACCTGTAATAAAACAGCGAAACCTTGACTCTGATCAACTCTATTTATAACTTGCTGCGAGCACATGCGATTTTCCGCTGCGCAAGCACATGTCAATTTTTTTTATAAGACAGCTGCTGGTTGACTAGAAGGCGCCATATAACAGGATTCCTGATTGGCTATTTTTAATGCAAACGATGGTTCGAAACGTCGAACCAAACCGTCGAACTTCAAGAATTTCTCGATGGCTTCAAGCATATGAAGGCTGCCTATCGGCAGCAATTATTATTATTATTATTATTATTATTATTATTATTATTAGGGAATTTTGCAACCACGACGGTGACGGCAACAAGAACGTCATCTCACAATATAAATTAGCGTTACTGTAATCACTTCGTGACTATTTGAATCTTTTTTACATGACAAGGGTGTAGTAGTTCCTCAAAAATGACACTGGTCGAAACGGCGCTTAATTTAGGGGAGAAAATGAAAATTCATCATCAAGTGCTGACGTTATTCATAACACCTCAAATTTGGCTATTTCACGTTGTCGTTTTGCAGACGAAGGCGAAGAAATGAGAGAGGTTCACCCTTGTACGTTGTCGCACCGCAAAATACAGGGTCAAAAACATGTGCGCTAAAATGCGTGCTGCACGTGCTGCATGATTATTTTCCCTTTCTAACCAATCATATAATTGTTTTGTGACGTTGCCGTCGCTCTTTAACCCTGGTTTCCACTAGCGACGCATGCACAAACGCGAGTAAAACAGCTCTGATTTCACCGTGAAAAAAGACTCGACGCAAGCATCAACACGCGCATGCACAAGCCCAAGGATCAAACTGTTTCCCTTTCCTTGTGCTTGCGCCTGTCCTTGCCTTCTCCTTATGCCGTGTGAAAACGAAACTCGGCACAAGCACAAGGAAATTTACTAAGTCTGGCTTTGTTTGACCAATTAAAGCACTCGTTCCAGAATCCCCGTGTCTGAGCATTTCCGTGTGCTTCTGCTGATACACCTTATTCCAAAATGGCCGCCATTTTAATATTCTTTTGTTTGATTGCAAATTGGCCCTTTTGGTCTAGCTTTCAAACGTAAAATTCAAAAGAATATTTTAACCTTGAACGAGGCCAAAAGGGCCAATTGGCAAGAAAAAAAAAAAAGAATACTAAAATGGCGGCCATTTTGGATAAGGTGTATGTCGACCTTCGTTTCACTTAGTATACGCTACTTATGCTTTCGCTTTTTCTTGCGTCGCTGGTGACAACTAGGCTTTAAACTCCCCACTAGCACCCCGCTATAGTTAAACCCTATTTACCTTGACCTGGATCAATATCCTCCTCATTTTCACTAATATCTTCCACTTCAATTCCAAGCTGATTAATAAGACCAACGCCAGCGTCAACGGCTTGTCGCAGGTCGACGGGCTGCACCCCCGGAATGCAAAGTTGGTTGGCAGATTCCTTACTTGCGAAACTGTTCTCACTCAGAGCTTTTTCCACATCTTCAACCAGGTCATGAGGTTTGCTATTGCCTTTGGCCACGCTAAAGCCGCTATCAATGGACAGTTTCCCAGACCTCCTGACTGCTCGGTTCAGACTCTCCCGCTCCATCTTTCACCGCGTCTGAAATCTCAACCTCACTGCTCGAATCAGGCTTTGATGAAGCAAGATCGTGGCTGCTTTCCAATGCCAAAGCCTTTTCGTTTCCCAAGCTTTCTACTGCTGCTTCTATGTCCTCTATGCATTTAAACTTAGTATTCGATTCAGCCTCATCTTGTTCAACATTGCTTCGACTGCCATTTTCCTTTTGTATATCGTGCTCACAAGCTTGTTGGCATTTATCAGAAATTTCCACAACAGTAGTTATTGTCTCCTCAGCGTTTGCTTTCTTCCTCCTCGTTTTCAGGCGTGGGTGATTTTTCCCAATGTTTTGGTGTCCTTCGAAGTAGAAGCGTCTAAGACGATTCTAACGAGTCCTTTTTTTCTTGTTCGCTCTCTCGACAACAAATCGCTCTTTTTCTCGCTCATCGATGCCATTGCTGCAGCCAGCGAGGGAGATATGCTCCTTGCTCTGGCACTCACACGTGACGTCCTTCCTTGAAACCAGGCTTGGTATCAGGCTCTTTGAACTCTTCAACTGGGGAGGGACTGGTACTTGCGGATCTCTCGTCTGAATGATTGGACTAAAAGAAATTACGGCATGAGCATTGAAAAAAGTTCTCACATAATTAAGGTAATACTTTTTTTCTACAACTACGAATCAGACTATGGTACGAGAGAGAGTAGCAAACGCTCAGTAGTGCATTCACCGCCGTGTTTAAATACAGGAGCAGAACATAGCGTCGGAAAAATTAAAGATGCTGCGATCGAGTAGACAAAAATATATAAAATGGAGAGAGATGGTATCTTGTTTCGTCTCCCTTTGTGTTCACCTTGGCCTGTGGGGAACAATTTAGATAGCCAACACCTTTGCAAATTCACTTTCCCAAATCGTCGACTAACTAGTACAGCCTTTTTCCTTACTCGCAGACAAAAATAGAGCGGCTTTCGTATGACCTTGAAAAGGTACTCGCAATTTGTTTCACGGACCAATGTTTGGGCAAGATTAAAAGAAAGCTTCTCCTTATTCCCGCCAAGGAAACTCCTAATATTGGCAGTAAAGGGTTCGATTGCCCAATCACAATAACGCATTTCAAATGACGTCAGAGCGAAATGCCGATCGCTTTCTAGAAAGTTTCATGGAGAGGTGACGTTGCTTGTATCAGCGTTCACTAAGCCAATGAAAATTCGCACTCGTTTGTTTTTGTTCGATGAGCCAATTACATGCTTTGCGTTTTTGTTTACGTTGTTTTTACGTTTAATTTTAAGGTCATATGAAAGTCGCTCTATCCGCAGGTGATAAGCTGAACTACAGTTTGACTAGTTGCTAGACAAAATATCGCAATTTACTGCGCCTTTCAATAACATGCGGACTCTAAAATTCAAAGCTCAATCGACAAATGCGTTTTTCGTTACCGTCAATCAAATGTTCGGCGGCTCCTCCCAGCTTCCGACTAAGTTGACTGAACTGTGCTCAACGCTTTCATTTGATTACTGCGCGCTCGACACTAGTCGGAAGCTTGGTGGAGCCGACGAACATTTGATTGACGGTAGCGAAAAGCGCATTGTCGGTTGACCTTTGAATTTAAGAGGTCCGCATGGTATTGAAAGGCGCAGTAAAGTATACAAAACGTGTTTCATTTCTAACAGACCAACGTTAATTACGGGTTAAATCTGTCAGCTCCCATAACATAAACAAAACAAAATAAATGTCACAGATGTACCAGGATTTCAACAGCCAACCGGTTGGGCCAGTTGGTTGGGAACAGGACCACCATGCAGGAGGTCGCGGTTAGACGCAGTTAGACTGGGAAAAGATATATTTGTTGCCTTTCAAAACAAAAGTGGATACTAAATAAAGAGAATCCCAATAGAAACTTTTAAAACAGGATCTTGTACACAAACAAGTAGATTTAGCCTATTTGGTCTATAGATGTTTTTAAAACCAGACTGAGGTGACAATAATGTAATGTACAAATGCTGGTGGACGAACAAAAGACGCTAATGATAGTCCTTTTTGTCTTCGTCCACCAACATGGCGACGACGAGGTGACATGAAAACCCACCTATTGCAGTGCAAAATGGATTAATTTAAATTTCGGACATGACGTAACGACTCACCTCTTCCAAGTGCGCATGTGCTTGATGATAGCGCAGACCATTATATGCTTGTACTTTTTGTCCACAGCCAGGCTCAGGACAACTCGATCAATGTTGGAGATGGCTGGGGAGATACTGTGGTCGTCTTCATTGTGCAGCTCCGTTTACCAGGGCGTTGACCATCGTCATCATCATCCAAATTTTTAGATCTTTTCTTCCCTATACCTTTATATCCCTGGGACTTTGGGGCTGGACCACCTGAAGTTCTTTTTTTTCCGGCCTCGTAGTTTATGCTTTAAGGGTGTAGCTACAAATAATAGGGGAACATAATTTTGTGTCACTGTGACCAATTTTGTCAGAGAAATTCTTCTATTATAGTATATGTATTATTATTATTTATTTATTTTTTGCAACCACTCAAATCAATGACTTCCACCAATCAAACAGACACCACCCAGAAAAGCCGAAATGGGGTCGGGGATCTTAGAACAATGAGAGGATGAAGAATACATATCATAAAAAAATGTGTAGTGATGATGTTAACCTACCATTGAACTGCTCTGGAGGAATTTGACCAAACTTTGTCTTTCTTATCTCACCGAATGTAATCCCTACTAAGTAATCTGGCAACATCATTGCCTATAACAACCCCGCAGCTAACAGCAGCTATTTTTGGTTTTCCTGCGGCAGATAGCTAAGCCATCTGCTGCTCCTATAGCAGGGTTTGATTGAAGGAAGTCTGTTGCAACACTTCTTGAGAGAGTAGCTTTAACAGGCTTTAAGGGCCGATATAGTGTTGAAATCCCAAAGGCAAATTGTCTGAAGAAGGTTTGGCACTAATCTTGGTTTTGTTCTTACACGTCTCACCCAACCTCACCTCAACTACAGCTGTAGTCGCCCCCTATCTTGAGACGATTAGGTGAAAGACCTGCACGTATTAATTTTTTGCATTTAGTCGAAACACTAATTTTCATGAACATTATTTATTTGCTAGTGTTTTCAAAATGATTGGTTATAGTTTTTAAAGATCAAAAGCACTGACAAATAGTCCATGGAGGAAGGAAAAATTGACTGACATTCCCTGGGTTGGTAAAAATCATCAATGGTCATATTTTCCCTGAAAAAACGACTTTGTTGGCCCAAAAATGTGGTGTCTACAACACCACGTGTAAGTGTTTTTTCAAATAATATTTCATTATTTACATGTTGTGATCGTGCATTTGAGAGCCACACACGTGTAATGTTTTTCAAATAATATTTCATTATTTACATGCTGTGATTCGTGCATTTGAGAGCCACACCACGTGTAATGTTTTTCAAATAATATTTCATTATTTACATGTACATGCTGTGATTCGTGCATTTGAGGTACTTACTGATGAGCAGCCACTCACTTTCTTTGATGAATTCGTGTTGATGACGACAGTAAATTATTTTTCTTCTCCTCTTTCCCTTTCCTCCTTTTCCGCCCAAAACTTGCAATCATTTTCACCGCCATCAGAGGCAGGAAACCTGAGCGCAATAAGTTTGCAACATGATAATGGTTGTTATGCCTCCTCTGTAAGTCAGTTGTATATGGATACTGTACCATGATTTCAACAATAACAATCAACGCACTTGCAAGATTGAATGAGCATAACTAACTTTATCTTGCAATTTCAATTGACTAACGGACATAAGCTGGTTCCTTTGAGTTGCACTAAAAGGCCTGCAATTTTTGATAAGAAGGGTCAGCACTTATGGGACGGCATTAGGATTTAGTTCAATCTGGGTCATGCGACCCGCATGTCTGGCCAAATTGGGGTTCAAACCATTTTTTGGGGGTCCAAAAATCTTGGTTGACCCTCTACGAGAAAAGAAGTACTATGTTTTAGGTTATGAGAAAGAGAAAGTAACCAACTTCTCTAATCTTTTTCTTTCGGACAATAGCTTAAGACAGTACCTAAGTATTGTAACTACATGTTAGTATCAATAATAATAACAATAATAATAATACTAATAATAATAAATAATATAATATCATAATCAATGCGACGTTAATTCTTGGACAAATAAATAGACCAGACAGAGCTCAATTTCATGAATCACTGATGGGTTCCTATCCAGCATTGTCCTGGACAGCTTTGAACAGTTCTAGTCAAAGCAATACTGCTAGCTGTACTTTTGGGATCCCAATGCAGTCATGTACTGTAAAAAGTGCCTGTCGCTGAAAAATTTTTTGCATCCAGCCGTGGGGGCGAGTTCTTCTTTTCCAGCTTTTACCTCGTCCTTACAAATCATAGATACTGTAACTTCAATGCTCTCACCAGGATTTGTTCTTCGGGAGTGATCAGGGCCCCCTTTCCCAAAAAAAAGGGTCATTGCAGGAGCTTAAGCGGGACACAATTTATTTTCACTCCATGACTAAAGGTGGAAAAATCCTTCGTTGACCATTTCTTTGTCCATTTCATTAAGGATAATTCAAATTGAGACCTCTTGCAATGTTGGCACATTCGACAATGATGGTAAGTGCATTTGATTGTTTGGCATCATAGCCCAGCCATGGCTTAAATATTTCATCTTGCCATTCACTCAGAAAAACAAGAGGAGATAGCTTTTTGATTCTTTCCTCTGCTACTTGTTCCTCTTTCAATTTTCCTCTTTCACCAGTGATTAAATGAATCTTCGACACTTTCTTTAAATCCCTTCGTACTTTAGGGCGGAAAGAAAAGATAATAATTTTCTCTGTGCCACAACGAATATGAACCCGCCCAAACTCTAAAGTTACCTGCTTACACAAAATACCTCCTAATCCAATATGGCAGCCAAGGCAACACCCGTGTGGAATGACGAAGGCAAAAAGTCAACAAATTTGAAGGCTTTGAAAGGGCTTTGACATACTTTGATAAAAGTTTTCAATCAGTTGAAGAAGCAAAGAGCTGGAGTATTCGCTGGAACCATTACCAGACGGCTAACGTACTTCTAAAAGTTTGGTGTTTCAATCGTAGCATCCCTTGTACACCTAAGTGGGCATCATGCATGGCTTTTAATGTGCCATTCTATTTTTCTAGCAGGAATCCCGGCCCCCATGGGCGCATGCATGGTGAGAACACTGAACTTATCACCCAAATTCCTTGATTGCAACCATCTCCAACTCTTGGTAATATCCAGTTTCAATTTCCGTAGGTCCAAAGGTCCACATTCCCATTACCTAATGATAGTGGTTTAGTTGCGATTGTAGACAGTTGTTTCTACATTTAAACCACTGTTTGGTTTAATGGCATTGGTTCCATTCAAAAGCCAAGGGGTAAACAGAGATGCTTTGGCAAACAGTCTCTACAACGGTATTATTCTAAAATATTTAATCCTTTTCTTTTCTTTACAATACTGGGAGGAATTATAAAATTAGTGTAAAAAAATTGTGTTGTGAGAGTCATACGATAAACCGGATATTGCATTAACATGTACATGCAACGACAACACAAAAACTCGTTTCCAGTCACGCACACAATTCTTTACCACATATTTCCCCGTTAATCTGTCACCTAGTTTTCTGTGATGAATGCCTCTGAAAGGACAAGAGGATACCAAGTTTGAATCCTACTGGGGCTGCCTTCTACAAGGCAGAGAAATTTCATGTATGCACTGCCAGATCATGACCCATGACCCCCCCCCCAAAAAAAAAAATAATAATACGGTAATAATAATAATAATAATAATAATAATAATAATAATAAATAATAATAAAATTTAAAAAGTCTAAAGTCCAAAAACAGAGTGTCAAATTTTTTAAGTTGAATTTGCGTAACAAGAATGTTTGTGTACCTTGGACTCGCCCATGCATGTCTGGAGCAGTCCAATAAAGACCCACAGTAGAACTTGTTTTCTCCACTTAATGTTTACCACTAAAACACCTGAAAAAGGAAAACAACAGTACGGTAAATACCATTAAGGACTGAGCCTACTATTGATATTGCATGTGTGTTTTGCCGAATCTCGAATCACTATCTTCACAAAAATACGAGTTTAAATAGCCTGGAATTTTAAACAGAAAAGTGTCAAATTCTTGCCTCCAATTTCATGACAGACTATTCCATGAAGAGTCACAGGGACACCAGGTGCCACAGGTCTTGAACCATTCTCATCTCCAGAACAAACCGAGTTTGGAAGCTTTTCAAGAAGATCTGCCAATGGAATGTTACTACCATCCAGACCAGCCATGAAGCTTTGTAGTCCAGTAGGGTATATCTACATCGGACAGATTTAAGTTGATTAATGATCTGTGCTTCAGAGTTTACATGTACCATGAATTCTGGACCTTCAATGCATGTTCAATACACCAAAGATAGAGGTGATTCTTGCACTTTCCTGGACAATTTGAGCAAACTAAAGTCTCTTATGGACAACTGAAAAATTCTCGTCTACAAGAGACAATAATTGCTCAAATTGATCACAAAAGCACAAAGATCACTTCTATGTGTATCTTTCCTCTACTACCAGCACATCAAACATACATTTCTTTCGTGACCAATATTTACAGTTGTACATTGTCAGTTAATTATAACGTCATCACAATGTGTCACAAACTCTCCCCTTGGCGCCTAGGAATGTTATGTTTTACTGTCTGTTTAAGGTCCTAGTACGAGTTACTACATTATTATTATTATTACTACTATTATACTCTTAAACATTCCACGAGGTAGTGTTTATCTTATTTACAAAGTAAATAAAATCTTAAGATAAACAATAATAATAATAATTACCAACCCTCAAATTTCTTTGTTACTTTGAACTTTAAACACGCTAAAAAAAACATTTTTTTTACACTCACACAAACAAAACAACACCAGCCCTGCAGCAGGTGACCAATAAAGGAGAAAAGCAAATGCAACAATGAAAACAATGACAGCAAAGTTTGCTCCTAATTTTTTATGGTTGAAAAAAGCCTGTACTCTACCATAATCAGGGGCCAGAGGCTGAAATGTCCCAAAAGACTTCAAATAAGATCAAAATGGAAAGAAAAAATAAAAAGATTATCTTTCCATGTCTGAATGTCAGCAAATAAGGAAACTGTATAAAAAGAGGCAAGAATTTTATATTATTGGTTTCCTACTAGTTTGCATTTTTCATAATAATATATTGGAAAAATGAAGTCAAGATTATTAAACAAAAAACAAAAAAAAAAACAGAACATGCTACATGTACAAGGTCACTAAGGGACATTACACCCAGTCAGCCCTTCATTTGGAGGCCTTGCACAAAATAAGAACAGGGCTGTCTTGTGTATCGAAGAAGCTGGCTATGAATTATGTATAAGAAACGTTAGTAGCTAGCTATTTTTCACTTGATTTTCAGCTGTGGTTAAGGTGTTTTCAGTCATTGTTTTACTACACTGTAAAGTGTATATTTATTAGCAGCTATCTATATTTCACCACAGTACTTAGATGGCTAAAACAGCTGGCTCCTCGCTACCAATGATACCCCTGTAAGACTTTATTATTATTACAACACTGTCATCCAATTTGGCACCTGAAAAGAGGTACATGCAATCCCAACAAGTTTGGAGCTCACATTATTGTTGGCATTGAACTGATGTTTAATAAATGGCTTTTTTAAAAATCACACAATTTACAGAGTAACTGTAAGTGCACAAATGCAGGAAACATATCTACAGATGTTTTTAAGGGGTTTTCTCAATTTTTTGGAAACTTGACTTTGCTTGAATATTTATTCAAACTTCCTCAAAACAGCTGGCACTGTTGATTCTACTTCCTGCAACAATATTGCTTGGCAAATTTGTACTAGATTTTTTTACAATACAGTTAACAGTATGTACAATATGATGTACCTCCTGATCATCCGGTTCCTGCTTTATCGTTGTTTCTAATTTCTCATTCTTTTCATTTCCATTTAATGAGATCTCATCATCATCATCCTCATTTTTACTCTCCTCATCATCTTCATCATCATCATCGTCTCCTTCATCATCTTCATCTTCGTCATCCTCATCGTCCTCCTCATCTCCAGCATCGTCCTCCTCATCATCATCATCACTTCCATTGTCTTCTCCATTTCCATCTGCTCCAGAATTGCCACCATTGCTTGAGCTGTTCTCGTAATCTCGGTTGCTTTTGGGTATTTTTCTCCCACGATTCCTTCCTCCACCTTGAGACTTAGGATTGTAATCTTTGTTCTCACTCTTCCTTCTTCCTCGACTAACAGCCCGACCTTCTTTTGTGGCCTTATCGAGGTGTTTGTTCACATCAGAATCAACAAATTGATTGGACAACACCAGAATGTCACTTGTATCTGCAAACAAAATGACAGAGGCACCAACTTCTCTGACCCCATTTTCCAAACTATTCAATGACGGAGCTGTTCCGGGATGTGCATCAGTGAATCTTACTTGACCAAGATGTGTGTCCTTACCAATTCCATCCTCAGGTGGTAAGCCCCCCTTCTCCCATTTTTGCTCAATACCTTTTGACTGAGAAGGACAAGGTATTAGCCCAACTGAAACTGTCATTGTCCAAAAATTCTCTCCCAAACTTGTTTATCCTGGACGACCACATCCAATGATTACTAAAACTAAAAACAAACAAAAGAAACAAACCATTAACTCAATACTTCCTCAAGCGATGTCAATGTGAAAAAAGGAAATACTGTTGGTTGCTGATGGGAATGCAACTGCTACATTTGTACAAAACTCCTGGAAAAGAAACAATCCGTTCCCAAGATTTATTACAAGTATTTAAAACCCTTTAACACCCAACCAGCCTAAACCAGCCACACTTAATGCCAGACTATTTAAATCATCAATGGGAACCCGCGAGAGTCAATGGGTTAAATCGAGCTCAAAAGGAATACCTTAATGTAGGTAAGGGTTCACCTTGGTAATATGTAAAAAAGGGGCAATAGCTTACTGTTAAGTAATTTTATTACATAAACACCAATGAAATACCAAGTGAGATTTTGCACGAAAACATGATATCTTCACAAGTGAAGATAACATGTTACTTTCACACATAAAAAGATCACTGTTGCTATGGTTACATATGAAAATTGCACCTTTCGATGCATTTTGTGAAATGATTTAGTATTTCGTTGGTGTTTATACCTGTATAATAAATAGAATATTACATAACTGCTTGTGAAATATTTTTCAACACTCGATCTCTGCGCAGCCATGTTATATCTTAGATCTTTCCATGCAATAAAGGCATGTCTTATGCATACACTTCTGATATTTTTTCTTAGTTTGTCCTCTTACATGTAAACCCAGTCTTAGAGACAATTCACTTAGTATAGACCTGTAATCACATGCAATTTAGAATAAATAAGCATGAGTAATAATAATAATTATTATTATACATCAGACTCACTATGAAAAATCTGATTGGTCGAGAGCATTCAATCAATTCACAATAGCTTGTGAACTTGACATGATAAATGTAATATCTGCTGCAGATGTTACATTTGTCATGTCAAGTTCAACGTCTGCCTGGTTACTAAGCCCCTTGGAGTGTTCTCCTCAGAAACAAAATGGCTGAACGTTTGGCTTCTGTTTCTGAGGATGAATTATGTGAAAATGTATAATAAAACAATTATTGAATTCGGCTTTTGCATGATATCATGAATTATCAAAACCTCGTGTCTGTGTTATCTGCCTCAGCCTTCGGCTTCGGCAGATAACACAGACCTCGGTTTTGATAATTCATGATATCATGCTCAACCTCATCCAATAATTTTCAAAGACAAACATCACCTTTTACAGTACACAGTTGTATTTTATACCAGTTGATTTTAACAAATGAAGCATTAACTCCCCCTTGTTCAGCGGCAACGCATGCAACAAATTGATGAGAGCACTAAGGTATAGATAAGAAGAACTGTATATTGGGGACCCTTAAACAACGACATGGCTTTGAAAACACAACTTCACTCAGCACAGAAAGTACATGTAAGTGTCAACATTCCAGGAATAAAATTGGTGAGAATGGTGTGGATATTTAAAATTTATCATCAGGTGCTGATTACATCCTTCGCATCACCTCAAATTTGGTCGATTCATGTTGCTGTCAGGGCGACAAAGCCATGATAGAAATATACACAAACGTGTAGAGCGCCCAGAGCTTTTGCTCATCAGACCTACATGTACATGTATTGTTTTGAAGCATTCTTGTAGCTGTCGTTGTTGTCCTAAAAGCTCTCTACATTTGTATTAACATCTCAACTGCATATAATAATCATGTCCTCAATTCAACAAACTATATATCTATTTTCTTGAGCCCACTTACACGACAATGGATAAAAAAGAACACGTCTTGATACAATATGACCCTGATATAAAGAACTTGGCACTTCCTCAAAAATTTAGGTTCCAGTACAGCAAGAAGATGTGGGGAAACCTGCCACATTTACCTCCCACTTCAGATCATAATGCACTTCCATTTTCATAGAAAAGAAACAAGTTACTCATAATATTATACATATTTTTTATCCTTCTGACCCCTCATACATTTGCAAAATTTAATGACAAAGATGTCAAGAGGCACTTGACTGGCAAACACCTGGTCAATATTGTCAGCCAAAGTGATATTACTTTCCAAACAGACCCCCACGCACGAGGCCAGCATTCAATTCAAGTTAACTTGTTTTCTGTTACCAGAGAAACAAAAAAACATGATCAACATTAATTAATTTGTGCTTGTATTTCATATTCTTAGGAAACAGCCAATTCATAAAGGATTACACACACTCTGAGAAAAAAAAATCTTTTCATACGAAAAAGGAGAATGTTTTCTGCATCAATGAAAAAGTAAAAACAATGGAAGTTTTAATTCACAATATTGAAATTCATTCTCTTGATTAGATTTATTTTTTGGGATAATTGTGTTCAATGAACTAAACTCACTGATAAGTTACCAGTACAATCCTATACATTTTTAGGTGGTTTAATTCATACTGGATATGAAGTAAAATAATAACAGATGAGAATGTGTGGATCATTTGCTTGTGTAGTGGTACATGTTCACTGTAGATGTGGTTTTATTTTTTCTTGTTCAAAGCGGCTTTAAATTTACAAAACCTTACGGTAGATTAGTATTTCTCTTTACTTTTTAATTCAAATTAGTAAGCAAGAATTATAGAATAGTATGAAACAATGGATTATAAAAAGGAGACACTGTGATTTTCAAAAATTTACAAGAAATTACACATAATTACTGTAGTTAAACTACAATGTACAATATATTGAACTTGAAAGCTGTCTAACAATAATATCCAGTTCACATCAGGAATCTAAAGTTCAGATATTGGATTACCGGTACATGTGGTACTTAGCCGAAATGAAGTTCATCTGAGCCAAGGAAACCCTACATGTGAATTTAATGACTTTCATGTTTTACCTGGCACATGTAATTTCATGCTACCAAGTTTGAATTAATGAACATTATTACAAAATGTGTTAATGATAATATTAAGCTGTCAGTGACATTTAAACAGAACCTCAGATATCTCACGAACAAGAAAACAACACCACCCACTTAAATTTGAAAGGCTTTTCAAATTACAAAACAATGAATCTGAATTCTCCACTCTGCAGTATTGTCCAACCTTTGACCATCCGATCAGTAATTAGGGTAGTCAACCACCCAGTGTTAAGGGACTTGTATACACAAGTTTATTTAGCTGACTAGGAACAAAATTAATACACGTAGTAGTGTCCTTGAGAGTACTTTAACGCACTTCAAAAATAGAGCAAGAAGCATTGAGCTCTATGTGCAACGTGCATGTACCAGCAAATGAGGATCACCCCACTGATCCCTGAAGCCCCCCCCCCCCTTCCCCCGGCAATTGACGAGTAAAATTGTCTGGCATTAGACAGAGTAAAATCTGTAAGTGGCCACTGGGAGTTAAAGGGTTGAGGGGGGATTTTCTGTATTCTGAAAAAAACTGCACAAATACATGTATCAAACTTAAGGTGATTTTGGACCATCCAGTTTCTTAAAAAACACAGTACAAAAGACCAGGCCATAAAGCAGTGCTGGAAATAACAGTCGGTCATCGTACATTGTCCGACCAAATTTTGAAAATGTCCGGCCAATTTCACATTATGATCGGACACGATGACCAAACATGTCACCAGCACATCTTGAGTTCTCTTCTTCAAAGTGTTGTCAGTCAATAAATTATGTCTGGTCCAATTTGTCAAATGTCCGACCAAAAGGAAGATTTGAAAGGACATATGTCCTCTGAATAAAGAAAAATTATTTCCACCACTGTAAAGGCATTATTAAATAGCTTTTTTTTCACAGATTCCAATCAAGTTTCTTCCTCATTAGAAAATAGCCTCAGTGAAGTAAACAAGTCTGCAGTGAATAAACTGTATCATTACTTTTGCATTTACACTATTACCATTAACTTTTCACAGTTACAACTGTATCAAACCAAAATGGTGACCGTTATAACACACAGTGGAGTCACTGTAACAATTATTAAATAATAAATTACTGTTCTTCAAGTTTATTCTTGGCCATCAGAAAACACACCTTTAAGTTCTTTTTGTTCCTGATTATGCATGTCTGTAATTGTAGCATTTTTACAGATTCATGGAGCAGACATGTTGCCCCTTAATTAATGTCACACTCAATTTAATGAAGATTTGTGAAAGACTTCACCACGAAAAATGTTATTAATTTTCAACTTCTCAATTAAATTACATGATGAAATATATAAAACGTGATTCAACTCAATGGATTATCTGTTGGCTAAATACATTGATTTCTTGCGGAGATTTATTATTGACATTTCACGCTGAAACAGGTTTTGATTTGTCTGGTTCACACAGTTTATCAAAACAAATCAAAGACACCTGTCTTAAGAAAAAACACTACAATTGAAAGCAACTTGGACTTTCTTCAAAACTTAAAACCAGGCCACATGCTTACTTAAAATAAATATTATCACCTAGGAAAAATAATAATAACTTAAGTAAGCCCCCAAAAAAAACAAAATAAAGCTGAAATTTTTCCAAAATGTGAAATACGTGATTTTATTCACAAATCAGTAAATTTGCAAAAGTGATTTTTCATGAAAGCCGTCTCATGCTGTTTTAAATATTTATCAATTGTAATTAGAAACTAAATGCAAATTTAGCACAGGTCATTGGATACAACCACTGGTGTAAGAAATGCTTTGTTTCGTAGAAATTGCCTCGGTGATTTTATGTAATTAGTGGTGCTGTTGTTTACTCAAGCAATAGATAAAAAAAAAAAGAAAAGTAATATTTTAGAAGAAATGCTCAAAAAGCATTAACAGTATTATTGTGTAAGAATTTGTTTCGTCCTAATATACTTTTTGGTTTCTTGAAGCGTAAGATTTTCGATCAATCAAAAATACAAGGGTCATACCGTAACGAGACAAATGGCCCTTAAGGCGAATTCAAACAATAAAGAGGTTCGAGCTTTCAAGTTTATCACATGATGAAAAAAACATCGAACCATTGCATCAAATGTTCAAATAAATTCAGACAGAAAAGTCAAATGTGACCACAAGGCTAAACAAGAAGACAATAGACTTCAAAAGATTTAGCCTTAAACGACCTACCGGAGAAGCAATATCGAATGAGCTTACATGTAATATTTGTGAACTCGTCATCAAAAGTCTTAAGTTTATAAATAGCTCGGTGATAACCTGTTTCAAAAGTGTGAAATGGATCAAGAAAAAACTTCAACGACAAAGAACTGTAAATCCCCAAACTTTTTTGTTTTTAAGATGATGACGATGATAAATCGTCCACCAATTGCATGAGTCGTAAAAGGATGTGTTTAGGGCTACAAAAAAATCCCCTGGGGATACGGAAGGAAAAAACGGTCTCTTGAATGATGGAGTAGAAAACTTCATTTGTTCAAGAGATAATCTCGTTGGTGCGTAGTTGCAACATACCATTCGAGTTTCGGCGACTAAGCACGGATTTAGAAATGCTTAGACATGCGTGAAGTTTACAGAAATGGTATGCTTACGTCAGCGATCCGCTTCAAGAAATCCGAGGCCTCCGAAAGAAACTTGCATCTGTGTGTCACTAACTTCCGCTGGGTATTATTTACGCTTTTTTTCGGGCTTGGGGAGGAAAAATTCGACGAGAACAGGTGATCGGTGAATGAATCTCTTCTTGTCGTGAGATGAAATCAACAGCATGTATCGAGTTATTTAAACAAAATATCAACACATTGCAATAACTGAACGGTTTATCTCGCTTCACCAAATTGTCTGTAAATTAAGCCACAATTGTATTGGATGAATTTTAGAGAGACCGGCCCACACACGACTTGGCCATTCTTAAAAAATATTTTCCTTAAAAACACTGTAAAAACAATGAAACCGTTTCCTTGTCGAAATAAAAATATGGCATGTCTGACCAGCGAGATAAAAGTACCATACATGTATGCTAGAGCTCGTAAAACTAGCGAATATCAAGGCTTACCTTTGACGAAGTAAGCATTTCAATAATTTGCCTCAAAGGCGGAAACTTCTGAGACCTGAAATCCTGTGAATTTGGCACAAAAGAACGATTTTTGAGCTCAAGGCAAAGTGTGTACAAGCAGACAAGGCAAACGCATGGAGACTCGAATAATCGCGTGGCAAAAGAAAAATTGCTCGGATAAACATACATCAAAAACATCAAGTCCACTTCTCGAATTAAAGCCACTTTTGCGGCTAGGGCCGATTTTGTTTAGATGATGGGCAATATACACATCTTCGAATAAAAGTGATAAAATTAGAAATTCAAATCGCCACAGAGCTATGTTTGTTATTCACAACATTGCCAAGTCGACGATCGTCCTATTCCAGTAAAATAAAGGTTTCGCTTTTCATACACAGGCAAATGCTTTTTAAAAAGGTTGTATCTGTAAAAGTTATAAGCACGAAGCTTACCAGAAAAAATATCCGATAACATCGCAGGATTTCCTGTGTAATCCACGATTTTACAATTCACGCATACACATTCAAAGATGCTTGAAATACCAATTGATTCAAGTCGCGGATAATAAAAAACCGTAAAACGTGGTTTAAACGGCGTAAAACTTACCTCCTTTATCACCAATGCTTAGCCCAAGTAAATAATCATCCGATCGCCACCATACAGGCGTCTTTCGCCGGAATTTCAGGATTTTACAACGTTTTATAAGGGCCAAATGAAAAAAGATGCTTGCTACTAAAGGCTAGGGCGGGATTTGAACCCCACAGCGCAATCAGCGATTAAACTGGCCAATCAGAAGGCCCCATTAAGCTGTCACGCTTTATACTCTTACCATACCATACGCACAAGGCTAATAGTAGCACGAATACTGTTTTCAACTAACAAGTGTGTTTTTAAGATTTCTGAGGGGAAAGAACTTAAAAGCCCTTTCTTTTACTTAGTAACTCCCGGTTGAAGACAATCCACAAGGAAAACATTGACACAAAAACCGCCCAGACACGAAAAGAAAAACAGGAACTGAGGCTGGAACTTTTTCGGCAGCAATATTCTGAAGATGGCAACATTGCGCTCGCAACATAAACGCTGAAGGTTCTTAAATCGCGAAAGAAAGCATTCTGGTCCCTAATTAAATCATGTCAAATAAACAGCGACAATACTAAAAAATTTTGTATCTTTTGCGGCGTACCTACTCTTAATAAATCGTTGTTGCATTAATTGAAATATTAAAAGCCAACCCAGTTGAGTGCTAAAAACAGCACGTGAACGGCTTCGCCTAGAAGTCTCGACCCCGGATTATAAACAGGAATAATATTATTGTTTGTGGTCATTTAAGTATGACAGCCATCAATAACAGACTTCAATAACCATATTTAGCCTGTTTCTACATGATAAAAGACTTGACTTGAGCAACGTGTTGTTGGCATTCGAATTTCGAAAACCAATATATTAAAACAAAATTGCAAACCACCTAGACCCTTCGAAAATAATGCACCACGAGGTGAAAAAGAGAATGTACACAGTATTAAAAAGACACAAAGGGGATAATTTATACAAATTTTGCCATGAACGACCTTACGTTTGTGAATCTAACCATAAATTACAATACAAATTTAAATTCGTAAACTCAAGTTGTGCTTACGGCTTGATAAATTATCTCGATATCGGCAATTCACAGTTATCTTAGAAGCAAAAACATAAGTGTAGCCTTGCATACTATGAAACTGAAGATATACGGAAAAAACGTGGGAATAAAAATCTAAAATAGAGTGGTCAGCTTTATCTAATTGTTCAGTGCTTAAGAAGTAAAGAACTGTATCGACGACGTAATCACGATTCTAGACAAAATCACACTTGCGTTGCTAATCTCTCACAGGAAGAAAACCAAAGACCTTAAATTCATAACTTGGAAAACGTCACAGAAGATATAAAAGGCTAAAAGGGTTGAAGATATTTATTTAATATTTGAACGAGAAATGCGTGTAAACAATTAGAGCACATTTGCACACGTGCGTGAATTCGAAAAAGCGTGATTGGTTCGTACTCAAACTAACGTTCAGACAGAGGGATCATCAACCCTGACTAAATAATCAATTGATTTTGCGTGGAGTTTAAAACATTGTAGTAAAATGGTTTAATTTCGGGTGATCTTGTACTTACCTCTACACTTATCTAATTTTTCTTTTGAAAACAATATCAATTCATGGCACAGATAACACAAGCGAGATTTGACTAATCCAGGCAATGTATAAGGACCATCGTTGCGTGCGGGTAGAGCGCCTCAGTGAAACCAATAACAGCACTGTGTGGTATACGGTGTTGAAAATCAAAAAGAGAAATACGAGACTATCGGTATCGTGCAAGTTGATACATCACACTTTGCCATCCGATAAAAATTGCAGTTCTTCCGTTTTGCTGAAGTTTATGGCGCCCTGAGAAAGCTGATTCGTCTGCCAGCTGGCATTTCAGCAGGTTGCGGAACCGGAAATCAACTTCACAACAAAGGACAGCTAAAAAAATATTCCTGGATGCAGACTATACAAAAACGAAAAGCTTAAACATATGCAAGATTAAGAATCAAATTGCTCCAACCACAAAAAACCGCCATTTTAATTGCGGAAAATGGTCATATTTCCTTTTTTACACCAATTATCTTGTTTGTATCAAAGAATCTCTCTTTTCCAACAGTTCCAATTCATGCCCGCGTTTCATCGTGGTTTTCACCCGTGATTCTCGTCTGTGTTTATCATCTTGACACAGACATCTCTTGACAAAACAAAAACGCTAGAGCAGTCTGCAAGTGAACTCTGTTAAATTCCATTAAAATCCAATAATTGCCTCTACGACTTTAACACCATCGATTTTGTTGTCGATCGATTTTATAAAATCCAATAAGCTTGTAATTACGTACGTCAAAATGACATGGATTGTTGAAAGGTTAATGGGGATTGACTCGGTTGTTGAGGTCAATTTGGAAATCCTCGTGGAGGCACGAAAAACCAGTTTGGTTTGACCATGTAAATCAACCACAGTAAAAACGTTTGTGAAGTAAACTTTCGAGCGTTTGGTCCTCATGGACGTAGTTGGACTGCCACGTTTTGAGCAAAGTGAAGCCCCGGATGTTGAAAACCAAAAACTGTTTGAACTGAAGGCGCGTTTACACGACAGAGGAAAAATGGCACGGGTCCGATAAAAAATGGAACGGTTCCAATAATTTTTGTAAAGAAACAGTGAACTTTTATCCGTTCCGCTACGGGACCATAGGCGCCTACGGCCCCGTAGTGGAACGGATAAAGTTTCACTGTTTCTTTACAAAACTGATTGGAACCGTTCTTCTTTTTATCGGACCCGTGCCATTTTTCCTCTGTCGTGTAAACGCGCCTTGAGTGTTTGCATTCTATCGTTGCCAGGCAAAATATCACCAGCCAGGTCATGGGCTAAGAGCAGATAAACGCAAAATTGAAATATTATTTCTTCCGGCTTCGTGACATCTTTCGATGTGATCCCTTCGTAACATGATTACTGGGGATGACGAATGGAGAACTCTGAGGCTGAGAGCTCGGTACTACGTAATTAGCTGGATCTTGTCTTTCCAGCAATTTCATTGGCTAATCAGGAACAATAAACAAACAGCGGTGACAAACACCATCAAAGATGTACTTTGCTCCCGATGATAGAACTGCAGGCCAAAGAAAAAGAGTATTTACCAATTGGCTAATC
Source organism: Montipora foliosa (assembly GCF_036669935.1). NCBI lineage: Eukaryota > Metazoa > Cnidaria > Anthozoa > Scleractinia > Acroporidae > Montipora > Montipora foliosa. The sequence continues at coordinate 8,655,814 of NC_090870.1, read as the reverse complement.
AAAACCATGGTTCTAAGCTTACAATCTTGCGCGACCATCTTGAGTAAACATCAGCGCATCTAAGATCAGAAAAAAGAAAATTGGCAAGGAAAAACAGCGGAGCAATAGCGGCTATCGCTGCCTCTAACCACAACGTTTTAATCCCTGTAATTCAATTGGTGGCGGGAGGTGGAATCATGAATCATGAATCAAATTGGTTATGAGTGGTTAAATTAGAAGGAATCATTGAATTTTTGTGATCAAAACTAGAGAATCATGAATTTCGAGAGACGGTTAAAAGAATCACGAAAAAGAAATTGTTAATGAATCATAAATCAATGTGCTAAAAAACGACACGAATCACCAATAACGAAGGTCAAATTATTCCGCTTCCACCCCCGAAATTCAAGGCAATGCCGGTCATTTGAACTTTTTTTAGAGACTGGAGCCGAGACTAAGTTAAACTTTGAGTACAACATACGATTAATTAATTCATTAATACCTGCAGCATTTGTTTATTGGTAATCCGCGTAGCTAACGGGATTTTCGCATCGCATTGAAGTCAGTGTAGGATGCATGAAATTTGTGTTGTATCGAAATTCAAAGAAACTTATTTACTTCTGGCTCATTTTCCAGATACATCGAGAAACTTTTCAAAAGAGGAATCAAGTTAAAACGTTAAAGAGAATGTTCACAGATGCTTTCATGACAGCTTCAGCCAGCCCCTTACCGTTTCCGTTAATGCAATCATCTCTGAAATGTGGGCAGTTCCGCCGCCAAAAACACCCCGCCAGGCAAACAAAATGGTATGGACTTGCCTCACCCCCGACTTATCTCAGCTGATCGACATTCCCCGCTTTTCTCCCTTCCCGATCAATTACTCAAAGCTACTTTCTATGTTTGTACGACAAGAAACTGTGAAACCTAATACGAATCATACGTACAGAGTGCTATTATGCTGAATATTGTGAAAAGAATTTGGTGTTGAACGTTGAACACACGGGGTCAAGTTCATTCAGGATATGCCAAAAATGATCTTACTTGCATGTGTCAATTTAAATGATTCACGATTTCTTGTTTGAGCTTCTAGATTACAATCTAACCTCGGGTGCAATTTTTGGGTGAATATGAAAACGAAATAATGATCTCGGATCTTAATTCCTTAAGGAAACACACGGAAGATCCGTAGAAGGGTCACGTGACAACGCGGAATAGAGAGGTTGTTGCTCAAGTGGTGTGTTTAATGACATTATATTGCAACGGGAGACCATTTACCAGGAGCTTACAACTCCATTACTCGATCTATGCAACGGCATTTTCACATCAAGCTAATTTTAGACGAGTTCTTAAATAACATTTGGTTTGCACGAGTAGCCACTCACAATCCCATGGGTAATAATTTCTCATGCAAGAATTGTGATTAGCTAGAAATTAAAATTCTAGTTTCGCAGGAAAATCAATCTAAAAATAACGCTGTCTGTAAAAACGCCATTCCACAAGTACAATGGGGAGTTTAAGCAGAGACGCCGACTACGGTAACGACAATGCCAAAGCAAGAATACGATCGGTTAAAAAAGGAAAAATACACGTGCTGCACGTGCAGCACGAATTTCCGTGCATTTCTTTGCCGTACTCCACACAACGATAGAGTCTAAGGGCGCTTTCCTTTTGTCAGAACTGGCCGGCCAGACCCGTCATTTTGCAAAGAAAATGCAACAATTTGAAGGAACACTTGCACGATAATTCCTCACATTCTTATGGAAAAGTATGTATTATCCTCGAGGTTTGTTAATTTGAAGGCGTTGTAGAGTTATTCCACCCAAATGCCCGGTCTGGCCGGTCAGTTCTGTCAAATGGAAAGCGCCCGAAGGATGCGTTCGATTGACCCTATTCCGGAATAAGAATGCGTCAGTGGAGTAATTTAAAAAGGCATATCTGGTGTTTTGAAGCAACAAAGATAATAAAGATATGTTTAAAATAGCATCTGAGGAGGTGTTTAACAATTTTAATGTGAATCTTCGTGAAAACGAAGGATCTCTAACCTCTATTCCATGTATTCCTATTCCGGAATACGGTCAATCGAACGCACCCTAAGGCCCTGTTTACATGGACGGATGGTTACCCTTCTAGAAGGGTCAATAGATAGCCACCGTTTACATGTGTAAGGTTATCCCCGGGGCTATCTCTGCCTCTATCATTCCGGCTTGGATTAGTCACTCTTGCCAGCATTGTTCGACAAAGTAGTTCCCCAGGTTTATAACCACGCGAAGACATGTTTGTAGTTGGCGGGAATATGACCGTAGCCGCGAGCCAAGCCCCCACTCGCTTTTCACAGGCAGT
>NC_090870.1:8633495-8643495 GCF_036669935.1 Montipora foliosa | reverse complement strand
GCCCAGCTAGCCGAACAAAAAGACAGCTGAGAGTGCAGAAAACATTTATCTCAGGTAGTTTTTGAGAAAGTCTTTTGTGCATTCCACGCATCGCGCGAGTAACATCCTCGGAAGAACTGGGCACCATGTCTAAAAATAACCTCTTAGGGATTACCTTGGGTATAAGGCCTATAGAGCGTTTTCACATGACGTCACGGCGGCCATGTTGGTGTTCCAAAACAAAGGAATGGTGGCCATGATGGTGTGTCAAGCTAATCCTCTGGGATTTGAACTCTATTTGTATGCAAATACTTTCTTTTGTTTCAGTAATCCAATATGGCTGCTGGTCATGTGAGTGAAAACGCTCGATGTAGGGGTCCTCGGTAATCTCTTGTTATTTGCAAAATGTAGCTGGATTATGAGGCCATAAAATTTTGACAATAAGCCATTTCCTTAATGAAATTTTCATAGCTCTTTGAGAATTGTTGTAATAGTGAACCGTTGTAGTCGGTTGAGTGTACTTTAGATTGGGTATGCTTATGCATAGAAGGGAAATAACTGGAATATTGTCAGATTAAGCTGCTCGTCAAATGCATGTTTGGACTTATGACGTTCTTATTTTAATGGTTTTGACACCAAGGAAACTGGTATATATTTTTTATTGCCATTTTCAGGGCTGTGCTAAACCCAGTGATTAGTATTACTGTTTTTGGAGAGATTGTAAAGTTTGGAACGCCAAATCTGTCACTCAAGGAAGATTTATTTGGGCTTTATGAGAAATGGACTGCATTGTTGATTTTCATGTTTGTCAAAGTTTAATTTGAGGTAAAAATTCTTGAAGTATATTAATTTTGGTCAACATTGGGCTTTATAGTTTTCGAAGCACTGTATTGTCCCGGGTGCTGCGGGAGAAAAGTGTGGTTTTGACGTACGAAATTGGCAGGCCTGGTCTAATGCCCCGCTATTCCCCGGGTATGGGGGTGCGGGGCTTTCCACTGACTAGTGCATTAGTGTTGGGGATAAACCTCAAGTCAGGCTAAATTGTCCTTACATATTTATGAAATAAGAAACAAACAACATCAACATTTGTTCCAACCAAGAGAAAATGAGGGGACAGAGAGGGAGGCTCAGGGCGTTGGCCGGGATATGTTATGTCCACGAAAGTTATTTTTAGACGAGCGAAAGTCTTTGTTCTAGCGGAAGTCTGTCTTCCGAGACGTCTGCATGCAGTCTTGCCTCGCTCTCAGGTTCTTAGTGAAAAAAAAAAATGATGGCGCACGTGGAATGCTGATGAATATTTATTTTCATTCAAACATCGGACCGAGTTTGGCCTGCATGCGGACGTCTCGGAAGACTTCCGCTCGTTTAAAAATAACTTTCGTGGACATGACACATCCCAAGGGCTGGACCGGGAGCCTCCCTCTCTGTCCCCTCATTTTCTCTTGTTCCAACTCAAGATCTATATTCTTAATTCAGTTTTCGTGTAAACAGCAATGCAATAAATTTTAAAACCACTAACCTTCAAAATAATTTGATTTCCACAATTGTTTCTCCTTTTATATTTTAGCAACACAAAATGTTTTCAGTTCCTCAGAACAATGTTTCCTCCTTGAGATCCTGATTAACGCTGCACACGGTAAATCAGTTTTTGACCAATTTCTCAAGAACGAATTATCACTGGAGAATGAGCCATATACCAAAATGTGGAGAATTTCAAGACATTTCAGAAAATGTAAGTCTCATTGAGCTGTGATAATTACGGCCGAACCGAACGCCGAAAAACTGTTTCCAGATTGTTGGATCCTGAATGCTTATGCTGCAGTGTAGCTCCTTTCAATGCCTGCAGCCTGCAGCGTATAGCTAACTGTTTGAAAGCTGTATCATGTCTGTGTTGCTCCTTTGAATGCTGAATCTTCTCTCCGTGTGTGTTGATCCTTTGAAAGCTGAGTCCTGAATGAGCTGCAGGGAGGAGTTTGCAGCCCTTTTTATAGACCTATTACATAAATGGCGGCCAAAAATGTATTCTTTTGTTTATGTGCTTATTAGAATCACTAGCCTCGCTCTCGAACGACATTACTATTGTATTTTGTCCATGCAAACGAGGCTAGTGACTCTAATTAGCACATAAACAAAAGAAAACGTTTTTGGCCGCCATTTATGCAATCGGTCTATGCAGCTTCTCAGGGATTATGGGGAATTCTATTGTTGACATTTCGATCCTTTGATGTAACCATTTGAAGTTGGATCATATTTCAGTCGAAAAAGTCGAAAGGAGAACCATGAGTGAACTTTTGACCCTCGGTGATCGACTTTATTCTACAACAAAATACGTCCCTCTTCAGGGGCTGGCTCCGAAAGCCCCAAAATTTTGAAATGTTTAGAATAAAGCGATCACAAGGACTAATTTTGAATTTCAGAATTTCTTATCAGGCTTCAAAATTTTAATCATTGAGGAGACATTATGGTCTCACTAACATTGTTAATTGTGATCAACTTATGCAGGCAGCGGTCAGTGTAAAACGCAGACTGCAGACTGCAGACCGGGGGTAAAATGCAGACTGAGGGTAAAATGCAGACTGAGGGTAAAATGCAGACTGCTGACTGCAGACCAAGGGTAAAATGCAGACTGCGGGTAAAATAAAAAATGATGAAAAACGAGTTATAAGGATAAAATAAAAAGTGTTCGTACCCGTTTGTACTTTGACACTAAAACCCCAACACAACACCATCGCTTTTTTGCCCTACCGCATGTTATAAATCCGGATTATCATCGAACATCGAACTTTCGCTAAGTGAGTTGCTTTTTGGCAATGAAATCACCACCCCGGTACTGTCCATTTTGCTGCACTGAACGACACGCATGAGACATAGATAACGTGGATTTTGCAACAATCTAACGTTTCAGTCGGCTTAAGCCAATATCACTGAGATGTAAAAATTTCTTAGTAGGATCCTTTCATTCGCTTTCGTGTACGTTATGTTTTTCTTTTAGTTCAAGAGTTCGTTTGTTTTGCATCTGGAAGATGTTATTTTCAATTACAACTAAATTTCCCATTCGGGAGTTTTTGCTTACCATTTGAACAAACCTAGCACCAACCGGTTTCTGCTTGTAAATGGTAAATGACCGTACTCCCGGTTGTCTTTTTTCGGTGCAACGAAATGCACAAAGAATTTCATGTATTCCGAGCAATTAGGACACGGGGATTTCATTGGTTAAGCTATACGTGATAGCCCCATTGGTTTCATACAGCATTTCTGAAGTCCGGCACTCTGGTGATGGAGTAATTCTATTGGTCGATCTACAAAGTCATGATGTACATCTGTCAGTAACCTCTTATACACATGGGTGACATGCAGCACACACCATTGTAAAGTTTGTCTCCTGCAATTCATAACATTTGTATATTTACTGGTCTATTTCTCTTTGCTATACTGACACAAACCTTTTCATGTAACTCTGAAGGTGATTTCCACTCAGGCTGTTGAAACGTGTCTTCAAAAACCCTTTTTTAAGAGATTCAGCACACCCAGACAATATTACAGAGTATGAACTGTTGTTTGTTCTTGGGCAAGACCCTTCATTCTCAGACTGCTCCCCTCCATTCAGGGAATTACAGAATTAACTGAAGTTTCAACAGACTACTCTTTTCTGTAATCCTGTAACTAATATTCTCTAAACATGAGCATTAATCTGTCTAATAAAAACTAATACTGTTGCTGATCATTATTAACAGATTCCCTTTTCTCCAGCCTCCTCGGCACTTTCATGTACAGAGCTTTGCAGTTGTCTAAGAATAATGTGAATACGCAAGTAAAGAAACTGAGATAATTGAATAAATAAATAAACTCTGAATAATGTAATAATTAATTGATAAACAGATTGATATCCATGCAAAAGTTGAATTAAAATAAGACTGCTTTTCACTTTCTTCCACTTTCACGTTCTTGCTTAAACTTAATGTTTATTTGTATAATAACTATGAACTTAGCACATTAAGCCAACAGAAGCAAAAAGCTTAAACTATACTAACTACTCTAATTTTCTCTTGATAGAGTGTAAAAGACTTCACGCCGAACTACTTTCACTAACCTCTCCTTTAAACTCCTTCCCTTCTTCTGCATGCCTCAACCCTCACAGCCTTGCATCAGATAACGGTCACCTAAATCGCTGCATTTTTTTTTTTTCTGCTTTTGTTTGGCTCCTACCGAGGATAGCACTGTCAGGCGAAGAAAACCAGCCCAAAAAGTCCAAAAGTCAGTCTTGGTACATGTAGAAACTGTCCATATTAGTGATGAAAAGTGAAGGTGTTTGGTCCCATTGAAAGTAATTTTCCTTATCAGAACAGTGTCATTTGTTTTCTAAACAGGACAGTATCTGGTGACATTCGCCTTACCACGCGATACAACAGCCAGGGTAGTAAGCTGGAGGTCATTGTTCACTAAGCAAGGTTAGTCAGAGGGAAAAAAACATATTGTACCAAAAACTACACATAGGAGATTTCTGGGATTACTTTTGAAAGTTTTGCTACTTACAGGGCAAGTCACTTTAAATTTGTCATTATTTGCTTAATTTTCCACAAAATGAAAGTTTCAGAATTATAATTGTTTTTCATGGTGATTGCAGGAACCTTCTGGCTTGTGATTCAGATGGTCTTTCTGATCCATATGTGCGAGCTTATCTGCTTCCTGACAAGTCCCGTAGTGGCCGCAGACGAACTGATGTCAAGAAAAACTTAGCTGTTTTCAGTAGCTCAAATGACCAACTTTTCATTTGGCATCTGTGCTTTAGGTTTGACTGGTTTGTTCCAGAGGACCAGCTGAAAGTGCGGACGCTAGATATCACCGTTTAGAATGATGTTTCATTCTTTTCAAAGAGCAAGACGTCTATGGGCCAGGTATCAGCAGTAATCATGTAAAGTAGGAATTTCCTGTTTGGAAGATAATCTTCTAAATGCTCAAAATTGTCACTCGAAGAAATGTAGGAAAATCTTTAAAGAGAATCAACATTTTGTGGCTTTTAAAAGACATCTATGGGACTGATACATTGCTTCATACCCTGACTAAAGGCTGCTCCAAAGGCTGCTGATTAACAGGCTACCGGGGTGACTACCACTACCACTTCTCTTCCCCTTCCCCCTTAGAGTAATAAAAGGAAGGCAAGATTTAATGTTAACAGATCACATTTCTCCCCTCCCCCCCACTTCCCTGGAGGGACATTTTCAGGACATGGAAAAGGTGGTAAATTAGAAAGGGTGCATAGCGGAGGGTATTCTTATGCCTCAAATGTCAATAAAAGGCTACAGAATCTAAAACTGAAGAGTCTATTTTCCAAAGTTAATTACGAGAGAAACATATTGGCAAGAAAAGGATTTGTACGTATGTTGACTACCATGTTAACAGTGTTATTGTTTGTTAGGTTCTGCTTGACCTTGGTAAGCTGGATTTGTCAAAAGCTGTTGACTGATAAGAATTATTGATGTTTGTAATGAGCTGATGAAGTGCAGGTAAAATTAACAGGAGTTGTAGTGGGGAATCCATTTAATTGAGAAGTGAGCTCTAAAATCTTGATTGGTTCTGGGCTCCTTACCCAGGCTTGTTATTGTGAGAATTTACTTGTAACCTTGTGTTTACTTTGAATGGACTTGCTCCAAGCTACTTGACAACCCTAATCACTCACTACCACCCAACTCGTAAATTGCGCTCATCGAGTTGTTCAACCCTGCAAGTACCACGTGTGAAAACATCCACATATGGTGACCAGGCGTTTTCCTCTGCAGCACCAAAACTTTGGAACTCACTTCCCTACCATATAAAATCAAAGCAGACACTTTCATCGTTCAAGTCATCACTCAAAACATTTTTATTTAAATCAGCATACTCCTGCTAACTAACTAGCTGTATTCTTAATGACATTTCTATTTTTTTACCTCTCATTGTAAGGCGCATTGAGCTCCTCTGTAAATGCGTCTATTAAGAACATTATATTATTATTATTATTATTATTATTACTATTATTATTATTATTATTATTATTATTATTATTATTAATATTAAACTGGGGGCAACAATTTAACAATCATTAATTAAAAACATATCCTTTGGGACAGCATTAACATCCATCTCTTTGCAAACATTTAATGGGAAAACATACTCATCAATTCAAAATTTCATTTTGAAATGATTGGCTAGATTAGCAATCTATTAGTGACAAACCATTTAAATTTAATTAATTTTTTAATTAATATATTAATATATTTATTAATTTAATATTAATCAATTAAAACTGAACTGCTTGTACCTAGTAGCCAAAAAAAATTGGGCCCTATCAACTTCTGAAGTGTGGTCATTTTTGTAACAATTTTTGGGTACATGTTGCATGATGAGAAAAAGGATGATGAATGAGAACTGAAAAAATCAATGTGTGGATTTAAAAGGCGAGAGCAGTGGATCACCAAGGAAGCAACAGTTTACAGTAGCACATTATAATTGAAGAAATAAATAATCTGAAAAATATAAATCTGTGATCAAGATTTGAGAGAAAATGATATTAGCAGTCCAGACCAATGAATAAATTATCACATTTGAGCATCAATAGTTTTTAACTATCACATCTTTTTAAGGTAATTTTTAACTGATTGTTAAGTTGCACACCAGACAAAACTCTTTTGTTCCACATTATGTTTTCCTTTAAATTTATTTTGTGTGCGGGCTGTAGTGCCTGCTATGTCGGCGAAACTACCCGGCATTTTTCCACGCGCGTACGTGAGCACACTTTCAGTGATAGGACCTCGCACTTCTTCAAACATCTACAGAATTCTGAGCATTGCCGCACTTTGTGCTCTAATGATTGTTTTAGCATCCTAGATCACGCTTCTACCACCTTCAAACTTAAGATAAAAGAAGCCATTCAAATTCAGTGGGAGAAACCTACACTTAATCATCAACTTTCATGTTAATTTAAAACTTTCTTTGTAATCTTTTACATTGTCATGTTTCCTTACAGCTAATTAGCATTTTGGTTCACACTATATATTCAACTCTGTACTTTGTAATTTAAACTGAAGATGACAGAAGTTTCTGTCGAAACATGTTTTTAAGTTTAAAAAGTGTTGTGTTGTTTCTTAAAATATCGTTATCCCTGCTACTATCCAGACCTATTTTCATTCACTTCCTTTATCTTGCCAAACTTGTTTTCAAAAGCTCACTTTCAGTTAGCTCTGATGTTTAAATTTGATTTAGACTAATCCAACGCAGTCATTCCTATATTTTCATTCTTTGGTACACATGCCGTAAGTATTTATAAGTAAAAAGTATTTTTTTGTTCGTAAATTATAAACTGAGTTGGGAGTTCTACATAATACAAGAAATGACCAGCCTTCAAGCAAAACATGTGATGCATAATAGTTTTTAATACTAATTTATACAGCAAGAAGGTTATTTTTTACCAGAGGACGCATCTGTTCAGAAGGACAAATATGCTTTGTCACTGTTAGCTATCCAGATGAACTTGGGCAAACATTTGTAGTTTGTCTGGTCATAATGACATGCATGACGCATCATGCATCTAGGCAAACTATCCTTCAAAATGCTTCTTGGAAGACACACTATGAGAGATAGTTTTGTCTAGATGCATAATATGTCTTGCGCCCGCCCTTATACTAGAGACACGAACTACAAGTGTTTGCCCAAGTTCGTCTAGAGAGACCATGCGTCTACTATGAATATGGCCGTTGACTTGCTTCAAAATTGATCTTAATCCACTTTTCTGTTGTCGCTCTCAAAGAATCGATCACCACCTTTGGTTTATCACTCTTGACAACAGCGCTACCAGAGACAATCATGTTGGTGCCAGACTGAAATATAAATCAGATGTTAACAAGGCAGACCTCAAATGAGTCCATAGTTAAGCACAATAAAAACAAGGTGGAAAAGAGAACGATGGGATAAGGTTAATTTGTTAATACAGTCAAACCTCCCTTAAGCTCCACCCAAAATGTCAAGCCTAGGTGGTCGCTTACGGGAGGTGGTCGTTTTCGAGAGTTCAGACCACACTGGTTCAAATTTTTGCCTCATTAGCATATGGTGATAACAGAGAATTACGCCATGTTTCAAACGGATTATTCAAGTGAAAAGTCAATTTCGAGAAGAATATGGTACTTTCCACTGAAAAATTTCCTCTCGTTCTACTTTGGAATAAGATAATGGTATAACATTTTATTATCCAGTGTCTACTCTATCATCTATCAAGTGGTTGCTTACAGGAGGTCAAAAACAAAAGAACATTTCAAACTTGTAACCCTAAAAGTGGTCGCGGTCGTTTACGTACGAGAGCTGGTCGCTTAAAAGAAGTTCCAAATATAGTGATTTGACTCGGAAACTTGGTATTTTGGAAAACTGGTTGCTGAGGAGATGTGGTGACTCGCAACCAGAGGTTTAACTGTACCAATGTTACAGGTAGCAAGTTAACAGGTGAAGAGGGCCAAGTTGTTCAAAGCTTCATTAAGCTAACCCAGGATTAGCGACAATTTTGAATTTTTCAGTTTTGCAACTTTTTGGCGAGGTTTTCTGAATATCGTTTGTCCTTCAATTTTGAGTTTGAACAATCTCTGACAACAAGACATAAGCAGTGAAAAACATTTTTATACATCAAGTTAACCTGCTTTTGAACAACTTGGCCCTGGTTCACCATTGCTGAATGATCTACACAACACAGGATAGTTGAAAGCTCAGATGAATTTTTATGCATAATGCATTCCCTTTTCACTATTGCTTGCTTTATTAAACAGGGTTGTGAAAATTGGGATACCAAAGCAACTACTGATGTTTGTGATGAATTCAGCAACTTGTGATGATTGTGGGCTTGTAAAAAAAAAATCAGATCACTTCAATCCACGCTGACTGACTTAGATTTCACTGTTTGATATTCTACAATGTCAACAGAAGGTATGGTAAGACATGATAAGACAAAGTCTGCATCGGGCCACACAGCCAGGGCTTATCCTGGTTTTTGTGGCATGGAGTGACTAGGAGTATTTTTACTCCCCCCTGGATGGGATGCTAGTCCACTGGAGAGTCACTACCCCCCTGGCCAGCTTGGCCAACATTAAATTTGCCAGTACCCATTTATAAACCTGGATGGACGGAGGCTCTGTGAAAGTAAAGTGTCTTGCCCAAGAATAAATTGTAATGACCCAGGACAACATGGATCACTTGATCCAGAGTCCACGTGCTGACTACAAGGCCATTGTGCTACCACAGAGTTGTATCATAAACTTACCTGAGCAGCTGCCTCAATAGTTGGGATTCCCACTCCTCCATCTACTTCAATATCCAAAACTTGGTACTTCTTGCGTAGAAATTTAACCTACATGTAGTTAGTAAATGCATTGATTCAAAATGAATTGAATTTCTCAAGTAGTCTTTACTCAGTACAAAGCAGTCCGAGGAAAAACAACTTGTCATTTGCTTTGAGTGACCCATAGACCCTTTTCATAAATGGCTGCCAACTTAAAATTCTCTTGTATAGAGTGCGTTCATTGTCACGCAATAAAAAATGAAATCAAAAACCATTAAGTGGATAAAATCAAGAAGTTGTGATATTATAGACGATAAATAAAGAAGTTTAAGGTGTGTTCGTTAGAGATATTTGTCGAAATGTTCCACGTAAAATTATAGAGACTAGTATGGAGCCCCCGTGTTGGAGGACCTCCTTTGTTCTCCAATAGGGCAGCCAGAAAATAGAGTAAACATATGGAACTTACTTTGGCTATCTAGTCCACTGATTATCTGAACTGAACCAAAAAACATTTACACAAGCACTTTTCCTAATACTTTACCTCCTAAAATGGCTAAAACTCGCGAGAAACGTGATCTCGGCTTTATGTTGGGCAAGACCATAACTATAAGTAGTGACTTATTGAAGCATTTGATTAAAAAGTTTAGCGATAAAAAATTTTGATTTAAAAACATTTTAAAAAAGTTTGACGACGTTTCGACGTTTACATAACGTCATTCTCAAGTC
>NC_090870.1:8620995-8628495 GCF_036669935.1 Montipora foliosa | reverse complement strand
GGAAGGAATACCAAAAATTGCGCTGTTTACTTTGCGCGATGTGTCAATCATTCCATAGTTGTTGAATTTTGTCGGCGGTCTTTGTTGTTACATGGAAAGCTCGTCGTCGTCGCCTCGTGTTGGCTTCTAAAATTTTTCTTTCTAAAGTCAAACGATGTACTGGATGCAGTCCTCAGCACTGATATTGGGGTACAGCGGTGTTTTAAATTCCTAATAAGACGGCTTGCATCCTTGAGCAAAACGAAAATAATTTGTTCCGTGAACGATAGGAAACCGTTCGTTGCCTGTGGTTTCTGTGGCGTAAAGAAAGGCAATATAATCACCGCTGTAAGTGTTTTAGTAGACGCGAGATTTGTGAATGTTTTTGTTTTAACTAAAATTTGAGAGCGTTTGAACAGCACTCACGCTTTCGTTTTTTAGATTGGATCTGGTTTTTTTTCTGTCTTTTTAAAGGGAAAGCATCTACTACTTTTTAAATTAGAGCACTAAAATCAGTGTGTCAAAACCTAATAAAATGCCATTCAAATGCTTCTTTTATCAAGCCATATGACACATAAGTAAAACTACTTTCAAAAAACGCAGTTGCATTAAACTATTGAAGGCAAAAATACGAAAATCAGTTTTCCAAACTGATCCAACTCAAATCACGGGTACTTCGGCATTTCAAATGTCCTGCTAACAGCGGGTCGGAAGCAGGCGTGTTCTTACAAAAGTTCAATGTATTTTTCAATAGGCTATTTCCGAGTTACCTTTTGCCTCTCTGTCAAAACGAGTCTTCGTGCAAAACCATTCATATGAAAATGATTTCAGCCTACAGGTCCATTTTCATGCAAATCAAACTCGTTTTCATAACAGTGGTTTCGCACTTAAACTCGTTTTGAAACAGAGGCAGAAGGCAACTCGGAGATGGCCCATTAAGACTCTCTGTTAGCCATGAGATTGTTCTTGAGGCGACAAGGTTATTCCATTGGCAACAGGGCCATGGAGGTTGAAACTAACGACGAAATATGCCAAAGCTCCAGCGGGAAAGTCCCTTTCTACTTTGCCAATGTCTGCATTTTTGCCAACGTAGAGCTGCAGATTTCCTTGCACTAGTTCGATGTAGGGATGGATCTTCCCACGCGAGAAAGACTGCTCGGACACTCGTATCCGTCCCTTGCATTCCAGCAACTTTTTACGACTGTCAACTCGCCAGAACTTTGACACTTTATCGGAATCATCTGTGGCGTAGCCCGTTTCCCCTCTGAACAGGGTATTGCGGGTAATAAGGCGAGACATCCCTTGCCCACCTTTACCCACAAACAACGTTGACTGCGTGCTGCGAAAATGATTCTGTGATTTTTCTTGACACATTCTCAATGCTTTGGTGTACTTTGATGCAAATTCAAGCGAGTTTCCATCAAGGATCTTTAAGAAGTAGATGGTCATCTGGTAGAAATAAGGAAGGCAGTCGTTAGAAGAAACATCACACCACTTCTCACTTACAGTAAGACCTTGCTCGAGACTGTAGCATCGTGGGCCAGTCACCAAAACGCACACCTTCATCAGATGGTACGCCAGCCTGTATTCATTCTCAACCAACACCAGCTCCTCCAGGAGCTTCAGTAAATACTCAAGGTTTTCATGGTTTAATATGTCGATTGGATCACTTGCACTCAGGATAAAGTGAGCCTGGAGTTTCTTGAGCTCCACTTGCGAAGATCTTGGAAAGTTTGGAGCACTGCAAATTGCCTTACAGGCTTGAAGTAAATCTTCTGCATCACGTCTTCGTCCAGTTACTGAAAGCCCTTGTTTAAAGGTCTTCAGCAGAGACAATCGGGCAGTGTTGCTAAGCCTCTGGGTTTCCTCGGGATCTGTAAGGTTAGGCACACTCTGGCAAATTTTATCCACAATGTCAAGTAGATTGAAAGAATCGCTGACACAGGTGCGAAAGAAAGGTGGGGAACGGTTGGTAAGAAACTTCAAGGTCTTGTCGGAATCACGATTGCAACGATTCTTCATGATCCAGTCAATACAAGCCAGCCAAACGTCAACCTCGCCAATCAAAGGATGGGGGTAAGTTGGAGGAAAGTTGCGTGCTTCATGGTGCGCCTTAAGAACCTCGCTAGCCAGCTTTTCAAGTCTTTGCAGATCTTTCACTTTTCTAGAATGGATCTCGCTCTTCATTTCATGGAACAGAACGACGCCTTTAGTGTGGTACAGGCTCCGCCACCTCACCTTAGCAGTTTTGGCTTGGAAAGCTCGCTGAATAAGATCTTTTGCCTCTGAAAACGATGGAGGCTCCTTCTTTGCAAGAAATCTTGCTGCGTTGGCAAATACAGCGGCATCATCAGTCTTCACGGCTGCCTCACAGAAAATCCTTGCTGCGTGCTCTGAATCAAGGCGTTTGAGGTCTTCAAACAGCATCGAAAATTTGAGTTTCAGTCCATACTTGTTGTGAAGAAACAGTTCTTCAAAGAGAGGCAAGAAGCACTCATGTTGGTAGATAGGATAATGTAGGAACTTGGTCACCACTCCAAAAAGATTACATTCTTGAACTTGGAAAACCTTTTTCAACACCAAATCTGCAACCAGAGGATGCTGAAGAGTGTAGCTTTCGGGTGGTGTCTCCTTAACCGTACCTGATCTCCCCCTGCGTCTTAGCGGGTCTGTGGGCACCATCAGGTTAAGCAAGTGCTCTGTGAACAGCTGCTTGATGTCTTCATAGGTAGTGGGTTTATCCCCTGAAATGCGGATGTACCCCTTAAAGGCTTCATACAGAAGGAAAGCGGGCGTGGCGTGATTCGCGTATTTCTGCAAGAACGCGACTACCATTGCCATCTCTTGCTGGATGCCTCCCATTTCGTCAAGAGTGTCCTCGATTATCTTCGTGAGCTTGGGTCGAAACTCTTCCATCATGGCAAGCAACGGAAAGTGAAAAACACGGCAGAGGTTTGGTGTTTGGTTTTCACCCAACGACTGCACAATGTATTCCCTGTACTTGGACTGGAACTCGTTGAGATCTGCAATCGAGTCCTCTAGCTTCACGTTGACATCAAATACGTGATGAACGTGAGAAGAGGAGTCCTGGTTGACTCGTTTGGTGGTCTTTGATCCATGCTGACACCGCAGTAGAAGGGCTCGTTTGCCTTTGTTGCCTAGCATCCTTACAAGCGTGTTTGATAGACCCTCGATCAAGCTAGGATGCTTTCCGTCAATTAGGATCACGGGAGACGTGTGGCATATTTCTTCCAATGCTGTTATGCGGTTGGCAAATTTATTGGAAAGGGTGTTGTCTTCATCAAAGTAGTGGCGAGAACTAGATATGTTCAAAAGTGCACAAGGATAGGTCTTGTGAAGATCCCACATGACACGACGTGCGATGGTGGAGCCACCTGTTCCCGGTGAGTGCCTGATCTCGACAATCATTGACCGCGTCAATCCTTGATCGAGAAGACGGTGCACATGGCTTCGAATGTCTCCCTCGATTTCTCTTTTTGCATCATGGTTGTCGTACAGACTAACAAAGGAAATCTGATTTCCTGAAATGAAGGACCGCCTGTGTTCTTCAAAGAAATTTGCTAACTCGAATGGATCATTTGAGTATTCTGGGAGATCTTCACATCCGTCATAAAGGATTTGAAGGTGTTCCTTGAGATAAAGAAAGTCATTCTGACTTAGCTTTGCAGGGACGCCAGCGTGTGAAGAGGGCATGCGATATTCTGGCGTTGTTGACGCAGTGAGCATTTCTGATAGCCCTAGACTGACAAGTTCCGGGCTTAAATCAAAGTGTCGCACCTCAAACTTTCTTGAAATAAGATGAGAATGCTTGTGTTTAAATGAGACGAAACGCAGCTTGAACTCGTCGAAATTTTCGATAAGACGACTTAATGTCACTTCCAAGTACGGCAGGCTCTTCTGGTGAAAGGGAAGGATGACACACACAACTGGTTTCTGCTTGTCAAATTTGTCAGGGTCAGAACAACATCCAAACAACCTGCTAATGTGCTTGACTGAGGTAGCCTCCCAATCCGGAAGTGACTGTGCACTTCCCTCCGTGTCACTATACCTTCCGTTGACAAACAGCCACTGAGTTTTTTGGGGATCGATCTGACGCAGAAGACTTCCCATGGAACTTTTACGCAACTCTGCCGGTGTAATCATGCTAACCAAGTTACTTTGTCCTTCCTTCGAGGTGAATTCCCGATAGAACCCTTTCTCTTCTGACATCGGATCGAAGTCCAAGATCATCTTCCATGACACACCCCTCAAAATTGAGAAGCACTCAAGCTCTTTAGGGGGAAGGGAGTCTGTAACTAGGATGTACTGATTCTGGTGTGATTCAAAATCCCCGACCATGTCACAGAATTTCAGCCATTCATCCCAGTTAGGACCACTGAGGTCTCTGGGGCTAATATGAGCCTTGCCAAGAGTGTCAGGTAATTGATTTGCGATCAAGATATCCAGTTTGCTATCCATTTCTTCCAGCTTCCTTTCACCACTGTAGCAAACGTGTTTGGCTCGTTCTAACAGGAACAGCTGCTTGTAATAATCTCCAGAGTAGAGCTCTTCATCTAAAGAGGGCACATTCACAATTTAAAAAAAATAGTGTACAGAACAAGTCTCGGATATGATTTCAAGCCCTGAGACGTGACCAGGATACCGTTCTCTTCTACTCGTATATTTACCGTAACTGTCTAAGGGTGCGTTCCTTTGAGGTGATCCAGATCTGGATCAGTGATCATGGCTCATCAAAGGAAATCGTCAATCCACTCTGGTCACGAATTCATCGGCCTCCTTGATGAACCATGATCCGATTGACCTTGGATCACTGATCTCGATCCTGATCACCCCAAAGGAACGTACCCTAAATTCGAGTTATCATCTGTATCTGATTTTGAGAACACAAAGTGCTTCAATTGGACTTCGTTATAATCTATACTGCCCGCAAGCACATCAGTCCGACTTGTATATACCACTCTGGGGAATAAGTGCCTTTCTGGCCGAAAATTTCCTTCGGAACTCGATCCTTATTTTGTTCAATCAAAACGTCAGTGCCAGCAATTGATAGAATTATTATGACGTACTATGCAAACGTGCGTACTGATGCTTTAATAGCTTCGATGACGAAATTAAAACCTGCAGGCCAGGAGCCCATAA
The DNA here is from genome assembly GCF_036669935.1 of Montipora foliosa. Lineage (NCBI taxonomy): Eukaryota > Metazoa > Cnidaria > Anthozoa > Scleractinia > Acroporidae > Montipora > Montipora foliosa. The sequence goes on along the minus strand of NC_090870.1, from coordinate 8,623,356 downwards.
GTAGGTGCGCGCAACCACAATACCAAGCCTACCTCACGGCGTTCGTACAGACCGGCCTATTTTTAGGCTGATCGTATCTATAACAGAATTCTAGATCGTGATTGGTTCTCCGCGCGCCTTTTTTTGTCACGTAATCGGCGCGCGATTACGTGGGTGTCCAATTGCAGGTGTCCGATTTGAACTTTTTGTAATTTGATACCCACGTGATTTACACGTCAATTACGCCCGCTTTAATGGCTTTTTTCGCAGTGTTTTGTACAGTTTTCAACACTTAAGAAAAGCACTACAGATGTTTTCGTTCAAAAGAACGTCCCAAAAGACATGTTTAATTCCAAAATTTGTTATAGATACGATTAATTAGTACCTGGACCTCGTATCGCACAATTCAGCGAGTAATCGTGCTCGTTATTTTAGATTTTGAAATTACTCGCGCGATTACTCCCTGAATTGTACTCCACTCGGTCCAGTTGCTATTACTTCTTTACCCGCGAAATAGGCCAGTTCCGGTCTACATGAGAGCGCATGGGTAAGGATAAAGATGGCGGTTTTTCTTTTTAATATTCCGGTGAAATGATGACGTCAATTAAATATTAAGTCCGTGCTCGTGATTGGTCACTGAGATTCCCACGGAGATCTGACTTCGAGGTAAATTCAAACTATAAACAGATCGGTCAATGAAACTCCATGACAGGAATTTGGGGGTAGTTACGCGCTCCCAGTGATGAGCTGTTGCGCAGGCTCAGTTGAGGTGACTCAAAACAGTTTCCAGCCCTTAGATTGTGAACTTCAAAAATTTAATGAGGCTCTGAACCCCACCTACAGAATTTTTCTACACTTTGCCAAACGTCGCGTCTTATCAAGCTTATCAAAAGTCGATAACATAAAAAATTTCACCGTGCCTTTTTGAATTATAAGCCCCTAAAGCTGTAATTAAGGGTTTTTAAGCAGGTCATGCTGTTGCTATGGGAACGTATTGTGTTACGAGGAAGATAACAACGCGTTCACTATCGACTGGGCAGTTTTTTGATACCATGCTCGTAGCATCAAGTGATAAAGAGTGGTTATAACGTATCTAAACCTATTTACAGTGGGTACCTGGCTGGAGCATTATCTCTGCAATGTCACCTGGCTCAGCACCAAGTATTTCAAAATTCTTTGACAACTGAGGCCAAAAGGTGTCAAATTCACCATCAGACATCCTCTCTGTAGAAGGATGTCCCAGCAGCCTGTTACGGTCGCTCTTCAAATCCTTTAGGGCACGTGGTAAATCCGGTCTTTTGTTCATTTCCAGTGCACAACTCTTAGAATAGAGAAGTGCAGTTGTCATTAATGAGAAGTCCCATTCCTCAATGTTTCCTTTGTTGAAACTTGTTTCTTCATCTTTGCTGAGCTTCATCTTCCATTTGTCAAATGCTGCTGCATCGGAGGGTTGATTGGACCATAATGGATTGATTTTCATGAACAGTTTGCGAAGTGATCTTAGACCAACTCCATAAACAAGCTTGAAAATGCACAAGATGTTCCTCCTAGAAAAACAGAACAACATCTTAACCCTGTTTAGACCATTACCAAAGAAGGCAGAATCTCCTTGTGAGCTGACTTCAACACATTGTATTTTTTTCAATATTCAAGAACTGGTTGCCAAACTTCGCATCTATACACTGAAGTATATTTGGGAACAATTTGGTATGACATTATGCCATTAAACTTGATGGTTCCATGGCAACCGCCCATATTTCAAGAGACAATTTTTTTCCCAAAATTTTATTTGAAATTTTCTTTTCATCAACAAAATTAAACAATTATCATCAGTTATTTCTCCATTAAGATTATTTTTAGCATGACTTTATTAATTTTGATCATCTTTGAGGACAATCATGAAATTCAAGAAGGCAGTTGTTGCATATCATGATGTAGGTACTATCAGTGGTATGACACCATCATCTCATATATTTGTTATATTCAAAGGAAACAATATTTTACATGTTATGTATACCTACTAAGTTTCATTATTCTTGACGTTACAGAAGGTAGAAGGCAGGCAATCTCCCCTACTTTTAGCAAATCAAAAAAGCAAATAATCCCAGTCCCTTATAATAGGATAATGAAGTAATCTTCTGTAGGTTTTCATATTGTTAATTTTCAAGCACACAACAGAGAGAGAGCAAGAACAAAGAATAAAGTCATTTCTGTTGATTGAATTTGCTATTCCCAGACAGCCATAAAATAGAAAACTGATTGCAAGAAAAGATCAGATGTCAAATAACAGGAAAAATTTTTAGCAGCTCCAACCAGTTAGTGAATCTATAAAATATCATGCAAGGCTGTTGCCTAACAGGAGCCCGGTAGCCTGGGGCTCCC
>NC_090870.1:8600995-8613495 GCF_036669935.1 Montipora foliosa | reverse complement strand
AAAGGCTTAAGGTTGGCACTCAAAAGTGTTCCTTCAATAATCTTATTCTGTAAAGATTACCTTGGGAGAATTGGATTAATGCAAGTTTTTTCTTCTAGCCTCTTTCCCCAGTGCCCTCTGAGAATGGAGTTGATTTGGTTTTGCCCGATGTTGAAAGATGAAACAATGCCTAAACCAGCCGCAAGGAATACTTCATGGTGCTTTTTTACAAACATGGGCATGAGGGTGCTCGTAAGCATCTGAGCACTGTTTCGCATGCTAAAGTGATAATTATTATAAATAATTTGTTTATCTTAGAGAGTCTTCTTTTCCTGTTAGTCATTCAAAAATTGTTGGAATAGCTTGTTTGAGCTGTTGGATAGAGGCAGAACATTTGATGAGGCCCTCCTGGGGAGAGGAGTCCTTGTTCTCTTTAGATATTTTCTTGTGTTTCCTTGTTCCCCAAATTACTTTGAAACTTGTTCCCAGCCTTTTGATCCCTGAAATTTAAATATTGGTTTTCTTCCCTTGTTTCCTAAAATATTTTGATATTGTTACTCTGTTCCCCAGTTCAAATAAGCCATGTTCTCTTCTTCCCTCAAACCCCTGGGATTGCCTCTTTGATGTTGATTCTCGTATTGGCCTAATAGTAATTCACTGTAGAATTGCAAGACACAGCAAGTTCTTATTTGGGAGTGAGGGAAAAGTTTTGAATAAATTTTTGCTCAATACAAGAAACAAAATTTGACTGCACCTTCTAGATCTTACTCTTTTCAGACATGAATCAGCTTGTTTGCACCTTTCTGGCGACCTGCGGGAGGGCAAGCTCTAGAAACTCTTCCTTAGTGAGCCTTCCGCTGAAAAACTTTCCAAGTCTGGCTTTCCGGTGTTAGGGGCCGAGGTTTTTGTGCAAAATTCATCAGCAGCTTCCTTGCAGCTTCTCAAAGGTGTTCCTTCGGGCAATGGTTAGTAAAACTTTTGTAGTGCTTATCCAAATTTTCGCTACGAAACAAATATCAGCTTGACAATTTTTCTTTCCCGATACTCCATTTAAAATGCACGTAAGCGCTATTAATAGAAGGCCAGAAAACCATTTAAAACATTTTGTGGCAATTTTCTTGTCAACAAACTTGGGTTGTCGGGGAGCAGAATTCGAACGTAAGCTGTTGTGCTTTGGCTTTTATTTGTGCTTTTTCTAACTAATCTAAGACGAATTCAGGCTAGTATTTTCGAATCAAGTGTAAGAAGACGGCAAAACCGTATTGATAATGTATTTATTTGAGTTAACTTCGCGAATAAAGACTTTAATCGCTTCCTTTCGACGGGGTAGATCGACACGCACAACCAAAATGCACTGTTTCCGGTGAAAGGGCAAATGATTGACAGGATAGCACAGTTTTGACTGCCGCGCGCACTGCGGGCGCGGGTTCCGTATGCAAGGGTAACAATGGCAGTCCGAAAGGAAGTCAGTAAGCAATTCGGAAGCCCCAGAATTTGGAGGGAGATTCAAAATCTAAAACTGGTTTCAGTGCTGTTTGATTTTTTCTACCTCAGAAATATATAAATCACAAAAATAATGAAACGACGAGGTTTGAATTATGTCTTACACCGCACGGGAATTTTCCCACGCTGCTACAAAGTGATTACTGTTGCTGTTGCAAAAGTACCGTGGGAAAACATTACATCAGTCTCTTTGAGGAGCAATCCGTGGAATAAGGTCTTGTCGAAGCCATTCAGAATTACGGAAACATCAAATTGTGGAAGAAGAGAACTTTTGTGTCGTTTCCACAAAAAAAATGTCGATCGTGTTGCTTGCACGATGGCATTCTCATTGCATTCTGAACGATGGAATGTACGCTGAAACACTAAAAATACACTCACCGAAAGCGTCAGAGGTTTCATGATCTTTCATCTTCACTTGCTCTTACAGCAAGCCAATGATCATTTCTCCAGTTTCTTTGTGAGTAAGGCTAAAATTCTTGTTTCTCGAACACTTTCAACCCGCCATTTCTACTGTTTACGGTTTTCTCTTTTCTGTTTCCGGTTAAACTCAAGCATACGTAATAAAACGTAATAAGACCGGAACCCACGTTTTCTGGGAAAATGGAGTCGATTATCCCAGAGTCTCTCCGGGCGCTCACCCGCTGGCCAAGAAGCCCGAGGACTCTGGGTACGAGATTGACTTCGCAGCCGCTCGGGCCGGAGTCACGCAACGCTTGTTGCGTGACTCCGGCCCGAGCGGTTGACAAGACCTTATTCCACGGATTTCTCCTCAAAAAGACTGATGTAATGTTGTCCCACGGTACTTTTGGGTCAGCGACAGTAATCACTTTTTAGCAGCGTGGGAAAATTCCCGTGCGGTATAAGACATAATTCACACCTCGTCGTTTTATTATATTTGTGATTTATACATTTCTGAGGTAGAAAAAATCAAACAGCACTGAAACTAGTTTTAGATTTTGAATCTCCCTTCAAATTCTGGAGCTTCCGAATTACTTACCAACTTCCTGCCGGACCGCCATTGTTACGCAAGCGGCCAATCAAAAACATAGTTCAAGTCGATTATCCCAGAGTCTCTCCGGGCGCTCACCCGCTGGCCAAGAAGCCCGGGGGGGGGGGGGGGGGTCTCTGGGTACGAGATTGAAATGCTGCTAGAAGATGGCGAAGCCAATCTCGAACCCAGAGTCCTCGGGCTTCTTGTTCAGCGGGTGAGCGCCCGGAGCGCTCACCCGCTGGCCAAAAAGCCCAAGGACTCTGGGTACGAGATTGTGGCGAAGCTGGAAGGTGACGAAACGCGACCTCGTGGTTGCAAGTACCCGACACCACCGTGCGCGCTTGCTAAAATATTACCCGAGGGTGACCACCGTATGCGCCTAGTTTCGTCAAATCGAGAATGCTTCGCCCACTACCACAGGCGACCCAAACACAATTTGAATGCTCAGTCAACTTAACGGTTTGTAGGGTTTATGTGGGAAACATGGGCGTGCCCGCTTGAGTGGGACTCTGGGATTACAATTCGATCAAAAAACTTAAGGAAATGCGGGAAGGATGATCTGTGTTTATTGAATTTCAGAGCGGACACAGACAGAGCGCTACCCTGGGTTCCAGAGGTTATTTTCTCGCTATGAAAAGAGCGAGTCACGAAGCGGCGAGAAAAACCTCTGGTACAAGCCGTTAAAAACCTCACTTCCATGCAAACCAACTTATTTTGATTGACTTCCAGAGTAAGAGTTTATTTTAGAAACTTGGGCAAACCGGTTTTATCCACGTGATAAAAATATTTGTGCGATGTTTACCGGTCACTCTACTGGGAAATTCTCACGGTGGAGTGAATTAATCGCTGTCACTGTCACGTAACAAGAAAATAAAATCGAAACTGTTCAATGAAATAAGCCGAAAACTTGGAATGTTGTAGGAGACAAATTCATAAATCACCTCACCAGTACTCAAGTCTGTGAGATACATCGTTTCTGAGTTTTTTGTCGAAGCGTTTCACGCAACTATTATTTGTTACAAATGCAAACGTGAATTGGAGAAATTTGCATTCAAGTCCCAGAATTAGAACTGGAAAAATTTAAAGAACTTTACGAGTCCCTGGAGCAGTTTCAATATGACTCGAGGCATTGAGGTGTAAAGATGTCAGAAACTCAGTCACACCTTCGTCAAATTCCCAAACAAAATCAGAGTGCTTGTTCGATTACGCCCCCTCTAAGGCCACCCAAACAGCGAACATTCATCCAGCGTCAATGAGACGAATTAACCTCAATCTGCCAGCCATGAATTTGTGATTATCGTGCCGCTATCGCTACTGTACCGTTCATCGTCTTCTTGTATTGCACCAGTGAAAAACCGGTTTGATCGTCCCCCTCGACTTAACCAATGGCAATCCTTATAAAAAACGGTTTGTTGATCGACCAATGAAATCTCCAGGGTCAAAACGTGACTCTGGAAGTGGAAAGCGCAACGTGATTGGAGCGGCATGTTCAGAAGGATTAACAGCCTGTACCAGAGGTTTTTCTCGCCGCTTCGTGACTCGCTCTTTTGTCGCTCTTTTCATGGCGAGAAAATAACCTCTGGAATCCAGGGTAACAGAGCGCCCCTGAAGTTTTTTTTCAAGTAAATATTCCGATGTTCTCGAACAATACATGTAAAATGTCAGGACGCGTGCCAAAACATAGCAATTAGCTATTACTGAATCGTAAGCATCTTAATCATTTTCTTTGTCCGACTGAATTATCCAGAGCATTTATTGATGCTGTCCTTGAATTTGTGAACACTTAGTCTTTCATAATTCATTTGGACAGTTAGCAAATAATCGCGTGCCCGCTTGAGTGGGAGCCTGGGATTACAATTCGATCAAAAAACTTAAGGAAATGCAGGAAGGATGATCTGTGTTTATTGAATTTATTCAAAACGTTAAATGCAGGATGTTCCCAGATCAGTAACAGCATGATCCATTAAATTCGACGATTTGGATAATCACTCTTTTTCACGCATTTTCCATCAACCCCAAATGCTCCTGTGGGCGGCAGACTGAAAAAGAAATGCAAAACTCGCTTTGGAATCATTAATTCAAAGTACAAGGGAAAAAGCAAAAGGAAAAGGGAATAGCAGTCAGAGAAAGAGAGCTGGTTCAATTGAAGCTAAAAATGGTGTAGGGAAGTAGACATGAATACCAAAGGAAATAAGCAAACTAACAACGAACCAAAAGACACGAGCTAACTAATGTTATACACGAAAACTGGAGCATGCTTTCCAAGAAGTTTTCGGCCTCACATTTTTTTGTGTGTGTGTCACAGTAGCTCAAATTCGAGGTTAATGAATTCAAGACTACTGTATCCAAAATCAAACAAGACGCCTACAAGGGCGTATCCGTGGAATGCGCAAACAGTTAACACAAATTGTCCAGTTACAGTGAACTTCAAGTACAGGTAGACTTCGGAAAATGACGAAAGATTACTAGAAAGATACATCTGTAATATAACTTAAAGTTTTTTGTTGTAAAAACTCATTACTAATGTTACTAAATTTGCAAATGCAAACAACGAAGCCCTATTAGCAGGTTATCAGGATACGGGATCTTTTATTTATTTATTTTTTGGAAGGAGACTTAATTCAAATCCTACAGTTTTACTTGCTTCGTTAACTCCTTTCATCCAAAAATTACAGGATCAGCCTTAAATCATCCGAAAAACTTATTACAAATCACAGTTCAACAACTTATCATCCTGGGCCAGTTGTTCAGAAACTGGGTTTTAAAACGAGGTTTCTCCTCTACTCCCAAATGCTGTTCAAGGCTGATATTCAGAAAAACTTTACATTAGAAGAAGTCAATCTTGAAAAACAAAAATAAGCAAAGGAAACTGTGACCAAAAAGTTGAAAACATGAAACAAAAGTTTACGCTAATCCTGGATTAAGATAATTGGCTTTCGAACAACCGGGCCCTGTAATCGACGTCTGGTTCTGTAATCCTGGTTTAGTTCCTTACAAACTGTATAAATTTGCCGTGGCGAAGACAAGAAGACAACATCCGTGCTCTATTTCTCTCAATGCTCAAAAATTCCGTAATTGCGTGTTGTATAGTCCAGTCCAAAGTTCTAATTTTACAATTCCATAATCTTGATTTCAGTAACTTGGTACCAAACGTTTTACAATAACTTGAAATCTCGTTAAGAAAAATCCTTAAATCCAGTAGTCCAGTCCGGATTGAGATCGCCAAAACTCTCTCTATCATCGATTCAAAATTCAACAAAAGCTACAAGTAGTAAATAGTTATCAGAAACTACAACAGTTCGTCCTGATTCTACACTCGAGCTGAACAAAAAACCCAAAAAACCCTTGTCATCGTTTTCGAGAGAACAGACAAACAGCCGAAACTGTTCTGTGCCTGCCCCTTACGGCACTGAAAAAGTACCGTACGTTGTACAATAGTACTTGACCGTAGTCCTTGGCCAAGAAACTAATCTTAGCCAAAAGCCCGAGAAGCGATAGTAAGAACGCATTGCGTGTGGTAGTGCAGTAACTTGACAGTGTTTTTTTCCATAACTGTCAACTGAGCGGCGTTTTGTTTTTTCCAGGAGATTCAAGTCCTTGCACAATATGTAGCTTTAATAGGACACGACATTGTTTGGTATCGTAAATCATTACGGTGCCATGGTAGACATGTGGTTCAGTAAAATACTAAGCCCAGAACGATTGAAGAAAATAACAGGAAATCGAGAAACATTTGGCTTCAAAGCCGATATGTTGATCATTTACAACTTCTTTTTCACCAGAAAAGCGTGTACTCTGAGCTTCTGACACCTTTCCAAGACCAATGTTACTAAAGTGTTATTCCCTTTCCAGCGGGGTTAGTATCTGGATGGGGGACGTTAAAATATGCGACTTTTGCTGTCAGGAACATAAGCCCAAAAATTCTATTTTAACGCTCAAAAATGCGAACAAAGCAAGGTACAGATTTTGCTAGCCTGCTTTATGCAAAACAAATATTGACGAAAAAGTAAATAAATATTAATATGTAGTTTTTAAGGAGAGCTAACCTGCGATCAGGCCCATTTTTAGCTTCGCCCATATGTTCTCTTATGTCGTCGCTCGCTAAAATATTGGGCCTGACCAAAAGTCTCTCAAGAATTCCGAACGGTCGGCCAAATTTTGGCCGACCAAACTCGTGATCTGATTGGCTGTTGAAACGCCGGAAGTGAAAATGCCAACGTGATTGCGCGGAGCTCTCTCGAAGTACTCGAGACTAATCCGCCATAAGTGTAAGAAAGAATTTGCTCCCTTTTGCTCTTAGAATGCCGTGGAAGGTGCAACTTGATTTTATTTGTATAAATGGAGATATGCCATCGGAAACATCTCATAACTTGTCCAGAATCGGGTTTGAATCTCTGGAACGAGTGAAATTAGCGATTCCGTTGTCGAGCTCTGTGGCCATGGGGTTGAAAGTACTTTGGCACAAACTTCCCTGATGTTTTGAAAGCTAAATAGCTGGTTCTTTCAAATGGCAATGAAAGCCGATGCATATTGGTTTCCTGGATGAGACAGGGGACGTGTATATCAACAGGAGGAGATGCTGATAAAATCGCAAGTTACACGCGTACGAATGCATGTTTTGAATATCTGTGTATCAAACGGCTTTATTTATTTACTATCCATGACACGGTTTGTTTGCACACTTCATAATATTTCCAGTTGATTTAACTTAAAACTCGCACTCCAGAAACTAAAATGGCATGTTTCCAGAGAGATCAATTGTACAACAATAAAAGAAACTTTGCGTGTCCATCTTACTGTTCGTACTCCATCAAAAAATTAACAGCCAAACTTATCATGATTTTACTGTGCGCAATTCTAGAAATACACTGCAACTGAAGATATTACCCGAAAAAATCACCAAAGAAACCTTCATGGACAAACACGTTAAAGGAATAATGTATTTCTCTCTTTTTTTTCTTTAAAAATATATTGCCAAACCGTCCAACGACAAAATGCTAGGTTATCGATCTCAATTACGTACAAATTAAGATGTCAAGCTTAAAAGATTGCATATTCAGTGAACTTCGGAGGGAGAATTATACCGGCCTTTGCCGCAATATAGTCGTCGAAAACATTCCCCATGCTTTAAATGTGTTTTTCTCAAATTAAAGACAACGGTAACTTTCGAATTCGTTTATAATATTCCTCTCACGGTAATTAACTCTGGTCAAAACAAAATAGCGTGAATCTGCCGTCCACGCGTGTATTGGTGTAATGGAAGTAAATTTGATTGGCCGATGAAGGATGTGTCAATCAATCAAAAAAAGTGGGCGGAAGGAATTTCGAAGAGGAATTTGGTCAGGCTCTATTTTTCGTTTCGCCAACATTACGTACCACGCGAAACTAAAATAGAGCCTGATCGCAGGTTAAAGGAGAGCAGAAGGAACTTTTAGGAAGTGTCGATCGAGAATAAAACAATTTGCCATCAGCGAAAAACAGTTCGGGAGATTTTTGTTACGTTCCATCAGAGTTCAATTTTGGTCATACAAGTAAAATCGCAAAATCGGAAGTGACATCGATTTTAGCGGCCGCCTGTGATCAAGTTATACCTTGCGTGTTTACTGACAACTCACGAAACAAAGGATACATCTGTGACAAAATGACGGCATAACAACTGGTTTTTGTTAGTGCGACAAGATCTATGTGCGAATTTAACATAAAGATCACAATCGTTGATGCTAGTCCAAGTGTCAGCTGAAGTTAAGCTCCTCCGAATGAGGTTAGTACTTGGATGGGGGACGGCTGCGAAGTCCCCGCGACGGCGATAGCTAATTCGTTTTTTTTAAACTTGATTTCATTTTTTATCTTGTTTGGCCGTTCAAAGCTATTTTCTTATTTTCTTTCTACGTCAAAACGGCGAACAAACTGGTTCCCAAGAAATATTGGAGTACGTATTCGTTCTATGCAAAATGCTTCTAATGAAGTATTCGTTCTATGCAAAATAATAATGTTCACAGTGGAACACACAAGTACGAAGCAAGATCTAGAAATAACGTAGAAAATTCTCCTTACCTTTAAAGCTTGCCTTTCTCAAAGAAAAAGCATCTATCCACTTTATCGAATAGGTTAATACTGAAACAATCATGGCGGGCGGAAAGATTCTATTATAAATGTTTGCTTTCACCTGTCTGACTGAAGTGTGTCACGGTGGCCGAGTGGACTAGCGCGCTAGCAGAGAAAAGCGTGATGGCTTGGGAAGTACAGGAGTTCTCCTCGGGGCAGGGAATTTTGGAAATACCGTAGAGAATATAAATTAGTCCACCCGATCGGAGATTAATTCAATATCCGTGGGGTATGCACATTTGTGACTACCAACAAAATAAAGATTCCAGCCCGGTTTTAAGACGTGGATGCCTTCGGCATTCCACGTAATAAGCCCCATTTCCAAGAAAGCGTCACTAGTACTAGCCGGGCTTACATTTTCTAAATTAGTATAAATATGTTCTAAATACAGTGTTAAATTTTGACAGTGTGTTGTGTTAATCAAGATGGCCACGTATTCAATCAAAAGATTTACATACAAATCTTTTGCAAAACAACAGAAATTTTGAACTAAAGAGACAAGTTTACCTAAACGAAATAAATAATTGACAGCGGTTTTTGTTTAAATAAATATTTGTTGCACGTATTCATTTAAACATATACCGCACGCATGCACTGTCACGTCAAACACGAATGACAACGAAACACTTATTACTCTAATGTACTCTATCACCTTTATTTGTATTTAATCTCGAAACTACAGCTAACACCGCTACTTGCATTTGATAATGGAGTCAAGATGACTTCGAAACGTCGTAGTTTTATTCTTGTCATTAGAATTCGGAGTGAGTTATTAGAATTCGGAGTGAGTTATTAGAATTCGGAATGGGCTTTTAGAATTCGGAGTGACTTTTTAGATTTCAGAGCGAGTTTTTAGAATTCGGAGTGAGTTTTTTTGAACTCGGAGTGAGTTTTTTTGAATTCGGAGTGAGGCTTAAGAATTCGGAGTGAGGTTTAGAATTGGGAGTACAGTTTGGAATTCGGAGCGTACTTGTTGGCCACCACTATTAGGGTGGCGGGGAGACAGGAGGGTCAGAACTTCCGTCATCAGGATTTAGACGATTGAAACCTATGGCAATTTCTTCTCCATCCTTTGCTCCATCACCGTCACTGTCGCTGTTCCTGAGGTTATCATGGAACACAATACTTAAAAAGAGGCACTGTAAGAGCAATATATCCTCTGATATTGTATTGTCTGGTTTATAATAATACATGTAATACATTACAATGAAAGAAACCATTATAAAACGCAATAGTTTAAGCGCAAAAAATCTTCCGGCTGCTCATAATGCGCAATACAACAAGTGTTTGCTTTCAGGGTGGTTCTTGTTTAGTTAGGGATCAGGATTACGTCATCTATGAAAAAACTTACTTTGGATCTGTGTTGTAAAGAAGTTCACGGAGAAGACTTAATCCGTCGCGATCGTCATCTGTGTCATTCGCATCTGGAACCCTAGGATCCATGTTGTAAAATCTTTCAAATATATCTGGTAACACGTCACCATCGGAGTCAACTTGTGCCTCTAATAAAGTTTCTTTTTTTGGACTTGACCGTAATTTAAGATAGAGAGAAATTTACTGTGATACTATAGATCGATTGCATAAATGGCGGCCAAAAATGTATTCTTTTGTTTATGCGCTAATTAGACTCACTAGCCTCGCTCTCGAACGATATTTCTATTGTATTTTGTCCATGCAAACGAGGCTAGTGAGTCTAATTAGCACATAAACAAAAGAATACGTTTTTGGTGGCCATTTATGCAATCGGTCTATTGTTAGTAATGTCTACATATTCCTCGCACAATACGTTTATAGTTCACAAACAGACTTAATGAACAATTTTAAAATCGGTACTTAGAGTCCATTCTCCCCCGCTTGAAAACTAATGTTATTGATTATAATTAGTGAGATATGACGCCAAATGTTTTACCTTGCTGACAAAAAAATGGTCAGTTTAGCCAATCATTTTCCAGAAAATTGTCCAAACCGGAGGAAACATACTAGAGGCAGCAAAATACGTGAGATAGGTAGCAAACAATTCATTCCTTACAATCATAAGGCACCAAGTGTTGAAATTCAATTTAGGCAAAAATGACAGCATCATTTGCTAGCCTCTGTTAATGCAAATGTCTTAAATGAGGACATGGTTATGCACACTTGCACCTGTCTTGACACAGTGACTGTATGCTGCAATTGGGTTAGACCTGCTTGAGAAATAATGAGACACCAAATTTAGACTATGCTGTTTGAATACAGTACACACCACATCATCATGTTGCCATCCACAGATCACTTCGTGAAAATTTAATTTCAACAAATGTTGCCAAATGTGTAACCGCTTCAGTGTTTTCTTTGATCCAACAATGACTCTGTTGTTACTCAAACAAAGGCTTCATCGTTAGAGATAACAGAATCACCGAAGCGGTTACATTGAAAGGAATTAATCGTACCGGCCATGCACGAGACAAACTATCACATAATCGTATCATCGCAGATAACTTCAATGTGACTACAATTACCTCTCCAAGCATGATCTTGTATTCTAGTTCTTACTCATTTTATTACCTTAATACAGGTCACATTATAATTTAGCACTTAGCTGTGCACTTCATTATAATTAATCACCGTGGACACAATCAAAAGCTAAATACTCACTAACGAGAGCCTCCCGGACCATCATTTCGGATTGGCGTCTGCCAAATAAACTAACTGGCAGACCAGCTCGTAACGGTGTCGTTGTTACCAACTCGCCGCCGCGATCATTACATATATACTATACACTTCTTAAATGGTTATTTTCGCAATTCAGTTCAATTCGATCTTATTTATTGCTCAATATAATACAATGGCAAAGGAAGTCATGTAAGTAATTTGTTTTACTATGATAGAATTTGTAGTTAGCGGGTAGAATGTTATGTATCACCTTATATTAAAAACAACTAAGTTTATTTTCCATTGTGACCTTGAAGGGTAATTCATATAGATAGCTCTCACCGGGAGATTCTGTTCGACAAGTTTCATTTCTACGTTCGGAGGTTTAAGCATTTCCAGCACAAGCATTTTACGAGCACTTTTGGTGGCGACGTTCGCAGAAGTGAGGTTGTGTTCGTCAATGTTATTGAGATTTTCTTCTGAATTAAAAATTGCCCTTTTCCATGCGTCAGGGATCGAAGAAAGAAGACCATTATATGTTATGAAGTCCACTGATAAACCATATTTCTGTTGAAACTTAGATCTTGATAAAAGGTTTGCTTTCGTTTAAAAGGTGTTGAATTTTAATGACCCGTTTTCTATACCATGACGAGTAAAACACTGGTTTCCCATCTATTCTCATAAAACGGTTGTTCCAAATAGTTTCATTCTGGTAGTCCTTAACTGTGGAAGGGTCCTTCGAGTGTACTGAGCTCCTGCCAAACCGTCAATATATCTTTGTAAAACTTTGGCACGTGTGAGGCCAAATTTAAATCGCGTGTATCAAAATTACAATCAAAGATAACTCGGCCCCCATATTGAGATGTAACCGAGGAGAAGAAAGACCACCATTTACTACCGGCGTGTGCTTCACATACGCGTTTAACCCACGCTGCTTAAGGTATTTAGCCATCATGGTGAAGTCAACCATATTAAGACCACGTTTATCCACAGGACCTGATGGTGTGACGTTTTACCTTATCTGGCTTAAAGTTCCAAATAAATTTGAAGCAAACATCGTTGACTTTTTCATCGAAGTTCGGAGGCATTGCAAGAACGAGTCTCTTAACAATACAAATCCTTCCTATGAGAGTCAAATTCCTGGTCGTCCATTGATTTAGGGCCTTCTTTAGCGTCGCAAGCTTTTCTTCAGAATTAATTCTGTAACTAGTGGTGGAGTCATATGCGAAGGCGATACCTAGCGCAAATACATATTCTTTTGGCCACGCAATGTGAAATGGAGCGAGTTTTC
>NC_090870.1:8570995-8590995 GCF_036669935.1 Montipora foliosa | reverse complement strand
ATATAATGAAGATTAATGAGTATATTTATTGGAACGGAGTGATCGAGTGAGTGAGCGCCTTCCGACTGGTTCCGATACCTCGTGGCATGGTACGTTATCCATGAGCCAAAAAGGGGCTGTCGTTGCATCTCCGAGAGGGTGTGAAGACAATGCGATTGGATCAAGACGCTGAACTTGCATGACAATACAATTCCCTGACGTAATATTTGACGTATAGAATATTGGTCAATGTTGAAAGACTGGTCGGCAAAGAGTCTTCGCCATGCACGGAGCGGCGTATTTTGGTTTTTCCATTACAGCAGTCGTTGTTATTTACCTAATTGCACGAAAATTCCGAGAGAAACCGAGAAGAAAACTCGCAAAACCCGGCGTAGTTGTTCTTCATCAGTTTCATCGTTCTCCTTGGCTTGGGGTGTTGAGCTTGTCTCCACCGTGTTTAAAGTTAGAAACGTTTCTTCGCATGGTGAAGATCCCGTACGAAAACGACTTCCGTTTGATATATTCAAAGCAGGGGAAAATGCCCTGGATCGAGTTTAACGGTAAAGAAATCGCGGACTCCGATTTCTGCACTCGGTTTCTTTCGAAGGAGTTTCATGTCGATGTGGATTCGCACTTGAGTGTCACGGAAAGAGCGATCGCTCACAACATCCGCACCATGCTGGAAAGTAACACTTATTGGTAAGTTAAAAGCAAAAGCGGAATTTATTGAAGCTAGAAGATAGTGGCTATTGGACGAACTCTAGGAACAATTAACAGAGATTTTGGTACAGAAATTATGATGATTAGACCAATTTGCTGATCATGATGTCAAGCGAAGCGAAGGTTCTTTATTTTCATCAAAAACAGAAAAAGGCTTTGATATATAGATCCATTATCCGACTTAAATGTACTTGCGCAGGATCGTTATAGTATTTCCGTTCAGATTCTTACGTCTTTAGAAACATATCGTTGCAAAATCTGGGAACACTGAAGGTTGCGTGACATCGCTTGAATGGGAGTTCTTTATCGTTATTACGTGGAATGCCGAAGGCATCCACGTCTTAAAACCGGGCTGGAATCTTTTTTTTGTTGGTAGTCACAAATGTGCATACCCCACGGATATAGAATTAATCTCCGATCGGGTGGACTAATTTATATTCCCTACGGTATTTCCAAACTTCCCTGCCCCGAGGAGAACTCCTATTCACGAATTTTTCTCTGCTAGCGCGTTAGACTACTCGGCCACCGTGACACACTTCAGTCATTTTGGTGAAAGCAGACATTTATAATAGAATCTTTCCGTCCGCCATGATTGTTTCAGTATTAAACTATTCGATAAAGTGGATAGATGCTTTTTCTTTGAGAAAGGCAAGCTTTAAAGGTAAGGAGAATTTTCTACGTTATTTCTAGATCTTGCTTCGTACTTGTGTGTTCCACTGTGAACATTATTATTTTGCATACAACGAATACTTCATTAGAAGCATTTTGCATACAACGAATACGTACTCCAATATTTCTTGGGAACCAGTTTGTTCGCCGTTTTGACGTAGAGAGAAAATAAGAAAATAGCTTTGAACGGCCAAACAAGATAAAAAATGAAATCAAGCTTAAAAAAAACGAATTAGCTATCGCCGTCACGGGGACTTCGCAGCCGTCTCCCATCCAAGTACTAACCTCATTCGGAGGAGCTTAACTTCAGCTGACACTTGGACTAGCATCAACGATTGTGATCTTTATGTTAAATTCGCACATAGATCTTGTCGAACTTTATAACACTTGAAAGAAAAAAAAACGCACCAACAAAAACCAGTTGTTATGCCGTCATTTTGTCACAGATGTATCCTTTGTTTCGTGAGTTGTCAGTAAACACGCAAGGTATAACTTAATCACAGGCGGCCGCTAAAATCGATGTCACTTGCGATTTTGCGATTTTACTTGTATGACCAAAAGTACGATAGAAAAATTGAACTCTGATGGAACGTAACAAAAATCTCCCGAAATGTTTTTCACTAATGGCAAATTGTTTTATTCTCGATCGACACTTCCTAAAAGTTCCTTCTGCTCTCCTTAAAAACTACATATTAATATTTATTTACTTTTTCGTCAATATTTGTTTTGCATAAAGCAGGCTAGCAAAATCTGTACCTTGCTTTGTTCGCATTTTTGAGCGTTAAAATATAATTTTTGGGCGTATGTTCCTGACAGCAAAAGTCGCATATTTTAACGTCCCCCATCCAGATACTAACCCCGCTGGAAAGGGGAAAAAAAACTGTAGTAACATTGCTCTTGGAAAGGTGTCAGAAGCTCAGAGTACACGCTTAAGCTTGTGGTGAAAAAGAAGTTGTAAATGATCAACATATCGGCTTTGAAGCCAAATGTTTCTCGATTTCCTGTTATTTTCTTCAATCGTTCTGGGCTTAGTATTTTACTGAACCACATGTCTTCTTAGAGGGTATATAGCAAAGATGTCTACCATGGCACCGTAATGATTTACGATACCAAACAATGTCGTGTACTATTAGAGCTACATATTGTGCAAGGACTTGAGTCTCCTGGAAAAAACAAAACGCCGCTCAGTTGACAGTTATGGAAAAAAACACTGTCAAGTTACTGCACTCACAGGCTCCCCAAGCTGAAAATACGTGGTGTATGCGACAGTTTGTGTATATAGAGAATTGTATGGAAAAATCACCGATCGTAAAATAATTGTGTAAAATAACTATCTCATTTGAAATAAAGTTTTCCTACCTCAAATGTGTGACCAACTTGTCTCTTTTGACGAGTTTCGAGCCATTCTGACGCCGTTTAGTGAAGTCATCCGGAAGGCCGTTGCTGAAATAATGGGAAGGCCGGTAACTCCATCCATCGCTGGCCAGACCTCACTCCACAAATCGTTTTCTCCTCAACAGGAAAAGTCCCGAATCGCAATAAAAACAACAGTTCCATAAAGCCCAATAAATTTCACTCCAAATACGTGTGTTTCGGCGGCCGAAAGACTCGTGAAGAACGAAAACTTTGCCTTAAAATTCACCTCTTCGGCTTTCCTCAAAGGCTTGTGACCGGGTAGTCAACAACGGAAACTCGCAAGATGGTTTCAGCCTCAACTCTGATTGGACCATTTGAATTTGACCGCGCGCTGGCAACACGACCGTTGTTGACTTGTGACTGGACAGTCAACAACGGTTGTGTTGCCAGCGCGCGGTCAAATTCAAATGGTCCAATCAGAGTTGAGGCTGAAACCATCTTGCGAGTTTCCGTTGTTGACTACCCGGTCACAAGCCTTTGAGGAAAGCCGAAGAGGTGAATTTTAAGGCAAAGTTTTCGTTCTTCACGAGTCTTTCGGCCGCCGAAACACACGTATTTGGAGTGAAATTTATTGGGCTTTATGGAACTGTTGTTTTTATTGCGATTCGGGACTTTTCCTGTTGAGGAGAAAACGATTTGTGGAGTGAGGTCTGGCCAGCGATGGATGGAGTTACCGGCCTTCCCATTATTTCAGCAACGGCCTTCCGGATGACTTCACTAAACGGCGTCAGAATGGCTCGAAACTCGCCAAAAGAGACAAGTTGGTCACACATTTGAGGTAGGAAAACTTTATTTCAAATGAGATAGTTATTTACACAATTATTTTACGATCGGTGATTTTCCCATACAATTCTCTATATACACAAACTGTCGCATACACCACGTATTTTCAGCTTGGGGAGCCTGTGCTGCACTACCACACACAATGCGTTCTTACTTTAAAAAATATCCCGTATCTCCTCAATTCTTCCCCCTCCCCCACCTCCAGACTAAAAATCCCGTATCCCCACAATTTTTTTACCTAATTATCCCGTATCCTGATCGCTTCTCGAGCTTTTGGCTAAGATTAGTTTCTTGGCCAAGGACTACGGTCAAGTACTATTGTACAACGTACGGTACTTTTTCAGTGCCGTAAGGGGCAGGCACAGAACAGTTTCAGCTGTTTGTCTGTTCTCTCGAAAACGATGACAAGGGTTTTTTGGGTTTTTTGTTCAGCTCGAGTGTAGAATCAGGACGAACTGTTGTAGTTTCTGATAACTATTTACTACTTGTAGCTTTTGTTGAATTTTGAATCGATGATAGAGAGAGTTTTGGCGATCTCAATCCGGACTGGACTACTGGATTTAAGGATTTTTCTTAACGAGATTTCAAGTTATTGTGGAACGTTTGGTACCAAGTTACTGAAATCAAGATTATGGAATTGTAAAATTAGAACTTTGGACTGGACTATACAACACGCAATTACGGAATTTTTGAGCATTGAGAGAAATAGAGCACGGATGTTGTCTTCTTGTCTTCGCCACGGCAAATTTATACAGTTTGCAAGGAACTAAACCAGGATTACAGAACCAGACGTCGATTACAGGGCCCGGTTGTTCGAAAGCCAATTATCTTAATCCAGGATTAGCGTAAACTTTTGTTTCATGTTGTCAACTTTTTGGTCACAGTTTCCTTTGCTTATTTTTGTTTTTCAAGATTGACTTCTTCTAATGTAAAGTTTTTCTGAATATCAGCCTTGAACAGCATTTGGGAGTAGAGGATAAAACTCGTTTTAAAACCCAGTTTCTGAACAACTGGCCCAGGATGATAAGTTGTTGAACTGTGATTTGTAATAAGTTTTTCGGATGATTTAAGGCTGATCCTGTAATTTTTGGATGAAAGGAGTTAACGAAGCAAGTAAAACTGTAGGATTTGAATTAAGTCTCCTTCCAAAAAATAAATAAATAAAAGATCCCGTATCCTGATAACCTGCTAATAGGGCTTCGTTGTTTGCATTTGCAGATTTAGTAACATTAGTAATGAGTTTTTACAACAAAAAACTTTAAGTTATATTACAGATGTATCTTTCTAGTAATCTTTCGCCATTTTCCGAAATCTACCTGTACTTGAAGTTCACTGTAACTGGACAATTTGTGTTAACTGTTTGCGCATTCCACGGATACGCCCTTGTAGGCGTCTTGTTGAATTTAAATTAAGATACAAACTTAAACCCGCTCAGCTCATTGGTTAGCTGATTTCGGAGCGTGATAGGATTGAAATTTAGGGCTGTGGCCAAACTACTCAATGCAGGCGGGCCATTTATTCAAAATCCATGGTCCTTTCTACTGATCAACGACTGTACCTGCTTTTTAACATCGACGTCAAACAGTGACGTTTTCATATTCAAATTAGCCAAACCCCCAACAAAAGAAGTCATTGCTCCAATGACCAATAACCCTCAGTTTCGTACATTTAATCACAGCTAATCACTATGCTTATCTAAAAAAAATTCACTGGTTTTGCTAATTAAGTGAGAAAACTCGTCGCGAGTTCGATACCCGTATGACTACTTGATTTCGTATCGTGTTGACAGGATGGTTATGGTTTATGGTTTAGGATTTATATACCGCACTTATCACAAAGTCTCATTGACCGAATGCAAAAATGGCCGCCAACAAATTATTTCTTGTCTTTGTGTTAATTAGTCTAACTAGCCTCGTTCACACGCGTAAAATTGAAAGAATTTGGGCTGTAAAACGAGGCTAGTTAGGCTAATTAACACAAAGACAAAAGAATAATTTGGTGGCAGCCATTTTTGCATTTGGTCAATGGCCGTTTACAATTCTTTCTCTAGGATAAGATCGGACGTCAGCTTGTAAAGGCGCTTCTGGCAGCCGTTATCAGTCCATATTTGATCTCACTCACCTATTCGATGCATGTATCCGTGCATACGGAACCCGGGGGGGGGGGGGGACTCCCTTATGAAACAGACGGGGATGCTTGTCGTCTCGCATAGGGGTATAAATTTTGGATTTTGGTCTCGCGTAGGGTGTTCCGGGCAAAGCGCCAATATTTTAAGCCGCCAAGGTCTCGTTCAGGGTTCTACGAAGAAACACAGAATTACGCGAAGAGAAACAGAAGTCAAATTTTCTTTTTAACATGTTTTGTTTAGGGGTCAACATTTGCTTAAGCCAGGATTGGTCTCCTTTAGGGGTCACAAAAAGCTTGAGCCACGCCCAGATGGTCTCCTTTTAAGATTAAATTCAAAATTTCCGACGAGCATCCCCGTCTGTTCCATATGGGAGTTCCCCCCGCCGGGATACGGAACTGGCGCCCGCAGTGCTCGCGGCAGTCAAAGCTGTGCTATCCTGTCAATCCTTTGACCTTTCACCGGAAACGGTACATTTCTGTACGTAAATGACGTTTTATGTCGGTCTTCCCTGTCGAAGTCTTTTTTTCGAAGTTAACACAAAGAAATACATTGTCAATACAGTTTTGACGTCGTCTTACACTTGATTCGAAAATACCAGACTGAATTTGTCTTAAAATAGTTAGAAAAAGCACAAATAACAGCCAAAGCACAACAGCTTACGTTCGACTCGCAGCTCGCTGGTAACTCAGTGTTGGCACCAAAGGTTGATGGCAAAAATGTTGCCACAAAATCTTTTAAATGGGTTTTTGGCCCTTTGATTGCAAACAATTGCCGTGACGCCGGATAGCACAGTTTTTCCCGCTCTATGAATTCTGATTGGTCAATTCAAATTACATTATCTCTCGGCGTATGCACGGATGTGAAAGGAGGATAGGCCACAACTCTCCTCTTCACGAACAGTGTGTGCTTTTTTAACGTCCCACGGTGTTGATTAACAGGAAAGGTTGTGAGACGGGCCCTACAGTTAACAGTCCTTATCCGAGGAGACTTGAAAGTCGAACCATTTGCGGATGCAGCACTTTCTCTTCAATTATTGAAACACCCCTGAGTGTTGAAGGTCACGCAACCTCGTTCCCAGGGTCTCTCTTCCAAGGTGCGAGGACACAAGAAATTTCTTCTCACCGGTTGGAAGAGAGACCCTTGGAACGAGGTTGGAACTCACGACCTCCCGCAGCCTTCGGTGATTCTATGTCGTGCTTACTCGAAAGCAGTCTTGACGTTGATTAAATACATGACATTTCGGATGAATTTTGTTTAAGTCTTCCCGATAAATTTGGTTTAGGTTTTTGTCCACCTTGGGTTTTGAGAGAGTTGTACACATTGCTGATGTAGGCGTCACAAAGTAACCTCTTTTAAAACCATGACCTTAACCAGAACCTTACCAAAAAAGGAATACATTAACTGAGTTCGTAGGTTTAATGAGACACCTTGTGACACCTTGTCACCTGTATGCAAAATACCATGACTATCATTGGACAAGTATGAAGATTTTGATTATTGGCATATTTGATTCTATTCTTCTGTTGTGATTGAATTAGGCAAAGCAATTACTTTCGCCTCAGTTTTACTGCATTCACTCGAAACCTGCACTAAAAGACCATCGTAATTCCTCACAATTTTTTTTTTCGTTGGGCTCCACAGGACAATGGTTCACGCACGTTGGCTTGATAGCTATGGAGCCGTATTCCGAGAGAGGCTCTTTGGGACGATTTCCCCGCCAATGAGATATTTGGCGCGTTTTTTGAATCACAGAAAGGTAAAGAACTATCTGTGGTCACATGGCATCGGCCGAAATACACCCCAAGAGATGTATGGGATAGCCGAGAGGGATCTGCTTGCTGCGTCAGAAATTCTAGGAAAGAAGGACTTCCTGTTTGGGGACAAGCCTTGCTTAGCAGACGCTGCTTTGTTTAGCTTCATAGTAGCCTGTAATTGGGCTATGCCGGATTGTCCCATGGCAATACTTGTCAAGACCAAAGCGCAGAATCTTGAGGAACACGCTCACAGAATGAAGGAGTTGTACTATCCAGACTGGGATGAGCTTTTGTCAAAAAAGCTAAAGACAAAATAAAACAGGCTATATTGAATAGTCACCCTACGAAATTCGCAAATGAATAGGGGATAGTGCGGCTCAGAGGTTAGTGCGCTTGCCGTGAGATCAGGAGATCCCGGGTGCGAGGCAAGTTTGAGCCACTAGTTGAATATGATACTGGTAGTCCCTGGTTTAACTACGCGGCTGTACTTGTAAATAGACTTAACTGATTAGAGTGTAATGTGAAGTGCTAAGTATCTACCCCATATGAACCACGTGAGCGTTAGCCCTACTGATGGAAATAGGCCCACACAAGGACAGAAAAAAACTCTGCATTATATACCGTCAGAATGCAGAACTCTCAAACATCTACTGGGCAAAAGAGTGAAAAGACTGCTCAAGTGAAATTTAATGAGCAGTATGCAAATGCATATTTAGAGCGGCGAAAAATCTATAATTTACTTTAAAAAGTGGTTATGTATACGTCCCAGGAGTTTCAGTTCAAATTTTGAGATACTTGCCAACCAACTCCTTTCTCAACAAAATTGGCCTGATAGATTTATTATTATGTACTATACGTTTTGAGGGGAAGAGAGCGAATCGCTGTCATTTACTTATTTCATGTCAGCTGTTAAGAGCTTTTGGTTGGGCTTTGTTTTTTGGCGTAAGAATAGACTTAGATGAGCTTTTTGCTATTGAGATTCTTTTTGGAATTTGGGAAAGGAAGAGTGACTTCTTACTGCTTGACCATTTCTAGAACATTAGGAAACAATAAAAATGTTGAGTAGACTTTCATACATTAGACTAAAATGGCGAAGGACAAAAGAGGCATTGTTATTCCTTGCGAATTAGGTATTGTTGTGTTCTCTTTCTTCTTTTGTTTTATGGACACTAATTATTTCAGATCCGCCGGGTATATGAAAAACCAACCAAAATATTCGCTCATGTTTTAGAATTTTTATCAAAAGGTTTCATTAATTTTATCATTTAGAGGCGCAAATTAAGATATATTGTTAAGGCGTAAGTAGTGTACTGTAATTTGTGAGGTATGTTAGTTGTAAATTAAAATGACAGCCGACAACACCTTTGTTATTGCTCCTTATTGCACTTTTTATAGTTGGTGTATTATTGTTAAACCATTTTTAAAGTAAAAAACAGACTATACTCAAGGTTTATATTGAGACATTTAAATTACTGATAAAAGGCTCCCCATTAGAATTCTTTTTATAAAGCATACTAATGAGACATACCTTGTTTTTCTTGTATGCTAATGTTTTAATCTCATATTTGAACCTTTGGGAGTGTGGAATGTTTTTGAAGCCGTTCAATAGACTCAAAGGTCGTGTTTTATCGGGTCTTTAATGCACCTTTCATTGTTTTGAACAGGTCATTAATAATGACCTCTTGTTCCACTCGATCATTGACCGCAATAATGACCTCCTGTTCCAACTGGGTGACCACAACAATTGTCGTTGCTCCTAAAACAATGGAAAGGTGCCCTTAAATCGGATAATGCCCTCGCTCCTCGGCCTCCTCGGAGTTCAGGCATTATCCCATATAAAACCACGTGCACTCGGCTTGATCTCATGGTTTAAAACGTGACAAAACACTCCTGCTCGGTTATTAAACGGGACATTGTGGTCGTGTTCTATTGGGATCAACCGTTTTTAGTTGGTGGGGTTGGTTGGGTTTTTTAGTGTTCTATTCGGAAAAAACCGTTTTCGGTTGGTTTGGTTGATCAACTTTTTCAACCGGCATCAAACAGGGTTGAAACGGTTGAAAAAGCATTGGCAGCAACCGCTGTCGTTTACACGGGCCATTTAACGTCGGCCGCAGGCTCCTACCCTGTTGTTTTCCCTCAACTCGTCAACGCTCAGAAGTCTGGTAATAACTATTCCCAGGAGTTACCGCGTTTCAACCGAAAACGGTTGGAAAAGTGTTTTATTTGGAAACCTCAACCGCTTCAACCTAAACCAGTTGCGGTTGAAACGGTTGATCCCAATGGAACACGACCTATGTTATGTTTAAAAAACGAGCAGCAGTGTTCTATCGCGCCCTCGGAACTACGAACAAAGGTTCAAATTGTGAGGGGAAGATAATCAGCAACAAGAAAAAGAAGAGGTAATTTTAAAAGAATGTTTTTTTCCTTCAGTCCTTATTCTTTGTTGTCGATGGTCGAAGGAGGTTGGCCTAAAATGCTTCCTAAGAGAAAGTTCAGTGACTTGAAAACTGCCGATGAAAAAAAAAAAAATGTAAATGCATTGTCTATAGTGGAAGTGCACTTAGCTATCAAGCTAGTTTACAGGCACCCCACTTTTAACAATGTGAAAGAAACAATGCAAACTTAACAGAAACATTATTAAGAACCCCAACTGGCAGGAGGCAACCAGTTGGCTATTTACAAAGCGTGGTAGAGTTGAATCCGCGACAACCGGAAACAAATCCTAACTAGTAGTTAGAACGGGTTTTGAACCCGGAGCAGCCGCATGCAAACCCAACGCCCTAACCACTCGACCACGCTGTCTCCTCTGTTGGGAAAATTCGTTCCAAAATCAATTGGATATGTCACAAAATGGTGTTTTAATATTTTCGCTCAGTGGCAAAGTGTAAGGCTGAACAAACAAGCCGCGAACGAAGAAACAAGGTTCGACATGGAATGGTACAAAATCCAAAGTCTAGATACGAACATTGTTAACATGACGGCAAGGTAGTTGAATTTTTGGGTTAAAGAGGTTTAGATGGAGGATGGGTAAGTGAATCTCCCACAAGTTTGTAATGGCTGGAATCTCGATGAAAATGGTTAGGACTATTTCATAAAGACAACAAGTGACCTTTATAACAAAGATCGTTTCATTTTAGAATAAATAAGTGACAATTGCATTGTTTGCACAATCAACGTTGCACTTCCCTGGGACTGAACGCGCTTTTCAGAAGTAAAGCCTGGTTTTCACTAACGACACAAGCATAAACACAAGAAGCATACGCAAACTCAGTAGTTTGTTGTTCATTAGAGCCTTTTGTTAGAACAATAGACACTAATTAACAACAAGTAAATGCGCTTACGTGTGTTCCTTGTGCTTATGCTTGCGTCGCTATTGAAAACCAGGCCTAAAGGTTCATACGCGTGATGTTTTATCGGTGTTTTGATAGGCTGTTAGCCTCATGAATTATTAACGAGTTTTTGAACTCAAAACAACTTATCTTTCGGGATTTTGGTCATTAGTATACAGTATACTAAAACAGTGGATAGCGTTGAATGCGGGCGCTGATTGACTCATCAAACTCCGAATATCCTGTGCTATTTACCTCCGAGCAACTCGGGAAAAAATGGCGTCCCGATTTGCATCCGTGACAAGTGAAGAAGACATCCAAATTACAGTAAAGACACTTGAACCGTTAACACTTGACATTTTTGTGTACATTGTTTTTTTCGACGACGAAGAAATAAAGGCTCTTCTTATGATGTATAGTGTTACATGCATGTAACAACATCCATACCCTTGTCAAAAGAATGAAGGGGGTAGTTTCTAAAGAAACTGTGGTGCTGCGTCGGTGGGGAAGTAGTATACAAAAATTTGGTTTATCAACGGAGTTTATAATGTAAATTGGCCACCGTTCAGAGATTCTAAAAGCTGACGTTTCGAGCGTTAGCCCTTCGTCAGAGCGAATCGAGGAATTATGGGTTACGTGTAGTTTTTATAGTAGAGTAGGAGCTACGCTATTGGTGGTAACATATGGCAACGTGAAAAATAGGAATACATTAGTTAAATGAAAAGCGTTCGTTAATACCGTGAGGATTAATTAAGGGTGCCGATTTGGAAGATGAATTTTTGTTCTAGATTCTTGCGGCTTTCCGTCGTATCTAGATGTAGGGAAAGGCCGCAGATAGCCATGTGTTTTTTGGAGTGGTTAAGGAGATTAAAATGACGAGCGACTGGCTTAGCTGCATCTTTGTCATTCTTCTCAACATCGCGAAGGTGTTCGCGGAATCGGTCACCTTGTCGTCTACCTGTCTCGCCAATGTATAATTTATTGCATGACGTACAGGTTATGCAATAAATGACATTTGCGGAGGTACATGTGAAACGATCGGTGATCTTAACAGATCGCTTAGGTCCCGATATCTTGCTGGTGTTAACAATGAAAAGACAAGTTTTGCATCGTGAGCGCGGGCATTTGAAAGTGCTGGGTTGTTCGTTAGTTTTGAGCGCGCTTCTAACTAAAAAGTTGCCTACGTTTTTTTCGCGTTTGCCTGATGATGAAATAAGTGGAGGTTGCGAAAAGATTCTACCAGTCTCGGGATCAACCTCGTTCGCAGGGTCTCTCTTCTCCGCCTCCATTGTCAACGACAATGGAGGCAGAGAAGAGAGACCCTGGGAACGAGGTTGTCTCGGGATCATTTTGGAGTAATTTAAAATTATTAAGTATGATACTTTTGACCGCGTGATTATCAGGATGGAAAGTGAGGGTGAATGGAATTCTGTCATTCTTATCTTTTTGTGACGTTTGTAGTGATAACTGTCGATCAAATTGTTGGGCGCGATGATGGCCCGCTTTGACTTGTCAAAAGGACGAGCCCACATTCTATACTCACTAAAAAAAAAAAAACATCAAGTGTTCATGGTTCGAGTGTCCTCACTGTAAATAACGTGTCGTCTATGTGGGTGTGCTTTGCATTACCTTGTTGGCAGTTATTAAAATAGGAATTCTTTTTTACATTTCACTTAAAATTAAAAGGGCAAAACTCTCCTTTTCCATCCCATAATTACGGTAAGTTTCCAGCTATGTTTAACATGTTTTTACCTTGGCCTTAAGCTGTTATTTGATGGCTGCAAGAGAGATATTAATTAGCTAAATTGATAAATATGTCTTCAACTAGAATACCGATCCTAATGAAATGCCTTGGAACGCCCAGCGGCGTATTTCTGAGACTTGATAGCCTGAGTATCAGGCCCTCCTAAGGGGCTAGGGGAGAGGAGAAGAGATAGAGGAGATGTGAGAAGGGGGAGGGGGGAGGGGGA
The DNA here is from genome assembly GCF_036669935.1 of Montipora foliosa. Classification (NCBI taxonomy): domain Eukaryota; kingdom Metazoa; phylum Cnidaria; class Anthozoa; order Scleractinia; family Acroporidae; genus Montipora; species Montipora foliosa. The sequence goes on along the minus strand of NC_090870.1, from coordinate 8,578,247 downwards.
GGAGGGAAAGGAACGCCTGATACTCAGGCTAGAGACTTGAGGACGGCCTTACCTCTAAGCCTCGATTGTGTTTTACCGCAAGGAGCCTGGGCGCTTGCTAAATGGCATTAACCTTCGTGACCTTTACCGTTTTCAGACTGCAGAACTTCGTTCTCCGCAAAATAACACGATGTTCAACATTAACGCGAAGGTTTTTGGCGACATTATTTTAAAGACTTTGTCTATCTATCCAGAACTTTTCGTGGACAACAACACTCTGGGAGATGTCTTTGCTACTGCTCTCAACGACGCGAGTATATTGTCTGTATTAACTAACGCAACTGGATTCACTAAGAACCAGATCGAGACGACAATTGATTTGTATTTGGAGGTCGATAAATTGACTGAGCTCAAAGAAGAACTAGCAGCCACAAAAAACACAAATAGGTAAGTTGTTGTCCTGCAGTTTCTGTAATTATGTCAATAACACACGCATACTGCAGCGTGACTCACGACATTAAACAAGCGACGTGAAGTCTGTATCCGGCGATCGCGAAATGATCACTGAATCCTTTAATTTGCAAAGTTAAAACTTCTTTGCTTGCGAATTGGCGAAGTAATATTAATTCGATACAGAGAATTACCGTTCTTTGTGAATAGGTTAATATATGGCGATTCCGTTTGGTATTAAATTTAGCATTTGAATATGATAATAGAAAATGCGCTATATAAATTCATTACAATTACCATTAACTTCAATTTGCGTGACAGTTGTTGTAAGCGAACGAATATCAGCGCAATAAAGCCTGGTTTCCATATAATCTGCAACGGTCTGTGATCGGTCTGCGACGCGGTCTTTATGGTCGGGAAAGTTGAATCTAGTCCTGCTTTTCCCGATCATTACGACCGTGTGGCAGACGGATCGCAGACCGTTGCTGATCATATGGAAACCAGGCTTAACACACGCGAAACAAAGAATTCATCACATGAAAAATGTCTGGGTATCGCTTTTACGCGTTTATGAAAAAATACTATATTGTGACACAAGCAAACGCGAAGCAATGCAATCTCCCGCTGTCATTCTCGTTTTCCACAATTAAGGTGATGATAATGGCACGATTTCGGCTAGGACGGTTTTCTTTAAAAGAGTAAATTTAAGGACTACACAAGCTTTTCAAGAACTTTGGTTCCCTTAGAACCCAATTGAAACCGGCAACTTTATCGTAAATTTTACATACAACGAGGTATATCATTCATCATTCGGTCGTCGATTGCAATCCTCTGGCTATCTGAATACAAACTTAGCTGGGAAACTCAAAACCGAGACAGCGGTCAACAGGAAAAAATATGTCACTCAGCAAATTGTTTCGCTGATTCGCGATTATGTTGGTGTAAATAGGAATCACAATGAAAGACCGTTGTTGGTTTATCTAACTCAAACACAAAAAAAAAAAACGAATAAATATATGCCGACAATGGTATTCTTTTTTTTCCATGCAATATTAAGAGTAGTAATTGAAAATGGAAATGGAAATTGAGTGTGAGCAGCAAATTCATTCTATTTTTCGGTACAAATCCAAAGACTGTGACGAAGGGCTAACGCTCGAAACGTCAGCTTTTAGAATCTCTGTACGGTGGCCAATTTACATTATCAACTCCGTTGATAAAACCAAATTTTTGTGTTGCTCATGATTTGGGAGATAAAACTAGGGAGAGTCGAACACCTGGGCAAACTGAACTGAATAACACAGACTCGCTCGTAATCTTTGGACAGCCTGATCCATCTGCAGCTTAGTGATCGTTATGGGACATTTTCAACCAACCTCTAGAGGCACTAATAACAATAGAGAAATGTACGACATCTGGTAGACGAACAAAAGAAGGTAATGAGAAATCTTTTGTTTTCGTCAACCAACATGGCGGCCATGACGTCACGTGAAAGCCGTCTATATTTGCATATTTATAGTTTGATTATATAGAGTAACACAAATGCGTGTGACTGATAGAACAACAAGTTATGCAACTACCTTCCGCTGATAGTGTTGCGAACCCGAAATGCTGAAAAGTCGGCAGAAACGTCACATGAATCCCACTAGCGGGCCTGGTGCCCGTTTCTCGAAAGTCCCGAAACTTTACGGGCCATGTTCGCGTGTAACAATTCCCTCTGTATCTCAAGAACGGAGAGGATTTAAGTCGTCAAATTTCACATTTAGTTTTCTGTTTGTTACCTTAAAAACGTTTTAAAAGATCGCCTTTCCTGAACAAGCAGTTGTCAGGTTTACAAATGGTTTCTCGGGCCCGAAAAGTTTTCGGGACTTTTGAGAAACGGGCCCCTGAAAATTATCAATATGAGCTCCTGCCACTCTTTCTCAGAGCGAAAATCTGGAGAAAGGCCTGGAAAGAGCTGCATTAACCACAGGCAGACCACTCTATGTGTTCGTGGTTTAATATATGTTTATATGAAACGAAGAGAATCTATGAGGGTTATGAATAAAGCTCTGAAAATTGCACATCTAAATCACATCTCATACCTGAGTCGACGAAGGTTCCATTTAACTTTATTGGGATATTCAGACCGAGATGTGATTTAGATGTGCAATTTTCAGAGCTTTATTCATAACCCTTATAGATTCTCTTCGTTTCATATAAACATATATTAAACCACGAACACATAGAGTGGTCTGCCTGTGCATTAACACTTGGTATTCGGCAGCATGATTCGCTATTTTGCAAATGTCGGTCTCATCGGCTCATCTGCTACATTTCTTTTTTGATCCGACGAAAATTAAATCATTTAATACACGAGCACTTTTAACATAAGAGGAGACAGAAGAAACAGTTTATGTTATTTTTTAACGGAACGGCATCGAAAACACTAAATTTTACTTTGCCCTAGTAGAATACGATTCATTTAAAGTAATGATGGCGAATAATCGAGTCACGGTTTTATTCTCGTGTTTCCTCAAATTTGTTAATTTACCAAATTCACAAGTTTGAAATGTACTAAAGTGCGTGCCCCACGTGCAGGGCGATTAGTTTTGCGGCCCTTATTAACCATGAATCAAGTATTCAGTGTTTTGTGGCGTCGCATTACAGTTTCTCAAACTCGATATCATGGAACCTGTTGCCAAATTAATTTCCCCCGCTTTAGGAAAAAACCCGAATTCTGCGCTTTTATGACGTAAAGACTAAAGAAATGTTCAGTGATATTCAGTGACTCACGTAACTGAGTGCATTCAAGGGAAAAAATTATTTTGTTTACAGCGCACGTGAGGCAATCTTAAAACGAGTACAGCTGTATTGAAGTTAAAGAGCACCACGTCGCTTTTTCTCCGTCGGGACGTAGCCTCTCACGGAGAGGCTAGGCATGACCCTGCGTGGCAAAACCTTCCGAGGGGTCGATCCCTCGTGATTTAACATTGAAAAACCGCAGAAAAACGAGCAACCCTTGCAATATGGCGGCGTCAAATCGCTGTAAAATCGCCTTGAAATCACGCCTGGTTTACACGTGTGATTTTTGAATTGCAGCTTGAGCGCGACAAAATTTACATCAAGTTAATGCGACAAAAATCTCTATGTTGTAGCGTACAGGCGAAAAAAAAAAAAAACCTCAGTGGGCGAGAACGTTTTTGAAGAAATAGAATGAAATAATCACTTTTGAATGCATTCGTTGTCGTCAATCCTTAATTTTTTTTTTCAGAGAACGGAAAAGAAATATTGGAAAATACTTGCCGTTGTGCGACATGACAAACATATTCCTCATTTAATATAACCAATGATATTGTTACTCTCTGGCGTTCTCGATGCCGTAGCCCTCCTGGGTTTTCACCAGCTGTGCAAGCACAAGCGCAAACACAAGAACGTGGATCAAAATTTTCACTTTTCCTTGTGGTTGCCCTTATGCTTGCAATCTCTTACGTTGTGTGAAAACGGGACGTAACGCAAGCTGTGATGTTCGTCCAATGAAAACGATCCGTTCCAGATTCCACTCGTAGTGCGGCGTTGTAAGAGAGAGCATGGAATGGTAATGGTAATGCTAATGGCTTTATATAGCGCATTTTCTATTAACACATTCAAATGCGCTTTACAAGCAAGTGATCTATGGGTCGTGAGATCGGACATCAGCATACACGAACTACTGAATCTTTGTCTCTGCGTTACGGCTCGTTTTCACTTTACATGGATCTCTTTGTTCGCTAGTGAAAACCAGGCTTAAACTCCCTATTAGAACGACGACTGCCACGGCAGCGTCAAGGCCACAAAAGTTAAAGGAGGAAATATGGTCGTGTTACACGTGCGATACCCCTTCGCAATCGCACGCAATCGCAATGGATTCGAGTCCCAAGCCTGGCTTTGCAACTGCTTAAAGTGCCTATGAGGTACAAAATATATTTTGCTTTGATTTTAAAGACCTTTCAAAATGATGAAGAATGGTGTTTTCTATTTTGGAATACCTTCTTTCGTTCCAGAGATATATATTCAAGTTTTTGTTAAAAAATGTATGACGTCACAAGCACTCCAAATGACTGTAATAAATCACAAAATTGAGAATATCTCCGAAAACATTGGATGGGTGTTGTTCAAACTTGGCAGCAGTAATTTATATCAAGTAAGGCACAAGATGATACCTTCTGTGCTGTTGCCAAGGCGACCATTTTTGGTGCAGGGTCTATTTGACGCAGGATTGATTTTGTCGTTTATTGTCGTAAAAAGACATGTTCACTCTGGGTAAGCTTATACAGAGATGTAAAGCATTATGAGCGGCACATGCGTTTCAAGTCTGACTATCTGCCTGTACTTATTACTTTGTTCGAAAGATAAAGTATAGGATTCGACTCCGTTTTTTTGGTGGGGAAGGGGGTGGGGTCACGCTGTGGCTGCGCATGCGTAAGATTTCTTTTTCTCGTAGAAGGCAGCCCAAGTGGGAGAATTGAGTGCGTGACCGAAAACGAGTCTTTGTGTTTTCGTTGCACGCGATGCAACATCCGGTCATCTTATGACTCGGAAACATATCTCACCGGGCTAATTATATAATTTTATAATTCGCCCGGTATTGTTAAGAAAAAAAAAATTTAAATACCATCGTAGAAACTTGTAAAGCATCTGTTTAATTGGAGTCAAAGCCGTTAACACCAATCTTAAATGTGAACAACTCTAGGATCGCACTTAACCATATGGTTGGGTCACGGAATGTGGACTTTGGACGTCGGACTACGGAATTGAACTGGATATTGACCAAGATATTGTAACATCAAAAATCATTGAAATACTTTGAATTTTAAAGGTAAACAGCTAAAATTCCTTCGAGCAAAGTGTAGGCAACCCGTAGCCTCTTGTCTGTTCAAAATCCAACTGATATTTGGTTCATTGCAGAGGGGTACTGGAACCGAGAGTGTTGCCATGGCATCTCTTTGTGCCTTATCTGATGTATAATATATTAGCGGTGCCAAGTTTGAATATCATTTCTCAATTCATTTGTAATGTTTGTGACGTCATCATCTTGAATATCTCTTGAACGAAAGAAGGTATTCCAAAGTATAAAACACCATTCATCATTTTGAAAGGTCTTTAGAATAAGCAAGAGATCTTTTTTTACATAATAGGCACTTTAAGTTGCTTCACAAGCGGAGATGATCAGTTTTTCTTAGAATGTTGGATTCATCAATGTCGGATTCGTTTGGACACGTCTTAAAGTAAATAGTCTCAAAGTACTTACACGGTAACTAAATAGTTCTCAGATTCCCCGGCTCAAAGACAGGTATAACATAATTAATAGTCATTGAATCGATCGCTTTCATAAACACTTTTATAGGCTGTCTCCTTTCTGGTAAGGTGCACCTAATTTAAGCCACAGGATTTTTTCTGTAGATAGCCTGTGGGTCAAGCATATTCGACAATGGAGTGGAAGGGAAAACTGATTCGACGCGCTGGAATTCGAACGCGTAAAAAAGTTAAGAAAGCAAAGCAAGCTACAAGGGCCCCGGGTCTGTTACGCACCTTCAGTAAACAATCCTTACTCGCTCGCTCGCTTGCTCACTCACTCACTCACTCACTCACTCACTCACTCACCCACCCACCCACTCACACACTCACTCACTCACTCACCCGGTGGAGGCGTTAAGAGAACCTTCTCGCGCCGTATTGGAGGGCCTCGCTGATCCACAGGCTTGTCGGTAAACTAATACGTGTTTTATTTTGTTTTCTAGTACCCCAAGCTATATCTGCTCACCTGCACTGAGCCCAGGTTATTTCACGGTTATGTCATTAATTCCGGCGGTAAGACATCGATAAATGTGTTCTGTCAGGAACTCAGCAAGCGGAGGCTCTATCTCTCTAAGGTTGGAGTCAACCTTTTCCCAAGTAGATTTATTTACAGAATGGCTCCGAGTTGGGAGATTCAGTACGTCCACTTTTGTAAAAGCCATTGTCACTCGGGAGATCCAGCACACCCACAGGAGCCCATGACTAGGAGCGAACAACAGTCCTATATTCCTGTCACGGCGTTTCATAGACCGATTTTTTAGATTGAATTTCCCGCGAAGGAGACTCCCTAGGGAGCCCGATGATCAATCACAAGAAACTAACGTCACCGAGCCGGAACTGCGTTTCTTTTTTGGCGGAAAAGGTAGTCTAAAAATAGATCGGTCTGTAAAAATGCCGTGACATAGGCCCAGTATGGGCGTTGCTCGGCCCTGTTCATGGGCTCTTGACGCCCACTTTTGTAACAACCAATCAAAACAAAGCTATCTCATAACCTGTTCTTAAAAAGGAAATTGTTGACTCAAGGAATTAGTGGCGAGAGAGGATCCATTAATGAGCTCCTGGTTCTGTGTATGTGTACATGCAACCTCGTCCCCAGGGCGCTTTTCCCTGGCTTTGGGTGGGAAAGAGCCAGGGAAAAGCGCCCTGGGGACGAGGTTGGTGTACATGAAGTGAGCTTTAGCCAAGGCAACGCCAAAGAAACCTACTCTAAAGCAATTATGGTTATTTTTCATCTCGTTTGTGATGTGCAATACGTTACGTCTGGATTGGTGGGACCTTAGTTCAAGTAAATATGAAAAAAAATATTACTGTTTTATGTTTAAGATTTTACATGAAAAAAAGTCTCCATTCTGATTGGCTGAGAGAAATGCAGTTTTCAGATAGCACAGGGCAGAAAAGTGGTACTTCAGTGTAAAAAGACGTAACAAACCAGACATATTCTAATTGGAGCGCGCGTCGCGTAGTAGGTATTAGGGAGCTTGAGCAACGACAACGGCGACGGCAACGAGAA
>NC_090870.1:8563495-8565995 GCF_036669935.1 Montipora foliosa | reverse complement strand
ATTAGGTTAACTCTGAATAGCCAAAAAAACAATACCGGTATTCCAAGTTGAAAATTTCATTCAGAAATCCAGCTCACTAGCAGGGTGGATTTTACTGTAACAAAATATTACTACAGCTAATAATACGCTTTCATTACATTGTAGTGGGTTAATGTGACAACAAAAATAATTAATCAAGAATTGATTTTATCTTCCAGCAATAAAACAGCAGGAAGATATAAAATTAGGTATCTTCAAAGTTTAGAAAACCTATTGAAGGTAATTCAGTGCTATAATCCAAAATAAATTTCATGCTGGCCTACTAAATACTTCCAGTGCAATAAGTTATTTAACCTCTCTTTGTGGACTCTGGTTGCAACACAGCGGTTTCAATAATTTTAATCCCCTTCCGTTAGATTTAGCTTTTAAAAAACTCCATAACTTCATATTTCTGTAATAATTGTTCAAAGTCATTGAGCAAAAGCATACAAAGCTAAATTTGAAAGGGGCATAATCCCATGTTAGAGTTTTCTGGAGAAGACTTCACAGAAATAACTCCTGTTACCTTTCCAGATGTAAAAAATATTTCAACATTAGGTGCAATGAATTTTTAGCAATTGCTTTAAAGAATACTAATCATTCCTACCATTTCCAAAGATGATTAAAGTTGAATGCAGTAAGTGTAAGAAGTAAAAAAAAGTGGCATATTTTTTCAAATTGTAATCTATTTCCATATCTACTTCCTGGATAGTATTAAACAATGGTGGTAAAGTAAACAAACTGCCCCAAGGGGGACTCTCTTACAAAAATGACAGGGGTTCTTTTTGTTCCTTTTTGAAGAAAAAATTGTGGATTTGTACTGATTATGATGCTGAGACCAAACAGCTGGCGGAGTTGCTACAGTACATTTTTGGCTATCAATCTGAAAAATGACTGGAACTGTAAGACAATTTGGTACACGAGGAAATAACTTTTACTTATGAAAAATTCATAAGTAAAAGTTATTTGCCAGTCATTTGTAACTTTACAACTGGTTCCTCTAAGGGGTCAGATTTCTTTAGCCTGCGTCCACAAAACAAGGTTCTGTTACCTTTAAAGGTTGTTTTTAAAAAAATTCCAATCAGTGGCCTGCCATTTTTATAGGGAAAACCCCTCCTGAGCAAACTGCATCCTCATGTTTGGATTCCCATTGATTTAATGACTTTGATGATATAGGCAAATTTGTTCTACAATAATACTCAAATACCATTATAGTCTTTATAGTTTACTCCTTCAGCCACCAGCTTCAACTTTGATACTTTGTTCTAAAAGCCAAAGCAATGCAAAGCAAAGCATGGTGGAGGTGATGATTAATCACTTGTTTTGGTTCAAATGAAGAAAAAGAAAGTCAAACTTATAATAGCACTTTAATTTAACCCTTTCACCCCTAAACCGGCCATACTTAGCATTTTACTCTGTCTAACACCAGACAATTTTACTTGTCAATGGGGAATCCCCAGGAGTCAATGGCTTAATCACTCACTAAAAAATGTCCCAATAAAATATTATGTTCCACTAACGACCAAAACTGTACTAATAATTTGAATTACAGCTAAGGTCTGTCAAATTTCCATCTGAGTTACCTGACAGCTCTTACAGTACTTCTCAACATAAAGAAAATAAATTCTGTGGACTTAAACATTCCCAAATAGGAATGCTGTATATTCCAAATATCGTTACGTAAACTCTTCAAGATTTACACTGTACCTGCTTCAGGAACTTCAAATCAATGAATATTTGGAATAATTTTCCTGGACTCCTGCAAACTATGTGCACTTTTTAATGGTTTGTCCTTTAAAAGTTACAGTCTCAGAAATAATAATGCAAATACAACTGAGGCTGTTTTGCCTTATCTACAAGACAAGACAACAATATCCTTTATTCAAACACAATCAGTATTAAAGCAATAATACATTCTTGTGCTAACTATAATAAAGATACACTACAGGAAATAAAAGCTTAAAACTAACTATGTGACAGACATAGGATATCTACAGATAACGGATAAGAAAAATAAATCAATTGCTATCCAAAGATCATATTGCAAATACACCAAAAGGTAACGGTTGATTGACAAGTTCCTTGTGCAAAATGGTAGAGCATGTTTGAAGTCCAGCAGGACCAAGATGAGAAGTTATGATAAAAACTCTACACATTTTTCTACCAAAATTATTTTGCTGCCATCAAACCCAATGTGACCTTATGCATGGGACACTGTTTCTAGCTGCAGCTCCAAATCACATAAGATATTAATAAATTTTGCCATATAAGAAAACAAACATGTGGGGTGTAACCGAAAAAAGTCCAAGGCAATAAAGCTTCCTTTCAGCCTTTTCAGGAACAACTATCCACTGTCAACCATACTTGACTCAAAACAGAATTTCCTTGATCCAACAACACATGACAGTCCCCTAAAACCAAAATTACATCATTAATGCTTCCAGAAAACAATAGTCTAAAAAAACCTGAATCTATAGATACC
>NC_090870.1:8540995-8558495 GCF_036669935.1 Montipora foliosa | reverse complement strand
CATTACCTGGATTTTTCAGCCCTTTTGATCGGGCTGAAAATTTCAGCTCGGTTTCCTCAAATAGGGCTGGAATTTTCAGTCTTTGAGGAATTGGCTGAAGCTTTGTTCATGTAATCGCTATCATTTTAATGAGGCATTTGTTCAGAAAGCCGGGCTGAAATTCGCCTTGTAATCGGCCACTTAATAATCTTAAAGCTCGGGGTTGCTCGAAGCCTGCTTAGCGCTAACCGTCATGGTATTTAACGCTGGTTAGCGCTAACCATGGTTTGAGCAACCCGGAACTGGGACCCGTTTCTCGAAGTCCCGAAACTTTACGGGCCATTTTCGGGTGTCACAATTCCCTCTGTATCTCAAGAACTGAGAGGATTTAAGTCGTCAAACTTCACAGTCAGCTTGCTTTTTGTTACCTTGAAAACTTGTTAAAAGGATCGGCTTTTCAAAACAAGTGGATGGTAGTTTCACAAATGGCCTTTCGGGCCCGAAAAGTTATCGGGACTTTCGAGAAACGCCGGGGCCCCAGGTGATTAACGGTAATTATCGACCAACGCCACTGCGCGTGCGCATAAGTTACGTGCCAGTAAGGGAGATTCATGTGACGTTGTGGTTAGCACGAGACAAACGGGAACCATGTTGACCACCTTCAAATGTAGTTCCTAACGTTCCGGTTGTACCGAACCGAAATGTACAGATTCTCTGAATTTTAACCGAAGTTTCCGGAAATTTCAGTTGATTGAAAAGCATCTTTTGCTGAAGGTACCCACGGCTGGCATATCGGCAGCCATGCAGGAAACCCGGGACATCCCGTCCGTAATCTATGGATCAGCACCAAATATTGGCCATTTGACCGGCATTGCGTGTTAGTACACTTAGTTTTCCTCAATACCAATGTTTACCTCGCAACCGCGCACCGGTCTCTCAGTTGATTGAGCATCGGGCTGTCGTAAGTTCGACTCCGGCCGGACCAACACTCAGGGTCTTAAATAACTGAGGAGAATGTGCTGCCTTTGTAATTACATCTGCAAATGGTTAGACTTTCAAGTCTTTTCTGATAAGGACTGTAAACCGGAGGTCCCGTCTCATAACCTTTGTTGGTAATTAAATAGTATGGGACGTTAAAGTACTCACTCACTGTTCGATAAGAGTAGGGGACGTAGTCCCCGGTGTTGTGGTCTAACCTTATCTGGACGGGGGCATCTTTCACTTCCATAAAATCAATTGTAAACTGCGTAACAAGCAGTCTGGCTTAAGTCCCCCACAAAGTATTGTAAATTAGTCCTGAAAAGCCCCGTGGGGGAGAGACTAATAGCCTAACGATTGTATTATTATTATTGTATTATTACCTCCGTACTAAGTTGTAGTCCCTGGTCTTGCTAAATCACTCACTTGCCCTTTTTGTTCACAGGATGAAGAAAACGAATGGATGACATTTTATAAATACAGATACGTGGTGAAACTTTTAGATCCCATACAAAATGAGTATGTATAGATATTCTTTCTTTCTTTTTTACCTTAGGAGCGAAGGGTCTTCCACACCAGTTGATAGGATAAGTCTCGCCGATGAATAAATGGTCCAAAATATCTCCTTGGATAACCACCAAGACCTGCAGTTATCACGGCCAAAAAATTCGCCGTTTCTGAAGTTATTTAAACTTCAGAAATTTAGTGTCGATATAAAGTTGATCAAAACTTGATTTTTGCGTAGTCTTCGATCGTTATCGAAAGGGAACCTTCACTTTTACTGCATTAAACTACGGAAATAATGATTGCAACAATTTCTTTTTCGAAATTAAAAAAAAATGGTGTTTGTATTAGGAAAAATGGATTTTAGAATCGCTAATTTTCACATTTCCTAGGCGCAGCTATCTTGAATGATTGTGACGTGTTGGGGTTCCCCAATGGTTCTGACACGCAAATAGCGTTTGTGTATACGTAATAACGCCATTTCCGAGTTCATGTCTGCCTCCTCCTCAAAGCGAGTCTAAGTGAGAAGTTTTTGTGATGACAATTAGTTCTACTTCAAATATGTATGAAAACTAATTTTTATTACAAAAAAATCTCACTTAGACTCGCTTTGAAGAAGAGGTAGACATGAACTTGGAAATGGCCTATTGGGCCAACCCTAACGCGTCACAATTATTCAAGATGGCGGCGTCGGGAGAGTTTTTTTTGTGGGTTGGAGGTTTGCGTTAAAACTTTTGTTTCATTTCCAGTTGAATTTCGCCTTCCACAATCAGTGATCCATGGCTAGGAACGTACGACCTCATTGTATTTGTGGAACGGCGTTTTTACAGACCGAGTTATTTTCAGATTGATTTTCCCGCGAAACCAGACCTTATAATCTAATTACAAGTCTCCCACGAGAAATTATTACCGATGGGATTGAGAATGGTCACTGGTGCAAGCCAAATCTTATTTTAGAACGTGTCTAAAAATAGTGCGATCTGTGAAAATCCCCTTAAGTCCCGGGCAAACGGCTTAAACATCCATTCGATTTTGTTAAACGATATTGACTGCTGGGGTTGGCAAACGGTTTCGACACAAGCATGAGGAACATTTGATTCAACAAAGATTCACGAGAGGCTCGGTATTCAGTCCCAGGCTACAGCCGTGGTTGTTACTATGGATACGTCATTGGGAGACCGGTTAGTGCGCACGCGCGTACCAAGGATGTTGAAAGAGAGGGTCAACCGGCTTCAACTTCATTTAACATTCGCGAAAACAAAAGAAATGTTGAATGGTTGTTGAACCAAAGTGTAAACGCGTTTAAACTTATAATATTCAACCTCGATTCAAATTCGATACACGGTTGAAGGGGGGGGGGGGGGGAGAGGGGTGGGGGACTGTTCAATATCCTGTTCACCAAAATCCGCCGCATGAAAGCGGTCTTCGTATCTTAGTAAGGCATTTGAATTTACTTTTTAGGCAAATAGAAGAAGCGTCCTTTAGAGGAAGACTTGAAGGAAAAGTTTACAAATGGAAACCAGGTTTTTAAACCTTTAATAACTTTTTTAGATCTCAGGATGACTTTGTGAACGTTACTTAGGACCGATTATGATGCCGCTGATGATGATAACGTTGATCGAGACAGTAACAAATATGATCAGATGGTGACGTCAAAGATAAAGACAATGATGATGACTACGTCGACGACGACGACGATGATATGATGATGACGACGACAACTACGACGTTGACGGCGACGACGAAGGTGAAGATAATGATGACGACGACCATGATGATGATGACGACGACGATGTCGACGACGACGACGAAGGTGACGATGATGATGACGACGACGACGATGATGATGATGACAACGACGACGAAGACGACGGCGAAGGTGACGATGATGATGACGGCGACAACGACGTCGATGTCGACGTCGACGATGACGATGACGATGGCAATGACGATGATTATTATTTTTATTGTTTTTCTTTCAATTTTTTTTATTTCCACTACATTACATTACTTATACTACTAATGCTACATTAAATTACATTACTAACGGAAATATTTGCCACTTACATGTTAATTCATTTCACGTGTCACATGTCATGCATACGATACAATACAATGCATGACACCCTTCTTATCATTACATCTGAATTGCTTATCTTGACATCCAACAGAACCCCCAAAACAACATTGTGAATTATTCACTGGAAAGAAAGGAAGCCTACCAAGACAAATTTGTCAAGAGAACTTTTGTCAAGAGAGTTTTTCTCTATACGGGCACTGTTTGAAACCAGTTCTATGAAGCTTCTCAGTACTGGATGTTTGCATTTTTTTAAATAGTATAAACATTTTATTGTTATTGTCTCAAGGTTCTCAATCAAATCAATTTTAATTAGAGCACATAAAATCCATAGTTCATCTTTGGAGAGAACATTTTGAACATTCAGAGTATCCATGTGCTTCTGTTAGCAAACGTTTTTACCAAAAGGAATATTCCAGAGGTCAAGATTCTTTTATAAAGTTGCATTTCTTAATGTTAATCACGTCCTGTCCTTTAGACGGAACTCACTGCCGTGACTGGGCATGTGTTAGATGGTACATTGTGACAACAGGATTCTTGATATCATAATTATGGCACCTGTCAGTCAATTAAAATTGATGAAATGGGAATTAAAAAGAAGACGTTTTCTTCGTTTATTTTTCCGTCTTTTCTTGTAGAGTTCAAGTATTCTACTCGGGTCGTTTGTACTTATTTCATCAGCTTTGTTGGAATTTATGTGGTGAGTTCTTAAAATTTCAAGTAGCCTTAAAGTGATTGTGATACCGCATTTTTCAGTACGTTAGCCTGCAGAGGAGGCTTTTAGCCAAACCGGTAAATCCACCCCCTTCCCCCCCCCCCCCCCAAAAAAAAAAACCTCTCTCCCTCTCATAAGCCTCGTCCTCGATTTGCTGTAAACCATAACTCCCGATTAGCGACTTGTAGCAAATCAAATAATTTTATTGACACCATTTTGGAAGGAAAAAAAGAAGAAGAAAAGTTATACGTATAAACATACTATATAAAACGTACTAGATTACAAGATTAAGAGATAATGAATTGTAATACGTTAGGAGGAGGTGGTTTGGTCCAGTGGTTATCGCGTTGGGTTTGCATGCGGTTTCCCCGGGTTCAAATACAGCTCTAACCTCTGGGGCCCGTCTCTCGAAAGTCCCGAAACGTTACGGGTCATTTTTGGGTGTCACAATTCCCTTTGTGTCTCAAGAATAGAAAGCATTTAAATCGTCAAATTTCACAGTCATTTTTCTTTTTGTTACCTTGAAAACATGTTAAAAGATCGGATTTCCAAAACAAGTGGTTAAAAGTTTCACAAATGGCTTCTCGAGCCCGAAAAGTTTTCGGGACATTCGAGACACGGGCCCCTGGTTTGGATTTATTTCCGGTTGTCGCGGATTCAACTCATTGTAAATAGCCGCCAGCTGGTTGCCTCCTTCCATTAGGGATTCTTAATCATGTTTCTGTCAAGTTTGAATTGTTTCTTTCAGATTATTAAAAGTGGGGTGCCTGTGAACTAGCTTGATAGCCAAGTGCCCTTCCACTGTAAACAAAGCATTTGCATTGACAGTTACATAATACGTGTACAGCAACCAAATTAGCTTGTCTTTCGAGTTTTCTGCTGCTTATGAACAATTAAAGGAAAGGACAATGGAAGGAAAAAAACCGTCCCCAACCATTAAACTAATAAAAAGAATGAACATGGTTGCAGAAAGTAAAGGGCTTTAAAATAGGGTGTCCAGTCACAAAACGCGCGCACATCGCAAGTAAAATTGGAAGTAAAATTCGGAGTAAGTACATTTAACGCTGAAAACGTGGGAAAATGCGCTTTTTAGGTTATGTTTCTTTTTGGGTTAAAGTCAGGAGAGATTTTTCCACACGCATTCTTTTGACACTTAAGTGAAAACCGATTTAATAAAGGATTTGCGGTGTTATCAGAACTCAGTTTTGATTTTCACTTTTTTTTTGTAGATTCTCATCAGTTATATTAAACTTGGAGTAACATGGGTACGGTTACGTAAAAATTGGGCGACTTCCCCTTTCTTAGTTGCCTTGAGTAAATTGATTGACATCGATCAATTTCTTCTTATCCAATCAGGTTTGTATAAGCGTAATTATCAGTTGCCTTTCCCAACACAGCACTTAGGTGGCGCAAATATCCAAGGTGTTGATCTAGTGTGTTACTCTAGTCAGGCAATTTGCATGAAGTACTGGACACCTAGGCTATGGAGTTGAACTGGACAAGGCGATCTTTCTCAATCTCTCTCAGTTACAATCATCTTTGATTCCTGATTTGGTTTGAATTTTAAATGAACTTTCTCAGGACGTTTGTTCGCAATACAAATAAGAAAAAAAAAGTCTCCTTGGAAAAATAAACACGGTTATCAGTGGTTTTGGTATTTGTTTAAAAAAAGCGATGCCCAAAATTTAAGCCTTGAAGCAAAATATGGAAGAGTGAATTAGGTAAAAGTGTTCCTCTATTACTTTACGGTCTTGACCCAGCACAGTCACAAATGGACTTATTTTAAGGAACATTGTACGCGGGACGGTTGGGTTGGACGTTTTTCGTCGCTGAGTGAAAGTCTTTCGTAACTAAAGACAGGTTGCATACATAAATATTTCATCGAGAAGTTCTGGTTGGTGTATTATAGGAAAAACATCGCTCAATTTAGAATCATAGTTTCTTGTAACGAATGGATTTCCTCAAGTTTTAAGGCTCGTGAAATTTTGAGAACTTTCAGAGCATCATTCGACTCATCACAGGCAACGGTGAGGGCTTCCACTAAAGCCTGGCTTTTACTAGCAACGCAAGCACAAGTGCAAGCATAAGTAGCTTATGCCAGTGAAAACGAACGTCGACATAAGCATCAAAATCAACCACGGCATCCGCCATTTTGTTCAGATGCTCAGACGCGGGGAATCTGGAACGAGTGCTTTAATTGGTCAGACGTAGCAAATTTCCTTGTGCTTATGCTGTGTTTCGTTTTCACACAACGCAAGCGGATGAAAACATATGCGCAAGCACAAAGAAAAGGAACAATTTTTTATCATTATTCATTGTGCTTGCGCTTGTCAATGTGCTTATTGCGTCAACCCCGTTTTCACAGTGAAATAAGCGCTCTTATGCTATCACTTGTACTTGCATCGCTAATGAAAACCAGGCTTTAGACTTGGGTGCTGATCACAAGTAAAGGCTTGCGTTTAATAGTTCTTCTGGTTGGCTGAAAATAAGGCGAGATTTGTAGATCACACAATAGTTTCTCTATCAATTCTCGAGGAAAGGTTTATGAAATCTTTTATTTAGCTGTCGAAAACGTGCCTTCAAGTTTAAGCACCTTTTGTTTGAACTATCATTTGTTAACATTTGCTTTTAAATTATAGTCGTTTTTAGTTTAAGTGGAAAAAAACCCCATCTGCCATTTTTGTTTTCATGTTGCCGCGTGTGGTTGCTATAGTAACGAATTGGGACTTTATAGAGTAGTCACAACCGAAAAATTTTGTTGGGTTGTAATAACGCTAATCATGAAACGTAACAATGCCAAAAGTAAGAAATGGCGACACAATTGAAGAGAAAAAGTGGTTGATAACATCGCGTTTGTTGAAAGGGGGATTTCAAATCCATGTTGTAATAGTTATTCTTTCTTTCTTGCCTCTCCCTGTCCAGTGGCCATTTTTGTCGCAGTTGTATTGTCAGCGATTTATGCAGTTGTACTGGTGGCAGGCATGCTTTCATTGTACAGGTAAAGTCGACATTTCATCGATTCGTTGTTTGTTTCATTCAAATTTGTTTAGCAGGGACGATGTGTATTTTCGGTGGCATGGGACACGGGGACTTGAAACGACCCGGAGGATGATTTGAGGCATCCCACCGGACAATTTTAAGATGGAAAGGACCCTGAAATCTCGGAAAGGCCTTTTACGGAAAATTTCTCGGAATAAGTGTCTACGAAATGCTTTTATTATGCTTGAAATTGGGTGTGTCAAGTCCCTAAGCCCACACGTCCCAGCGCTGCCTTCCGTGTTTGCATCGTTGAGGCAGCGTGGGGTCCTTTGGTCGCGAGTGCTGGGAAATTCTGGAAGAAAACCAGCTCTCACACAATTTCAAGGGTGCGTGACCTGAGATTTGTAACGTGACAATACTGCGAATGTCTTTTGATTGAGTGCGCCTGCATTCTTTGCGGACACATTCGCATATCCCATTGGTGGGACCCTGTCTCTCCCTGTCTCGAAACCTGTCACGATCTATTTCACATTTTGTCTTCTTTAGGGAACATTTGCTACGTCTTCAGAGAGGTGACAAGCAATTTCTTCCGCTTGCTCTTTTCAGTAAAGCTCCCCCATCTATCACGGTAAGTAACTCTGTTTGATTTGTATTTCGAAACGTACCCCTGCTGTTTCCCGCTAGGAGAATTCTAAGGGAATGTCCATCATTACAATTGTAAATGTGAACTGAATTCGGGGCCTCCATAAACCCTCTGTCCGAGAAAGTCCGTATCGCTAGAAGCGAAGTTAAAGCTTAAACCGAACAAACTTTTAAGTCCATGTCTTAGAAGTATCAATCTATCTCCTTTGGCCTTGTCCCATCAGTTTACCGTTATTTTCTAAATTTGTTATACAGTTCTATCCAAACAGTGATCAATCAGATGGGGCTTGATAACTACAAAGCCCCTGATTGGTCCGTAACCAACTGACCACACGAGGGATCGCTCGTGTTAAATGCCAATCCTTATTTTTATCAACATGATGTTATCATAAACGATTGAAGTGATTCTCGCACGTATCTAGGCAATTTAAGCAATTGTCTCTTACGTAGAGTTAACTGAATAGAGTGTAATGTGAAGTGCTAGGTTTCTATCCCATATGAACCATGTGAGCGTTAGCCCCTACTGATGGAAATGGGCCGACACAAGGGCAGAGAAAAACTCTGACCAGGGTGGGAATTGAACCCACGACCTTCGGGTTAGATCTCCGGGATAGAAATCTAGCACTTCACATTACACTTTATTCAGTAAACTCTGTTTAAAATATAAGGGCTACACGGCCAACGTTTGTAGAAACGTAACCTTTCGTTGTCTCTTACATAGATACTTGATCATGTGTTTGACTTCATAGCTCAGTTAGTTGAGCATTGCTTCGGCATCGCAGAGGTTATGCCTCAGCAAAGTTTAAATTTATCGCGAAGGTGATCACCTTAATATTCTCACAAATGCAATTTTCATGTGCGATCTGGAAACACGAAACAAACGAACCAACAGATCACCGTAATGTTCAATTCCTCGACGCGTTCACACTGAACCCTTTATATTCTTCTAATTTTAGGTTGCGACATTGAAATATTCAGGATTTCAAGTGGCTTATCTTTGTTTGGGTAAATATCATGTTTTCTACGTTCGCAAATCCCATCATACGCCTTGTTAACCCCCCCCCCCCCCCCAAAAAAAAAAAAAAAAAAAAAAAAAAACAAGCACAATCACAGGGATCATTTTTTTTCCATTTCCTTGTTCTTGTGCTTATGCTTGCGTTCGCTTGCTTCGTGTGAAAACGACACGCAGGATAAGCATAAGAAAATTTGCAACGTCTGGCAAATTTAAAGCACTCGTTGCAGATTCCTGTGTCTGAGCATTTGAACAAAATGGCGGATTTCGTGGATGATTTTGATCCTTATGTCGACGTTCGTTTAAGCTTCTTATGCTTGTGCCTGTGCTTGCGTCGCTATTGAAAACCAGGCTTTAAAGGGCAAACTTATTGCGAGAAGCCAGTTCAATGCCGCGACAAATGACAGTCAACTTAGCTGACCAATCGGTTCGATGAAGACAGCAAACATGCTTTCATTCGGTTACTTCTGTTTTTAAAAACACTGAATTGTATTAATATTTTGTGTGAGTGCAAGTAAATCGTTGCTGTCAAAAGAAGTAGCGTTTAAGACTTATTTTAATTTGGATAAAGATTCTCTTGTAACCTCAGGCTGAGCAACCGTTAACCAATCAGGATCAAGTAATCATGCCCTCTTGATTACCTAAAGTGCCCTCGTGATTAAGAAAAATAATTCCTCCGTCTTCAGTTATTTTGCCCCGTATGTGATAAATTACGATCATGCTATTTCGGATTTTTCTTATGGACATTATGAATAAGTAATCACGTGATTTTCCCATGCAATTTGGAATAAATAAGCACGGGTAAATTTATTCGAAGACCAACAAACTTTACTCGTGTTTATTTATTCCAAATTGCGCTCGAAATCATGTGGTAACCTATGCTAATTATTCAGAGGTTAAAGGACAATATGTTCATAGGATATCCTATTCATGACATTCTCAACAAAATTACTCCATCGTTGAGTTTCCACAGCAACTTTCGCATTGCACTTTATAACCTTTATGGCACTCTACAACCTTTTTATGCATTCGTGATTGCCGAACCAATAGGCCATTTCAGAAACGTGAGAGGACTGGGACGAGTTTCTCATACTTGCTTAGATTGAAAGTCTAAACTCTTCAACTGAAATGTTACCAAATGAAAAGCTATCCAGCCAAGTTTGAGAGTTTTCTACGGAAAATTGGCCAAATGGGAGACTTGCAAAAGTTGCAAAATCCCATACAAACCCTTATAATTTGTTGGCCTGTCTACCCATTCCATACAAACTCTCTATTTTAGATGATATTTGAAGATATATTATTTCACCATTTTCCTCCTCTAAATACATCTATTCTTGGTAAAGACTCTCAAACTTGGTTGATCTTTCATTTGAATGTCTTAGTTTTTTAAACAAACGGAAAACAACCAAACTCGTCCCATTCCTCTCACGTTTCTGAAATGGCCTATCAGAAATGCGATATTCTGTTTAGTATATAATAGGTGCGGTTACACGGGGCACTTTTACCGTGGTAAATTGCCTTTTTACAACGGGAAACTGTATTTAGTAGTGTGACCGACGCTTCCCGAGGTAAATTTCCCGTGTTAAATATCCATGGATACGTCAAAAAGATCAGTGGAAGCGCCCATGACATTTAACGTGGGAATTTGGAAGGGTGTTTTGATGCCCGAGGTACAAGAGCCAATCGCTATGCTGATGAAGTTGTGATTAAATTTCCCGCCAATGAA
The DNA here is from genome assembly GCF_036669935.1 of Montipora foliosa. NCBI lineage: Eukaryota > Metazoa > Cnidaria > Anthozoa > Scleractinia > Acroporidae > Montipora > Montipora foliosa. The sequence continues at coordinate 8,547,883 of NC_090870.1, read as the reverse complement.
TTGCGTGAGATTTCGTTTTACCTCGGTAATCTTCGTAACGTGTGACCCCTAGTTAACACTGTGTACTAAAACCCAAGTGTGAGGCACCGTGGGATAATTTACCATGGGAAATAGCATTTACCATGGTGAGTGTAACCGCACCTAATAGCTACCGTACCTAAAATTTAGTCAATTCACATCGTTGTCAGGACGAGGACGGCAAACAAATGCATCAAAATGAAAAATGCACGTGCAGGGCATGCAGAGCTTTTGTTTTGGTGCATTAGAGTTATTGCTTTGTGGGTTTGTGCAGCTTGGACCCGATACCTACAGTCCTTGTAAAGAAGTGCATTGACGTCTTGGTTTGCCCTATCACTGCAATTATCAACTCATCAATTATGACTGGCGTATTCCCTTCCCATAAATCAACGGGAAAAAACTCGGTCCGTAACTTACAGTACGGACCTCGAACTCGGTTAGTAAGAGGTATTTATTATTCCACTATTACGCCATTTTACCATATATGGTCAAGAGGACGCGCAAAATATGAGACGGCAATACACTGTAGTGTCCCGGTTTGACCGGTTTAGAACAGAGCAAATACGGACGGAACGGCACTTTTTCAATGAAAGAAACTGTTTTCAACGTGATGCAAAGTCTGAGAATTTAGCTTGTCATCGCTTGTCTCTCGTCATTTCGTTTATACAATCAAATAAAGGACATTTGGCTGGCTTTCTGTGCTGTTAATATCGTTCGCAAGCGCCCTGAAGAACAGATGATGAATTTTTTAGAAACACTCTTACCAGATAAAATTGAATCAAAATAACACCTTTTCGTAGTGGAATAATAAATCTCTTATTCGATGGTTTAACATATAATACTCGTGGACATTTTGCTCATTGCTCGTATTTTTCCTCGCCCCTGCGGGGCTCGGAAAAATACTACGCAACTCGCAAAATATCCGCGCGTATTATATGTTAAAACAGCGAATAAGATGTATATATGGGCGAAGTGTCCTATAACTGGGTTGGTACGGACGGATTGGAAGTAAAGACTGAGACTGAAAGATTCACTGTAGTTTGTCCACGTTGTTGTCAGTCAAAACCCTAGGCCTGGCCAAACGCTCGCAACATTTCAACGCAACATCTTGGATCAAATTTAATTAAAAACGACATGTTGTGTTGAAAACGTTGAAAATGTTGCGTGCGTTTTGCCAGTCCATTCACCACATGCCGCAACATCATGCAACAATAGGGAGTTTAAGAAACCACGACGGCTACGGGGACGAAAACGTCACTTCAAAATATACGTTTGAGCTATTCTAAGTATTTCGGGATTATTCAGTCTTGTTTATATGATACAATATGTGCGAAGTATCCTATAACTGGATTGGTACGGACGGATTTGAAGTGAAGAGCGAGACTGAAAGATTCACTGTAGTTTGTCCACGTTGTCCTCAAAACCTCAAATTTGGTAATTTCACGTAGTAGTTTTGACGAGTACGGGAGAGAAATTTTTAAAAATGCGTGCCGCACGTGCGACACGATTATTTCTTCCTCTTTTAACCAATAATATCACTTCTTGTTGTCGTTGTCGTTGCCGTTGCCGTAGCCGTAGCCGTTGTCGTTTCTTAAACTCCCTAATGTTGCAAGATGTTGCATTGAAATGTTGGGAGCGTTTGGCCAGGCCTTAATTTTGTCATTTCCCGTAGTAATTTTTTGACGGGTGCGGGAGAGAAATGTTCAAAAATGCGTGCCGCACGTGCAGCCCGATCATTATGTTTCTTTTAACCAATAATATTACTGCTTTTTGGCGTTGTCGTTGCCGTAGCCTTCGTCGTTTCTTAAACTCCCATGTTTTGCAGACGACGGCAAACTTGAGAAATGGACAAAAGTGAAAAACGCACGTACAGGGCGTGCAAAGCTATTGTTTTTTGCGTACTAAATATGCAAATTTTGTGACGTTCTCGTTGCCGTCGCCTTTGTCGTTGCTTTAAGTTCCCTAATTTGAGGTTTTGACGACAACGTGAGCACGTAATAGAGAGTCCGCTTTCATTCTCTGTTTTTGATTTGAAACCGCTCGTACTAATTTATATTTCGAATACTTCGCTAACATTGTACGACGTAAACTGCGTGAACGAAGTGGAAAAACCTCGAAAGACTTAAGATAGTGCAAAGTTATATTTTGAGGTAATGCTTTCGTCGACGTCACCGTCTTACACTGTGAAGTCCCTCATAAAATGCGCCGCCGCTAAAAACTTTCGTTGTTTGGGCAGATTTGCTTATGGACTATCCACGTTGCCATTTCCGGTTTTTTTTAAGTAGTCGTTGTCCTTGCAGGTACTGTTGATTGTTATAATTTTTTTATTTGCAAGCAAAGGAAAAAAATCTCAGATTAAGATCATAAGCAGCGTGCAATACTCGCCACTTCCTTATCAGAATGCTCGGCCAAATCATCCAGAATTTTATGTATCTAAGCGTTCTATATAAAAATACATTAAAAAACCTTTTAGTGGAGCTCCGCAGAGCACCATTAGTAAGAAAATATCGCAACCCATCTGTGTTTTGGTAACCGTACGACTTTACGACCGTCTACCCCTCTATGTATCGCGGGCTCCAGCTATTGTAGTTTACAAAGTACATCTTTGATATAGACCTTATTCCAAAATGGCCGTCATTTAAATATTCTTTTGTTTTTATTCAAATTAGCCCTTGATGCCTCGTTCTTGAGCTGAAAATTCAAAAGAATATTTTGCCTTGAACGAGGCATCAAGGTCTAATTTGAATGAAAACAAAAGAATATCTAAATGGCGGCCATTTTGGAATAAGGTGTATTAGACATCCATATTCTGGCCTATTGACCCTTGTCAAAACAAGGTATCCGCTGACAAGTATTACGTGACCATATCACGGGGTCAAGTTTAGGTCTCATCGAGGTCAGCTGTTTTTTTTTCAAGTTGACCGCTGACCATGTACTGGGTTTCGTGTAATTTTAATTAATCTAGATGAAAATTCGGGTGTTATTTGTGATGAAAGGCTTAATTACTAAGCATAGTATCGACCCTTAAAAGTGGCCTCACAATCCATTCAAAGTTTTTTCTCTCAAAGGGTTGTCTACCTGCGTGTTGTGCTTATCTGTTATTGGATTTCTCGTTGGGTGGCAGTTAATAATACCAATGGCCGGAGGAGGTTTCGACTCCTTCCTTTGGATGGCAATTAGAAATTATTGGTAAGTTGGTAGGACGCCTTTCAGTGGGTAAGTGTATTTCACTTGTTCTTGGGAAGGTGAAATGTTACGACAGGTGATCATTTTGCTTATAAAGCAACAACTCCCAACAGTGGAGTTGTTGGTTCTGCAGATGTTGGATGGTGTTGGCAGTTGTGTGCAAATGGACACACACAACTCCCACTGACAATGTAAGGATGTGCAGTGTATTATGGAAAGGATACGACCCATAAGACTTTTGTAAACTTACAAAATTCGCCTGCCATCTGGTTTTCAACATGTTAAGGACAGTGCCTACTTTTGTTATTGCGCATACGTTCTGCGCATCTCGAGATACTCGGGTTTCCTATCGGTGATGCTTACTAATACAGTGATATTTTTGCGCGGTTTAAAACTATCCGGAGTAAGTAGATCTTAGTAAGTACTCTTGATATCCAAAAAGAAAATTGGGGGTAACCATGAATTATTGACAGGTAATGAAGCTTCAATTTGAGAAAGAACGCCGTACGTTGCTTTGTATTTTAAAGCTTTTTACAAATATTATTCATCAATTATCTTTGAAAAAATTCGTGGTTACCCCCAATTTTCTTTTTGGATTTTAATAACACTTGTTAAGATCTTCATTTTCTGCATAATCATAAACCGGAGTAAAACTATCTTTGAATTAGTAGGCACCGTTCTTAATGCGTTGCTTTGTCCATGGAGACCCATATGTGATGCGCGTGCGCAGCCCCAACAATGTTGGAAGTGCTTTCACTGGCGAAAAATGTCTGATTGGTCGAGGCCTTGTCATGTGACTTCAATACCTCAAATCAAACATGGCTGCCACTCGGTGTTTATTAGATCAATTTTATTAGGTCTCCGTCGACGAAAGACCCTTTTTCAGGCCAGTAAAACGAACGAATGTTGACTGCATAGTGCGTTTCTATGCCAGCGAGATTCTCTTTTAAGCCAACAGGGCTACGAGGGAAATTTCTTTAAAAATTTCAAGGTCAACGCGAGTCTCGGTTGCTAATGTTCGAGTGGAAATTCGTTTGTGGAGCTTACCAGCTAATGGATTACCATCTTGATTTCAATTCATGTGTTTATCTTTTCAAAAGTGGAACAAAAAAGATACCACTAAATTTCCAAATGGTTTCTCTTCCAACTAAATAGTTACACACTGTTTCCGCGGGGTCCCGCATCTAACAGAAAATGTTAAGATTTTAGCATTTTTTTTCAAAATTAAGTTGTTAAAATTGCCATTCAAGTGGTCCATAGAGGAAAATTTATTAAGACCGACGGGAAAATTAAGAAATGTATTTCAGTCGTTCAAAAATAAATTTTAAAGTGAATTTAGCAGTAATAATAACCATGTCATAGCATCTCATAATGGGTACACTAGAAGGAAACCTTTTAGTTGCAATTATATTTTGTTATAGTTGTTACAAGCAAAATGCCAATTGTTTGCTTTCCTCCAAATTATAGAAATAAACATAGATTAGGTTAACTCTGAATAGCCAAAACAACAATATTTGATTCAGAAGTCCAGCTTACTAGCAGGGAGAATTTTACTGTAACAAAATATTACTACAGCTAATAATACGCTTTCACCACATTGTAGTGGGTTAGTGTGACAACAAAAATACTTAATCAGGAGTTGATTTTATCTTCCAGCAATAAAACAGCAGGAGGATATAAAATTAGGTGTTTTCAAAGTTTAGAAAACTTGTTGAAGGTGATTCAGTGCCACCCTCCAAAACTTTTCACAAATTTCACGCCGGCCTACTAAGTACTTCCAGTACAACAAATTATCTAACCTCTCTTTGTGGACTTTGGTTGCAACACAGCTACTTTAATAATTTTAATCCCCTTGCATTATATTTAACTTTTAGAAAAACCATAACTTCATATTTCCGTAATGATCGTTCAAAGACATTGAGCAAAAGCATACAAAGCTACATTTGAAAGGGACATAATCCTATGTTGCAGTTTTCTGGATAAGACTTCACAGAAATAACTCCTGTTACCTTTCCATATGTAAAGAGGTCCCATGATTTATGAGTCAATTAGTCAATGAGTCATGAGTCAATGAGACTCACAGTCAATATAGCAATAATTTATTGATCAAGCCTAAGCCCTGGTTTCAGTGATTAGGCCTAAGCACTCTCTGAAATTTTAGCTTTCATTTTATGGGTTGGGGTAACTGCACTAACTCATTGACTCATGACTCATTGACTCATACTTAAGACTCATATGTAAAAAATATTTCAACATTAGATGCAATGAATTTTTAGCAATTGCTGTAAATAATAGTAAGCATTCCTACCATTTCAAAGGATGAATAAATTAAAGTTGAATGCAGTAAGTGTAAGAAGTAAAAAAAGTGGTCCAATTTATTTAAGCTGTAATCAATTTCCATCCTTGCTTTAGTCCCTGGATAGGGTTAAACAATGGGGGTGAAGTGAAAAAACTACCCCAAGGGGGTACTGCTTATGATACTGAGACCAAACAGCTGGCAGAGTTGCTGCAGTACATTTAAGGCTATAAATCTGAAAAATGAATGGATGTTACGAAAAATAGTATTGCGTGACAAGCGTTACTGTCTCGAACCTTCGCGAGAGTTCGTAGTTTGTTTATATTTAGGTTTGTACGTAAGCGTTTCTAAATCGGTGTGTTTTGTAATCTTTCTATAATTAGATCGATTACTAATTTGGAAAGTTCTAGAAATTTATTGTCAGAGTATATAAGTAGACGATTCCAAGCGGAGTGTTTTTCTAACTAGTTTTTCACAAGCGAAGAGAGTTGGCGTTGGCTGTGTTTAGTCAAGTGTGACAGAAGCTGTGTGCATTCAAGTTGGCGGAGGCCGTGTAAGTTTGTCGAGTACGTGTTATTTAGAGTTTTACTTCGTGGAAACTACGTTCATTTTTGGAATAAATCTTCTTGTTGTTGTTCCGACAACCCTGCGTTCAGTTTAGTTTGCAAGCTACCTTTCCTCAAAACATTCGAACTCGTAACAATGGAACTGTAGAAAAATTTGATAAGGGAGCAAGTAGCTTTTACTTATGAATATTGTAAAATGCCAGTCATTTGTCAATTTAGAAATGGTTCCCCTAAGGGGTCAGATTTCTTTAGCCTACATCCAGAAAACAAGATTCTGTTACCTTTAATGGTTGTTTAAAAAAAAGACCCCTCCTCAGCAAACTGCATCCTCGTGTTTGGATTCTCACTGATTTAATGACTTTAACAATATTATGCAAATTTGTTCTACAATAGTACTCAAATACCATAAAAGTATTTTTAACCTAACTCTTTTGCAAAGTTTACTCCTTGAACCACCAGCTTCAACTTTGATACTTTGTTCTAAAAGCCAAAGCCATTGTATAGCAATGGTGGAGGTGATGATTAGTCACTTTGTTTTGGTTCAAATGAAGAAAGAAAGTCAAAGTAATGATCGCACTTTAATTAACCCTTTCACCCCTAAACCGGCCATACTTGGTATTTTACTCTGTCTAAAGCCAGAATATTTTGCTCTGTCTAACACCAGATGATTTTACTCGTCAATGGGGAACCCCATGGAGTCAACAGTCTTACAGTACTTCTCAACATAAAGAAAATGAATTCTGTGGACTTGAACATTCCCAAAAAGAAATGCCATATATTCCAAATATGGTTGCGTAAACTCTTCAAGATTTACCTGCTTCA
>NC_090870.1:8523495-8535995 GCF_036669935.1 Montipora foliosa | reverse complement strand
CGCCCACAACACCCTAAGTGAGACCAAAATCCAAAATCCCTGTGACGAGCATCCCTGCCCCTTTCATATGCGATTTCCCCCCCCCCCCCCCTCCCCACCACCCTCTAATGCTCCTGAATAAGTTTCCGCTTCTTTTCATATGTGAAGTACTCTCATTTACGACTTGATTAAAATACGAAGCGGTTGTCTTCTTTCTCCAACAGGCGATTCTTCCATGTTTGCACATTTTTTTTGTTTTTCTTCAACATCTTCCTTGGCTTGTTTTCTTGCCTTCAACGTATCATCATTGGAGCTGTCACTGGTGTCATGTTTCTGGGTCGCACGCAGCAGAGCTTGTTGTCACGTAACCTTGAACTTAAGGATCCAGGTTTGACCAGCAGTTTTCATTTTGAACTGAGCGAGTAAATGATATGCGCTTGATTGGATTCTATTAACCTCATCTTTTTCGATAGCTAACGACGTTTTTCTGCCGTTCTAACATGTTGGGATTTAGCAATTCGAATTTGGTTCAGCGTTGTCTGTACTCTTATCTACAGCAATATTCGTCATCACAGTGGTCAAAATGATGTGGACTTAACGAGGCGCAACCGAATGTATCCACATCATTCGATTTGTTTTTTACCACAATATTCAACTTCAAAGAAAATCTTTACTTCAGAGCGTGACCAAGATCGTGACACAAAGAAAGAGCAAGCCAAATTTCCCTCAATCTGCGGATTTGTTTGTTTCCCAAAATGACGCGAGCAGGGTTGTCTAGACTCTTATCGACAAAATTAGCAAAACAGGTTGCGAGATTACAAGCAATTGTGGTAAAAAAATGTCATGTACGTTCCTTGACGAGCGGGGATGGCGCAGTGGTGAGAGCACTTGCCTCCAACCGATGTTGGTTGAGTCTGTTGGTTCTCTACTCTGCTCCGCGAGGTTTTTCTCCGGGTATCCCGTTTGTCCTTCTCCTCAAGAACCAACCTACGATTATGAGTTGATTTGGTTTGATTTCTGTACAATGTCCCCAATCTGTTCCCCAGCGCTAAATACAGTTGACTGTATGAAAATATAGAGGTGGGGATGGCAGGATTGATGGATTGAATGGTGTGGCCTGCATTCGATTACCACACTCGAAGAAGTTATCATTATCGTTATCGTTATCGTTATCGTTATCTTTATTATCGTATCGCTATTATCGTTATCGTTATCTTTTATATTATCGTCAACGTTATCACTATCGTTGTTGTCATTATTATCGTTATTGTTATCATTATCGTTCTCTTTATTATTATCGTTATCGCTATCGTTATCATTATCGTTATCTTTATTATTAGTTATCGCAGGAGCTCATCGAGAGGAACCTCTATCTCCTCTAAATTCTTGAGTCAACCCTTTCCCGAGTAAATTTATTTTTAGGAACAGGTTTTCCCGCGAAAAGTATCATAATTCCCTTGACGCTGAGATAGCTCTGTTTTGATTGGCTTTTACAACAGTGGGCGTGCTGAATGTCCCAAGGGAGATTGGCTTTTACAACAGTGAGCGTGCTGAATCTCCCAAGGGAGGTGTTCTATAAATAAATCTACTCGGGAAAGGGTTGACTCCGAGGCCAAGTATGGGAGATAGAGGCTCCTCTTAATGAGCTCCTGGTTATCGCTATCATTATCGTTATCGTTATCACTATCGTTATCGTTATTATCATCATCATCGTTATCGTTATTAGTATCGTTATCATTATCGTTATCGTTATTATCGTTATCATTACCGTTATCGTTACCATTATGGTCATCGTTAATATTATTGTTATCGTTAATATTATCATTATTATTATTGTTATTATTATCATCAATATACTTGTCATTATCCTCCTACTACGACTCCTCATCATCATCATCATCATCATTATTATTATTATTATTATGATAAGACTTAACCCTTATGTCTAGAAATGCACCCAATTTTGATATCCAACACAAGTGTCCTGTTCTTAAAAGAAGTTAGTGGTATTTTTTAGGTTGGGGCAAGTTCAGCCGTTAGTCTTTTTCTTTAGGAGCAGAGGTATGGGAACATTTTGTGACGTTAATAGGCCATTTTCGAAATATCAATATTCAGCTTGATAACGAGGCAGAGAGGACGAAAACAATAGAAGCCCATTGGAATGAATGTCAAAAAAATATCGACGTATCATCCACTTTTCATCGTCTTTGTCCTCTAAACCTCTCTTTCAAGCTGAATTTTAATATATCGAAGTGGCGTATTGTCTGTATTAGCGGACTCAGGTGATGTTGAAGTTGGGGAGAAGATCAAAGCGACACTTTGTGACGCTTATTGAAATCGTGCATCTAATAAAGTTCACTTCGGCATTCCTAAGATATAAAACGTTAGCATTCGTGGTGTGTATGAAAACTAGAACTTACTTCTAATCGGCTATACAGTATACCTGGGTATAATTGTACTCCTAACATGTTTTTTTCTTCAATATTTTGCAGGATTTAACGCTTACGTTGGATATCTTCTTCTGGAACACACCCATGCCAATCCTGTTCTGGTGACATTTTGTCACCTTCTTATCAAGACAATTAATGAAAAACAAGTTCATCATCAAGAAGGAAGCAACGATCTAATAAACCACGCGGATGCTGATGAGGAAAGCACATGTATGTTATGATAGTTTTGAGTACATTGCAGAAATAAACAAGATAGGATTGAAGCCAAAAAATATGCCCGGCTTAGGTCAAAACATCCAAATATAGGAGGTTAATAAATCAGAGTTTCATCGCATCAAATGGAATAAAACTTTCAAATCTGTTACTTCTTCGACCTAGCCCTCAGGCCAGAGGCAGTTAATGTTCCTAACCCATGACAACAAGTGTAACAGACAAAGAGAGGTCGCGATCCTCTCTAAGGGGTTGCAATCCTCAAGGCCATGACAACAAGTTGGCAATGCGAGGTTACAATTCTCGCCAAGGGGTTACCCCAAGGCCACAATCCTCTCCAGAGGGTTACAATGCCTCACATGAGAGGTCCTTACCTTTGGAGAGTTGCACCCTCTGGTTTCTATGGTAACCGTGCGCGATCAGAAGGCACACAACCCTAGTAAAGTGAGTCTGTGGGGCAAAGGGTGCGACTAGCTACCATAATTCCCCATGACATGTCGTGCTATTGAGGCACCAGGTATGAAAGAGGGAGGGAAGGGAGGGAATTTGAGTGAAGATGCTTCTGAGGTTAAGTGTTTTTGCAATCAAGACAGAACTGGAAATGACAATAGCAAAGGTCGGACTTGACATACTAGTCCAAAGCACGAGGCGCATAGAATATGATTGGATAAAGTGCATGGTGTGACGTTCACGTGACACAAGGTTGCTCTGTAACAGAGAAAGCCTAGGCTCAAATGTATATCCCTCCCTCCTTGTCACATTAACTTTAATTTATAGTAGTTTATAAATTGACTTCTTAAATAAATTAGAAAAGTTTGAGGACATTTCTTGATGTTTGTCTTTCTCACTTGGATTATGCAAAGGCAAAATACCGAACCGACCTGTATGCAAAAAAACAGCCGTTGCACTTGTGCAAACAAGCGAATTTATTTTTGGGATACTTCGTCCACATTGACGCGAACGACATAGAATAATCGAATAATAATGAGGTGACGTTTTCGTTGATGTCGCCGTCGCAAAAAAATCACGTGTACTGATTTATCCCAAATTCCTCCTACATTAACGTTATTGGTTTAAAAGACTTCAAATTGCACTCGCCCCACGGGCCAAATTGCAGAAAGAAGCTGGGTGGTTTTGCTTTTAGCATTCAAACTCTGACCAAGAGAAAATGAGGGCACAGAGAGGGAGGCTCCCGGTCCAGTCCTTGGGATATGTCATGTCCACGAAAGTTATTTTTAGACGAGCGGAAGTCTTCCGAGACGTCCGCATGCAGGCCAATTTCGGTCCAATGTTTGAAAGAAAATAAATATTCATCAGCCTTCCACGTGCGCCGTCATTTTCTCATTTCACTAAGAACCTGAGAGCGAGGCAAGACTGCATGCGGACGTCTCGGAAGACAGACTTCCGCTAGAACAAAGACTTCCGCTCGTCTAAAAATAACTTTCGTGGACATAACATATCCCGGCCAACGCCGTGAGCCTCCCTCTCTGTCCCCTCATTTTCTCTTGCTCTGACTTAAAATCCTAACCTGTCCGCCATTTTTTTTTTGTTGGGCGACTTTCCTGTCAATTAATTTAACTGATTTCAAATTTCAATTTTTTGCACTCAGTTTCAACTTTCTGCACAGTTTGGGATCAATAGCCCATTTTCGAGTTGCTGCATGTCTCAGTTTCAAAACGAGTCCTGGTGCACAATCATTCGAATGTAAATGAGTTGCGTATTCTTATGCAAATCAAACTCATTTCCCTTACAATAGTTGAGCACCAAGACTCACTTCGAAACCGAGACTAACAGCAACTCGGAAATGGCCCATTGACGTATTCTCAGTAAATAAGCATGCAGAAATTTTAATATTCAGATTTTATTTAGGTCTGAACCTCGCTTCTTTTGTTTTTTCTTTCAGTCGCCATGAACACAGTTCGTAGGACTAGGACAGCGTTTAAACACCGCCGCTCAAGAAAAAATCGTAATCGATGGCACTTGTACCTTACTCTCCACAACAACCCATCACTCAAAGAACACCGGCGATCAGAAATGTTTGCTGAGCGATCGGCAATTGCAGCCTTTGGAATCATGATGCACAAAGGGGTTGCCGTCTTGAACAACGCTGTTACGGACAGAGAAGGCGGAAGAAATGCCAACGTTGCAAATCTGTAATTAATCGGAGCGCAGCAAGAATATACACTTGTCACCAAATGGTTCGCAATTAGTTTTGTCGACTAACTATGACGAGCCTCTAAATTCCAACGAAGAAACTAAGAAAAGGAACGCGAGTAGTGTTGAAGATTCTCTCTCACAACTTGCAGTCAAAATAAGCGAAGATCGTGGAAGAGGGTTTATAAATGAAGTTCTTATGGTCTCAGAATGTTGATGATGACCCATTAAAAACGCCCTTCATATAATTTATTAACTTCTTGAAAGTCACAGTGACCGTTGAAACCTAATAAATGTTACCGTAAAATAATATATTTCAATGAAATGAAAACAAATAATTATGGTATATCTACATGTTTTAACAAACCCTTTTGATTCATTGCCTGCCAAAATAAGAAACTGCGCAGACAATAAATAGTACTGTCCAATGTATGAATGTACACGTTTTAACACTGAATGACATGCAGATTACTGAGAGGGAACCTCCACTCTTTTAACAAATGTCACCTAAAATGTTCCAATTGTACTTGTTAGAAGATCTGTTGCAAAAAAATGCATTACCTAGTGAAACATTTTTATCGACTTCCAAAGATCGGGCTCGGTGCTTTCGGGTGCCGCCGTCTTGAATCTCGCGCAATGCAACAAATAGCCGCAGTTCCACGGTAGTCGTCATACAACGTTCTCGTTTGCTTGTTTTCGCAAAATTGTTTTCAATGGTGTTGTGTTTTTTATCGTGATATTGGATTCGATCCCTTGACGTCCGAATAGAATTGCCTAGCAAGTTCCCGTGCGACTCTGGCTTTACTTCAAACCGTTTGTAGTAACGACAGACAACAACATGACATCAACACGAACAAACAAGCAAATGAGAACGATACGTGACGATCATCTTGGAACTGCGATTCTGTTTTTTTTTTCTCAAGAAGTAAACATTACAATGCTATTTTAAAGTGTGGCATGGAGCTCAGCGAGTCTTCAGTGTTTCTGGCAGTTGGCGTATATTTCATAAGTTCCAATTTCAGCATTTTCGGAAATTATCTTAATTTCGAAAAACAAACTCCGATTTTCGGAAACACTGAGTCAGATGCTCGCAAAAGCCAACTTCGATTTTAAACACACACAAATAACAAAGTCCGATGTCGAGAAAAAAAACAAAGGTGTCCCTTAAGAACTTTCATAGCTTCCGTATCCTTAATGTTTTTGACTAATTTCCACCATATATGAAGGACAGATGCGGGTCATTCGACAACAACAGTACAGGAAAATAACGACAAAAATTGAAACAAAAAAATGGAGAAAAAAGGCACCCCGACCCCGGCCCCGCGTTTTGGCTGGCTACTACCTAGAACTCGTCATCAGCGCAAAAAGTGTGCTGCGGTCAAGAACAAGCGCACTTTAGCAAATAAACGAAGTGCCTGCCTGTGAGGGTCTCCCAATGGTTTTGGGGAACAAGGGAACGAAGACCAAAAAACTTAGGGAACATAAGCCATGTTAGGGGTCCAAAAGCTGAGAACAAGTTTGGAAGTGATTTCGGGAACAAGGGAACACAAGCAAATTTTTAAGGGAAGTAGGACCCCCCTTAGAGGTCCTCAGGTGTGTGGTTGGTTTTTGTGTTCCACGGGTCTCCCTTTAAATGAGGTTTTTTTCTCTGAAAATGAGGATGGTATAGATACAAAACGCCACCGCCACAAATTTGTTCCAAATGCAAATGTGTGATCATGAACATACGCAGGACTAACTACAACCTAAATCATAGTATTTTACTTTTTTTGAAATTGCGACTGATGAATTAAATTGACCGTTAATTTTTCACATTGTGGCCGGGTTTCAGTTTGGCTGCCCGGAGAGTGCTGCATGTGTTACGTCAGTGGTGAGGTTTTTTCCGAATATCCCCGAGTGACCAATGAAAAAATATCAAGCTGTATGGAGGGACAATAATTGTCGCCTGAACCTTCTTTAACGGCTTTGGTTCCACGCGTTTCCTACAGCTCGACGGTTGGACGTCCAAACAAGGAATTGAAAAGATCATTCTTCATTCAAAAGACCTGTTGTTTTACTAAAATGCCAAGAATCTGCTATTTCTTGTAGGTGTACTACAAAACTGTGCCATGTTTGAAAACATTTCATGTCCTCAGTCTCGATAGACTGTTCAAAAAGGCAAAGAATATATGTTTGCTTACATGGATTAAACAGGCGGGAAAATCAGGTGTTTTTGTGTAAACGAACCCTGTCATTCTGTTTATTTCGACAAAATAGCCGTCTGTTTCTTTGCGTTTTCAGGCGTTGCAGGTGTATGGAACTTAAGCAACGACAACAGCGACGGCAACGGCAACGAGTACATCACAAATTTGCACATTTTTTGGGCAAAAACAATAGCTTTGCACGCCCTGCACGTGCCTTTTTCACTTTTGTCCACTTTTTTGCCGTCGTCAGCAAATAAGAACGTGAAATAGCTAAAGAAGAACGTCAGCATTTGAGAATAAGGGTGCGTTCGATTGACTGTATTCCAGAATAGGAATACATAGGATAATAAGTTAGAAATCCTTCGTTCTTACAGAGAATCACATCAAAATTGTCAAATATCTGCTAAAATGCTATCCTTGCTGCTTCGAAACGCGCTAAACATATCGCCGGTTTTAATCATCACTCAACGTATTCTTATTCCGGAATAGGCGTCGTTTTTGCTTAAGCTCCCTTGTGTAACGACGACGGTGACGGCAACGAGAACGTCATCTTAAAATAGGAATTCGCGTCATTGTAACCACTTCGTGACTATTTCAACCTTTTTAATATGACAAGGCTGTGGGAGTTCCTCAAGAATGACTGGTCGAAACGGCGCATAATTCAGGGGAGAAAATGAAAATTTAACTGCAAGTGCTGGCGATCTTTAAAAAACCTCAAATTTGGCCATTTCACGTTGTTGTTTTGCAGACGACGCCAAAAAAATGGACAAAAGTGAAAAAGGCACGTGCAGAGTGTGTAAAGCTATTGTCCGTTGGCAATAAATATGCAAATTTGTGACGTTCTCGTTGACGTCGCTTTTGTCGTTGCTTAAGTTCCCTTTTATATTTATAATCCATAGGTGTGAACACAGGTCATCGAAGGTAAAATACATGTAAACGGAAAGTACGGACGATGAGGAGAGTACCACTGCGAAAATAGCATTGTTTTCGTGTAGGGAAATTTAGCAATATTGACAAGCTGTCCGCCAATATGCACGGAGTTTGTTTGCAAACAGGTCCACTTTAACTCCTATGATCAATCGTAGCAGCTAAGCACAACCCTCTAAATAAAGTATGACCCAGTAGATAATCCAAGATCACCCTACACTCATGTAATTCGGTGCACAAAAAAGGAGCCTTTGTAAAAACGCACCCCCACCAAATTTCCCCCGTAAGTGCACCGTCCGTTTTTCAAAAACTAGCCCATTTGAAAAGAAAGCTAAACTATTTGTAACTTATTTCTTTCTTGACCATCCTAAAGAACCTCCTGTTTAGTTGCTTAGATGCAATGCTTTTTCGTTTCTTACAGGTAATGCCTCAAAGTATCAAAGTAATGCCCTTTAACATTCTTTAAAGGCAATACCTTATTTAACGACGGTGCCTTTGACACTTCTTTAAAAAGGGCACGCTTGTAACATTCGTTTAAAACAGCGCCTTTATAATATTCCATAAGGGCCACACTTTTAATATTCCTAAAAGGCAGGCCCACAACAAGGTAGGTGTCCCGTTAACTGAGATGACCTTTCGCTTAGAAAATCGTTGTCATATTCGAAGTTCCAATTTATGAACTTCATATATATCCTACATTATTAAAACGTGAACGGATATCAGATTTCCAGCATTTTCATTGGCTCGCAGGACACAGGCTATCAGTTCATATACCTGCTCTGCCTAATATATATGGTCAATGAACGCGTCAGCAATACGAGATGAAAACATTTTTGTAGCTCTGAAAAAATGGCCTATAAAAACCGTTTTGGAATTGACCAAAGCAGAAATCGATGCTTTAGTCGACAATACTACCCCCGGGAACACCAAAGAAGAGTTGTTGATCCTGGAGTTTTTAATAAAACAATTATTGAACTCGGGCTTGCTGGATATAAAATGATTATAACCCGGCAACTCGGCGCCACGTGCCTCGTTGGTTATCTATCGCTTCATATCCAGCGCGCCCTCGTAGAATAATTGTTAATTATACTTCCACCACTTACGGAATACCATACGAACCCCCGCAACTTTCCATCTCTCAGATGACCTGATAGCTCCGTCGTAGAGCCCGGCTCATTTTGGTGCGCAATCGACACAGTTTTGTGTCCCGTCGAAGCCTGGGTTGTTAACAACTGCTTAATAAGCTGTTTTATTACCTGCAATGATCTTTCTCTCAAAAAGGAAAGAAAAAACAACGGGAAGTTATCTCGTGGAAAACTCGCTCTGCCTTTGGTACCTGGAAAAACGCGCAATCAAAAGAGTGTGAGCTTTTTATTGAACAGTCTTCTAAAAGAGGTCATTTATATCCTCTGTCATGTGAATTTTGTTCTTGAACCTGAGTAGTGCAACAATATCCCTGGGCCAAATGCACTTGCATTTGATCAAACAAGAGCACGGTATCCAAATACAGGTGGAAGACACTGGGGGTTTTTTCCTCAAAAGCGTGTCAACTGTCAACCAAAATTCCACCAGAACTGGGCGATTTACACTGCTGATAAAACTAGAAATATTCTACCTTACTGCCATTGGCTGGGTCCACAAACAGGGCTTTGTATTTGTAAAGCTGGATTCAAAGGCACAAATACTGTGTAAGGATATAAGAGGCTGAACACTGCGAACTCTGCCATACTCGTGTTCCTCGGTACTTGATCTTGGAGCCTAAATCATGCGTTCCCTCGTCATTTTGCTCTTAGTAGGCTTTGCCTCGTACATCACCGCCAAAAACTACGTACGAGTCTGCTATCACACAAACTGGTCACAGTATCGTCCAGGCGCTGGAAAGTTCTGGCCAGAGAATATCGATCCCAAACTTTGCACACATTTAGTGTATGCCTTTGCCAAGATAAACAGGAACACAGACAAATTAGCAATGTACGAGTGGAATGATGATAAGTTATATCCGAGGTTCAACGCCCTAAAAGACAAAAATCCCGAACTGAGAACTCTTCTGGCTGTTGGGGGATGGAACCACGAGAATGCAAACAGTCCATTTTCAAAAATGGTCAAAACTGAAGCTTCTAGAAAGGTACAGTTTGTGATTGGTAGTTTCTGAGTGCGGGTTATAGTCGAAATTGAGAGAGAAGATCATCGCACTAAGTTGGACACTTGAAAGTGCCCCTATGATAAAAACAAATCACTTCCTTTTTTTCCTCAGATTTTGAAAGTGTGTTTGCTTAACACCTGACAGGCAAAATTTTGAGCTTTGATTTTCAACCAAAGGCCGTTTACTTTGAGTGTAAGTTTTGGATTTCACGGTCCGCTATCACTCACCTTCAAAACTGACCGATTGGACCTCAGAGGATTGGATCCAGGCAAAAGTGACGTCAAAGGCTCACCAGCTTAAATTTCAAAGTGTGAATACAGTTTCATTATACATGCAAAACATGAGTTTAAAAATCTGAAAGCCCAAAACTCCCGTGCGGCATATTAAATCTGCGGTGTACTCAGGCGTTGCATTCTTAAACTAGTGGGCCATTCACGTTGTTTTCTCCTCGATCCAGCTCTCTCAAGAACATGAAGTTAGTAATGGATGACCATTAAATGGGAAAATTACAGTTAAAATAAACAGGTGTCTTTTTAAAGCAAGGTTTAACACGTTGCTCGCTTATTGTTTAGTTAACATAGTTTCGAAATCCAAAGAAGAATAAGAATTGATTTTTTGATCACAGGGGCACTTTAAGCAATTGCCTCTTATAGAGACCTGAAAAATTTAGGTGGTTTCAACTAAGCTATGAAGCCAATCAGTTGGGAGTAGGTCAATTTGTTGGGATGATGTGTTTCCGTGAAAGGACTCCAGCTAAGTGTGAGGATCAGTTTTTTCAATTTCCAATGCAGTTACTGTTGCCCTTATTTGAATTTGC
This sequence comes from Montipora foliosa, assembly GCF_036669935.1. Lineage (NCBI taxonomy): Eukaryota > Metazoa > Cnidaria > Anthozoa > Scleractinia > Acroporidae > Montipora > Montipora foliosa. Next base: position 8,525,132 of record NC_090870.1, on the reverse strand, counting down.
GTACACTCGATCACTTGACAGCCGCTTGGCCAACGTTTGTTCAAGGGAGGCAAGGGAGGCAGCGTAGCCCAGTGGTTAGAGTGCTTGCCTTGAGATCCGGAGATCCCGGGCTCAAGACCCACTCTGACCACTCGTTGAATTTGATCCTGGTAGTCCCTGGTTCAACTTCCCAGCTGCACTTGTAAATAGCCAACTGGTTTGCCTCCGGCCAGTTGGGATTCTTAACAGTTGTTCTGTTCTGTTGTTTCGTTGTGTTTCATTGGCCCTGAAAAGCCCCTAAGGGGAGCGGTCAATTAAGTATGTATTGTATTATTATTGTATTCGTTAAAAAGAGGGAAATTTCTCTTTAGGTTTCAGTGCGAATTTCTTGATGTTTGAACAATTTTCCACGACTGTAACATATCAAATTATTTTAATTCTGAGATCAATCCGAGGCTTGTGTCTTCATTTGTATTCTTTTGACTTTCGGATTGTAGATAACCTCGAAGAACTAATACCCCAGAGAAATCACTCACCACCTAACCCTGATGAACATTACCGCGAAGGACAGTCTTCGCGATACTACTCCGCGAACAATATGTGCTCAGTCTTTCACGTCCCAAACGGCTATGAACATTGTGTTGTTAAAATTGCCATTACAATTCCCTGAGTATGTTGGTCCGTCCAGGGGTCAAGTCGTTCTACCTTGGAGCTTCTTGATCCTTTTAGCTGCATAGGCTGGGCGCGAGCACCGGTCCCATTTCATAAGAAGGATATCATCATCATCGTCATCGTGATCATCGCCATTGTCATCGTCATCATCATCATCATCATCATCATCATCATCACTATCGTTCTCATCCTCATCATCATCATTATTATTATTCATTGCGACGATTGTAATTGAATTTTTTTTGTTTTAGGTGTTTATCGATTCATCAATTGAAATGCTTCGAAAATGGGGCTTCGATGGCCTCGATCTGGACTGGGAATACCCTGCTGTTAGGGGAGGATCACCACCGGAAGATAAACAGAGGTTCAGCGTACTTGTCGAAGAGCTGTTAGATGCCTTTAAAGCGGAAGCAGCCCAGACCGGAAGGCCTCGACTACTGTTGACTGCTGCCGTTGCTGCTGGCTATGCGACTATAGACAAGGCCTACGAGGTAAAACGACTTGGCAAGTCGCTTGACATACTAAATCTGATGACCTACGATCTTCACGGCAACTGGGACAAAGTGACGGGACATCACACAGCCATGGTGGGGGACGATAAACTCACTGTTCCATTTGCTGCCCAGTATTGGATCGACAAGGGTTTTCCAGCCAATAAGATTGCTCTAGGTATGGCGACTTATGGAAGAGCATTCGCTCTTAAAGATCCCCAAGAAAGCGGCCTTGGCTCTCCTAAACATGAGTGGCAGAAACCTCATAAAGGCATGTATACTCGAGAAGCTGGATTCTTGGCCTACTACGAGATCTGCAAGCTGGGGCTCAACATTGTCGGTGAAAACGAAGTAAACGCTCCGTATGGCCACAAAGGTACAATCTGGGTTGGTTTTGACGACGTAGACAGTCTGAATGTCAAAGTTAAAGAGGTCATCATGAAAAAGGGGCTCATGGGAGCGATGTTCTGGGCATTGGACCTGGACGATTTCAGC
>NC_090870.1:8505995-8518495 GCF_036669935.1 Montipora foliosa | reverse complement strand
ATGTGCGGCACCCGTATGGTAGTTTTGCATTTTGCTGCGAAAAAATAAGAAAGACAACGGAAGCTGCAGCTTTCAATTTCTGTCAAAATAGCTTGTTTGCAGCTCCTGTTGTCTGTATACAATAGAGATCTGTTCTCGGGTAACCCGCATCTGGCGCGGGTGGCAATCGGTGCACAAGACACTGATTTCGACAGGCCAGAGGTTGGTACTTTTTTTCCAAATTTTCCTTCCTCCCTTCGGATATTTGTCTGGGTTGGAATGCATGAAACATTAATACAATTTAAACTGAGAAGGTTTAGGAGTATGTATACACTTGTCATTTTTAAACCACTTGTTGTTGAACGCTCTAATCAATTTGCAACACTTTTAACGATGACAGCCGCAAGGTCAAAAACCAGATAAGACATTTTCGGAATCTATGTTGGGAGGTCAACACAGCATGCTTCACTGAACGAAAATCCAGGCGATTACATTTTTGATCAAATTACAGTACCCACATAAAAGGCCCTTTCAATTAAGAGGACAAGAAAAGTTCTTGCCACCCTAAATGGATACGAACAGCGAAGCCAGAGGGTAAGAAAAGACACGGAAGTGTTCACTTGTATTCACGAAAGAAAGGACACATTTCCCAAGTAGCGGGAATATTTGCTAATTCGGCTTTACTCAGTAAAGCTCAATTTGCAAAGTTGACATTCTCGATACAAAATTGCAAAGACAGCTTTTAGTAAACCTAATCCCACAAAATATTGATTTTGAGTAAAATTACCAAATGAGCACTTTCGGTCCCTGCAAATAGGAACTGTGCCCAGACTTGTTCTTGTTTGGAGTCAGTACAGATTATTTTCGGATAAATGCCAAATGTTGACTTTATCGGCCGCTTTCGATGAGATTATTTACATATTTTTTAATTATAAACAGACATGATATAAGTTTCGAGACCATGATCTGTTGGTGACAAATGCCAGCGACTTAGACAGTGGAGATGCAGCGCACGCGCAAATGATTTGCGTTACCTGGCAGTCGGAGTGATTGTAGCCTGCAGAGCAGGGTTGTTTTGGGAAGCGTGCACTTGTTCAAGGTCCAACGTTCGTAATGGGCCGCCATTTTGAAAGCACCCAGGCGGTAGAGGATTTCATACTGTCCTCCTCTCACTAAGTGCAATTTTTTTAATCGCCTCAGGCCTCTGATAGTCTCGCTATCCAAGATGTCGGCCGATAATTCTTACCAAAACAAAAATACGCCAATCACTCTTTGCAGGCTAGAGTGATAAGGGCAAATTCGCATATCCGCTGCTGCCATCCCAAACTCTAAAGTGCCCCTGTGACCAAAAAATCAATTCATATTTTTCTTTGGATTTCAAAACTATGTTAACAAGACACTAAGTGACCCACGTTTTAAGCCTTGATTTCAAAAAGACACTTCTTTATTTTAACTGTAATTTTCCTATTTAATGGTCCACCATTACTTACATTATGTTCTTGAGAGAGCTGGATCGAGGAGAAAATGACGTCAAAGGCTCGCTAGTTTAAGAATGCAATACGCGTGTACGCCGCAGAATTAATATGCAGCAAAACTTACTCTCGAAGTAAACGGCCTTTGGATAAAAATCAAAGCTCAAAATTTTGCCAGTCAGGTGTTAAGCAAACACACTTTCAAAATCTGAAGGAAAAAAGGAAGTGGCTTTTTTGATCACAGGAGCACTTTAATCTCACCATTTCTGCAGCACCTGCCCAAGAGAAAAAAACTAAGACTTTTCGAACATTGACCGATCTTTCGTTCTGCCCGAAAGCAAGCTGATATATCGGAGGGACAAGCCCAAGAAAGCCAGGAAATTCAGGAGGAACATTACGAGTGGTCGGTCTGGAGTCCATGTTCAAGGACATGTGGGACTGGAATACAGTTCAGGGGACGACTTTGTTTAAGGTAAGACATGTAAGAGACTTGAGAACTTATTTAAAAGCACCTACAATAAAAAACGAGAAGGGCATGGAACTCTATAAGCAGCGGCTTGGCATGCTCTTCACGTTTGCTTTACTATTCCATGCCGGCATTTCAGAACCTTGTTCCCAGGGCCCACTGCAACTCTCGGCGGAGAAAGCTCCTGGGAATGAAGTTGGGTATTTAAAACAACCACGTGGTATGACCAAATTTGAGTTTTTGTGGAGAACCGTCCGTCAGTACGTGAGCATATCAGTGAATATATGAAACGCACATGGCGGTGATAAACATGGTGAATCAATGCATTTTTATCAATGTATAATTAAATTCCGAGAGGTCTGGCTCCGAGATCTCTGGAGTAAGTCTACAAAAATACAGTTACTTATTAATTAATAAAGTAACATATTGTAGCTTGTAATTTCTGGATGAATTTTAATCATGAATTGGACAATTCACATGCATCATCCATGGCCAATTTCAAGACAGGAAAATAGATTAATTTTGAAGCTTTGCATCGCCGATGTAAAGCCTCCCTTTTACCATCTTTCCAAATATTTAGAAAAGTTACATTTGAACACTTTAAGGCTCTAACTAGTAGAGATCATCATTCAGCCATCGCCGATCATATCACAACCGCCGGACACAACATCAAATGGGACAATTTTTGCATCGGGAAAAAACATCATCATTGTAAAATAAAAGAGGCATTTTATATCCAGGAGCAGTGAGCAGCGTTAGCAGTAAGATGTTGTTACTATATTAGTAACAATCAACAGCTGTCAGTGCTTTCTTGTTACTTTAAGATCGTTTTTCGTATTAGTATAGCACCCAGATCTCTTTATTTCGTATATAAGAAAACTTTGAGGATGTAACGGTTACTTTTGAGAATGTAGTTACAAAACGCATTCTTTAAAAATGTTTATCACCGCAGTTTGTATTTGAAAAAAAAAATGCATTTTGTATTAACTTGATACAAAATACCCTCGCCCAGAGGGTCCGCACCCCACCCAACCTCTACCCCGCTTTTCTTTCTTTCGTGTCAGGAGTAGGTTCCGTGAACCCGTTGTGATTTAATAATTTCTCAAGTTTGTTTCACCCTTTACCTGGTAGGGAAAACAAAGTCTTGTGCGTTAAACAGCCTAGGAAGTACCAAACGTGTAACACACAGGTAACAAACCCTTCAAAGTTTGACGTTGAAGTAGTAATAAAAGTCGTTTTAAAGACAATTTGTTGATATGGGATCGATGTACTTTAGGCTTGTCCACCAGGAAGTCCAAGCTTTCGAGATGCGCAATGCAGCTTGTTTAATGGAAGAGAGATTTTCGTCAATGGTCAGAAAGCGAGGTGGATTTCGTATGTCCGAGGTAACAAAAAGGAACTTTGAGATCTACGACGGCGACTTCGGCGAAAAGTCACCTCAAAATATAACTTTGTAATATCGTGAGGCTTTCGCAGTTATTCATCTCGTTCACGTCGTATACAATGTGGACGAAGTATACTAAAAAAATAAATTGGTACGAGCGGTTGTGGAGTAAAAATGGGGAATGAAAGATTCACATTTGTACACCGGTTCGTGTTGTCCTCAAAGCGTTAAATTTGCTGACTTCACGTCTTTGTTGTGAAGAGTACCTGAATATGAGCTAAAATGCGTGCCGCGCGCACGATTAGTTTTCCTCTTTTAACCAATGATGTTGGCGTTCTCGTTGACGACGGCGTCGTAGATCTTAAAATATTAGATGGCTGCGGCGACGAAAACGGCACTTCAAAATATAAGTTTGAGCTATTCTAAGGGCGCGTTCGATTGACCCTATTCCGGAATAAGAATACGCGAAGTGATAATTTAAAACGGTAGGTCTGGCGTTTTGAAGCAACAAGGATGATAAAGATATGTTTAAAATAGCATTTTAGCAAGTGTTTGACAATTTTCATGTGAATCTCCGTAAAAACGAAGGATTTCTAACTTCTATTCCATGTATAACTATTCTGGAATATGGACAATCGAACGCACCCTAAGTATTTCATGATTATTCCATCTTGTTTATATTATACAATATGGGCGAAATGTCCTATAACTGGATTGGTACGGACTGATTTGAAGTAAAGAGTGAGACTGAAAGATTTACTGTAGTTTGTCCACGTTGTCTTCAAAACCTTAAATGTGGTCATTTCATGTAGTAGTTTTGATGAGTGCGGGAGAGAAATGTTCAAAAAAGCGTGCCGCACGTGCAGCACGAGCATTTCGCTTCTTTTAACCAATAATATTACTGCTTTTTGGCGTTGTCGTTGCTGTAGCCGTCGTCGTTTCTCAAACTCCTTAATAGGGAGCTTGCGCAAGGACGACACGGACGGCTAAGAGAACGCAACGAAACAATGGGCTTAATGAACAACAACAAGGATCTGCACGCCCTGCACGTGCGTTTCGCATTTTGACACATTTCTTCGCCGTGCTCGTCCTGACAACAGGGAGCTTACGCAACAGGAATGGCTTAACTGAAACTTAACATTACTAGACGATTTTCGTTCTCCTCCCCCACCCCTTCCTGCATCTTACAACCTCTACATTTATTAGACTGGTATATATCTTCAATTCACAGAGTATCACTATCAACCAAGTCTGGTTGCAATCAATACAGTGTCTTCATACCAGCTTTGACGGCGATACCTTCCACGTGCTGTGTTGTAAGGCTTCCCCGACCCATGGAATCCATTAGTAGCTAAGCGCATACTTTCTTCGTCTCTTGTAAAATATTAAAGATATCGATGAAGTAGGATAAATTCTAGTTTTGATTGGCGACGTATCAGTGAGAACTTTCACAAACACTCAATCACCTACTAGTTTTTCACAAAATGAAGCATTTCTTGTTATTTTATTCCGAAGGTGACAATCACTGCTTGCTGTTTTGCTATCCTTATGGAGGGGAATTATTTTATTATTTCGGCAAAGCAAAAGACGGCACTCCGTGTTCGAAGGAGCCCGATGGTTTTTGTGTTCGCGGACGGTGTAAGGTAATGAGATAACACAATGTTTTTGTTGTTGTTGTTGCTGTTGTTGTTAGAAGTGAATATAACAAAAACTGCCACAGCAAAGTTGATCATGAACGAGAAGATCTGGAGGGGTGAGTTTTCTTGATTGGTTAATTAAATCACTTTTTTTCGTTGAATGGTTTGTTTTAAATTCTGACCTTAAGTAATTTCTTAGTGATTTCTTTAGTAGGTCAGAAAGATTGCAATTAGTATTCCAAGACTCCAAGACGCCCCGGGTTCTTACAAATATCAAATTTCTTTTCAATTTGGTATTTGTGTTATGTCTGAAATTCATATTAACAGTTTTTTTGTTTTGTTTTTTCCCTTTGACTGGTCAAGCCAGTAGGATGTGACAAAAAACTCGAGTCTGGCGTCGTGTTGGATAAGTGCCGCCTTTGTGGCGGAAATTCTACCAAATGCAAGCCAATGAGAGGAAGCATAAAAAGATTACCATCCCATTTTGAAAAAATGTCAGGTGTGATCAAATATGTAATCACAATTTAAATTTTTTGCTTGAAATCCTTGTCGATTGCAAAGTCGTAAATAACTATAAAAATTTTCAATGGAAAAGACAATTTTTTATTCTGACATTCTGGCATGGTAGTTGGAATAATGACCATCATCATCTCAACGCTCCAGGAAAATCTATGCAAATAATGAAAGAAACTTAGCATCGACAAACGGCAGACTGCTAATTGTTATAACAGCATACGAATTCTATACTTCTAGCTTTTTATTTTCGAAAACTGCCCAATATCTGGAGATAGCAAGCAAGAAATAAGCTAAAATCTGACAAGTTTCTTCTATTTCTGGCAAAACACACATTTAATTCAGTTTATTAAGTATAGGACTCGTCAGTGAACACAACTCCATTCTGTGGTTAGAGTGGCACTTGAACCCAGCGTAAGCGCATTAAAATCTAATGCTCTAACTGGAATGAACCACGCCTCAATCATTCCATCCCATCCCCATCTTTCGACACATACAAAGCTCCGTGAAAATTGGAAGGTGCAGTTTTTTCAATTATATTAATGTTCCAACGAGCAAGCAACGCTAAACTTACAAAATATAATATATATATTACTTTCTGGATAGTTTTTCCAAATATTTCGTTGAAATACGAGTCAGGGATAAGCAGAAGTGTGCGATCCTCTGGAACCTTAACCAAAATTCTTCCGATGATAGGAAGGAATTTGTCTAGTGAAAAAACTACTCGTGAGCAATTGGTTTGTAAATATTTTGTTACTTTCATTGACAGCCATCTTAAATCTTTGATCCAAATTTTTAAGCCTGGCTTTCACTAGCGACTTTAGCACAAGCGCAAACATAACAGCGCTTATTTCACTGTGAAAATGGAGTTAACGCAAACATAAGCACAGGCGCAAGGATGAAGATTATTCTTCCTTTTCCTTGTGCTCACGCCTATACTTGCGTTCTCTTGCGTTGTATGAAAACGAAACACAGCACAAGAAAATTTGTTACGCCGGGCCGTGACTGGCCAATAGTCCATTTCCGAGTTGCAGCATGTCTCAGTTTCAAAGCCAGTCCTGGTGCACAACCATTCAAAACGGAAACGAGTTGCGTATTCTTATGCAAATCAAACTCATTTCCCTTACAATAGTTGAGCACCAAGACTCACTTCGAAACCGAGGCAAACAGCGAACTCGGAAATAACCTATTACAGCACACGCTCCAGATTCCCCGCGTCTGAGTATTTCAACAAAATGGCGGAGGCCGTGGTTGGTTTTGATGCTTATGTCGACGTTCGTTTTCACTTAGCATGAAACTACTCGCGCTTGCGCTTATGTTTGCGTCGCTAGTGAAATCTAGGCTTTTGCAAAGGGAAAAGCTATTCCGTCTGTTGCGTGTCTTTGTGTCTGATGTGATTTTCTTGGAGAAAGGTCAGCATTGAAATTGGACTGATATTACACTTTAATAAAAACAGGATACGCCGAGCTTATGGTTATACCCAAAGGATCAACAAGTGTACTTCTGAAAGACACAACATCGAATTATTTGGGTAATTATCTTGATTCCTTGATTATTCAGTGCAAATTTCGTCGTTCTGTCTCTGCTTCGAGAGTTGCGAGTTCTTTTGATTTTGAAGTAATTTCAAGTAATTTTTAGAGGATCTTCGTTTTCTATATTTAGTATGGTTTTGTGGAAAACGAAGACCCATATCGGGATCCTTGCTAATTACAAATCTGGTTATTGCTTGTTCCTGCTTCGGTCGAGAATTCTATTTCAAGTTATTTCAAAGTGATTTAAAATGATTTTGAGGGGGAGAGCTTCGTTTTCTTGTAGTTTAGGGTTAGTAGAAAACGGCAGTGCTCTTTGTGAAAACTCATACTTTCTTACAATGTAGGGGTGAAGAGACAAAATGGCGAATACGTTGTCAATGGTCACAGAATCATTAATTGGTCTGGGTGGTATAACGTGAACGGTGTGGAGTTGAGATACAAAAGGTTCAAGGACAATATCAAGGAAACAATAGAGATATTTGGACCCACAAGTGAAGATGTCTATGTTACAGTAAGTCATTCGGCGATATTTCATTTTCACCTGATATGGTTTACTTCATTCATGACAGTGCCTGCTGCCAATAGGAATGTTGACGGTATTTTTGCCATATGCCGTCTTTTGTGAATCAATAGACAAAAAGAAGTTTTGTAAATGAATACATAACTGATACCAATATGCAATATCCCAAATCTTCCAACGAGTTATTTAAAGTTTCGCGGAAGTGTTGGTTCTTTTGTTGGCGCAATGATGGAACCGTTTGAACGGTCTCCGCATAACTTTGTTTATGCGTCTAACATTTGCCCAACACCGGTTCAACTTTTGTTGAACGAATGTTGGTCAAATGTTGAAACCGTTTAAGTGGGCCTTTAGAATACTAATGTATCACATAAGGACCGAGATTTACCGACACTGAGAAATTAAAGTAATCAAGAAAGGTGAAACATCATCGTTCGGGGTGTCTTGGATGAACAGTATTTTTCATTAGTGAAAAGTGATCGTACGAGAAACTACGTCATCGTTGACGTGAAAGCATACTAGCAAGCCGCCCTTTTATTTTCAAGATATCCAAGAGAGGATGAAACCAGAGAACGGATCCCACATACGTGGTCCTTACAGAGGCACCTGATTGGCCAGTTGCAATGATGTAATGAAATTTTAAATATGCGCAGCATTGCATGGAAACGAGAACTTAAGGACGTTCGCGCCAATTGTTTCTGCGCATCCTTACTGCGCACGCAAATGCACACGCCACGTCATACACGAGCGCGCGCGCTGAGTAATAAAATGAGAAATGATAGGGCAAAAGGCCATTGCTATAGCTTTGCCTGGATTTAACGGTCTTGGACGTTCGGTGACCCCTATTTTTCTTTCCAGAAACGGATTTTATTTACAATTATCTCCACGTTGTCCAAAAATGAACAAAAAATCAATGTGGGAAGGTAAAAAAATTTCAAGATTTCTGCTTACGGGACATCAAATTCTGGCAAGGGGCGTGAAACTGTGGTCGCTAAATGCGAATTTGATCTTTAAGGAACCTCACCAGCTGACTAAATTCACTTAATAAGTCCACTTAAACAATATTTGGCAGAGAAGATTTCACCTCAAAGATTTAATTGCAATATATTTGGGTTTATAGACACTGGCCTTATTCGCTAACGAAGCCCGATTTTGTCACATTTTGGGTGTTTTTCCGGGCATGTTCTCTCCAAAACGAAGTCGGTGACCCCCCATTTTTTTTACATTTCTGACATAACTAACTCATCATCTTGCAGTGGTAAAAGTTTCAGAAAAAAATCAATGTTGAAAATTTTTCGCGCGAACGTCCTTAAAATAGCTTTGCGAATGCATGGGGATCCGTTCTCTTACCTCATCCTATCTTGAGATGTCGATAAGAATTGTGGATGCCGATTCGGTTGACAATTTCATTGTTGAACAAGAGAACAAAGCCTTCTTGCAAAAAAACACAACGAGATGTAAGACTTTTGCAAGCCTTCGCTTTAGAAACCAATAATGAAATTAGAAAAGTTGAAGACATTCCAATGCTTGTGTGAGTTTTCACTTCATTGTCTGATCTCTCTATTACTCCTTCGAAAGGAAACAAATCATTGTTATTCACTTGACAACCACATCACGCGCTCCCTTCACAAGCCTGATACAGGAAGCATGATGAAACGCTTTGCGATATAACTCTTAACACGTTGCTTTTCTTTATATTTTGACTTACTACCAGTCTTTGCTGATATCGGGAAAGCTAAATACAACCTTTGAGTATTGGAAGCCCATAAGAGCCGTCAACGTTAATCAAGGTAACCTTCATCTCATCTTTTTATGTATTTTTCCTTTTCGCAAAGAATTTGTTACTCTGTCTTGAAGACTGAATCCGAATAACTTTCCGCCCATTTTTCTTCAGACGAACCAGAAGTTAAATTCTCGTCTCAACTGAACTTCCCAGCGTCGCTGATGGAATGGGGCAAATGGACGGCTTGTTCCTCGTCTTGCGGAGGAGGAATCCAAGTGCGGGCTCGAGGTGGTGGCACAGTATCCTATTTTCGACAACGAGAAACAGAAGTAAAGAAGTGTAACGATATGCCATGTGATAAGATGATGGCTCAATGGTCGGTGTGGGGTCAATGGAACGATTGCAGCACCTCTTGTGGGGGAGGAGCCAGGATACGATTTCGGTACTGTAAGAAACCACGTGGTGGTGCGGGTGAGGTCAATTCAAGATGCTCTGGTGAAAGATATGCGGTGGAACTTTGCAACGTGGAAGAATGCCAAACCGAAGGCGAGTACACTATCGCATGATTTAGTTAATTTTCTTCTTCCTCTGGCCCTCGCTCTTAGATTCAACTCCTCTAATCATCACCAAGCAAGTACGGAGTTCACATTCGGTGACTAAATGCTGGTCGGATCGGGATACGAATTGACACTTCATTCGGACGTCGAACCAAATGGTCCCGTGGGATGGAATCCGTTTGGTTTTCGATGGCCCAGCCTGTAAAAACTTCAACTTGAACTCAAATAGTAAGCAAACACCACGGTCAACCTTTTTATCACACGCCACCCCCTGTGTAGTTTGGGCGAAGGCTAGGGTTACTTCAGGGGTTTACGGCCGCCATGGGAAGTGGGCGACATTTGGTTTTGTGCATCAACAATTTAGGCCTCTTTTAGCTGTCGGACACCCTCTCCCATTCCTATGCAGTGTAGACTAGATAGGGTAGCCTATTACACCCTAAAAAAGTAAGGTGTTATTAGGTGGAAGAGAAGGGGAAATGATGACTGATTACACCTGCCGAAAGCAAAGATAGGTTAGGTGTTCCAAAGCTTTTGACGCGGAAAACCTTGGGGTGACATTGCTCGACATTAAAGTTGTTTTTCTTTCTTTTTTGGAACAGGAACAAGATCAAGCACGTCAGAAATAGCTGATAATAAAACCGCCTCATTTTCCGAAATACTACTTGTGCCGACGTCGCCAGTAATAAGTAGATCAGGAAAAGCCTCTGAGTTTTCGAAAACATTTCAGGCGGGCTCTGGTTCTTTTAGCTTTCCAATGCAAGACGTTCAGAAAAGGAAAACAACCATCAAGCCATGGGATAGTAGTTATTCAGTTACTGGTTATGAGTTATCCACTCGAGAGAAATTCCATTCGACGAATGTATCATTGAATTTCACCGTTAAACAAGAAGCCAGTAAAAGTGTCCCGAAGGCTGCGACAGCTCATGCATCAGCCGCGGTGGCTTGGACATCAAAGTCAATAGGAGGCGACCAATTTATGATAAAAACGTCTTTTCTTTCTTCAACAATGGAATACAGGGATCGTGACAGGACATTGGCATCAATGGATAAGAACACTGAATTTTTAGCATTGAAGCCACATTCTGCGATAGCACTTGTACAAACGTACCCTAAGTTTTCATCAATTGAAATTTTGGAGTCTGAGACAGAGACGTCAAAAATAACCAGCGTTTTATTCCATACGGTTCCTTCTTATTCTACAGTGGGAAATTCCCAAATGAGGCCTTTTTTTCTTCATTTGAAGTCAACGCAAGGTACAAACAATCCTACCCTGCAAAGTCTGAAAACTTACCAACAAGAATCAAGTTTAGCTTCAGCAAAGGGACCATCATATTTATCAATCGATGAAGCGACAGATAGCCAGTTCAATGAAACAATTGCAAAATCATTTGTTCTACAAACAAGTACTCTCATTGCTTTCACAAAACCCAATCTCTCTCTCGCTCCATCGCCATCACAGTCCTTCAATCTAACAAGGGCGATCGAGGCTACTTTACATGAGTACACCAGCAGCCGTTCATCAACTCAAGCTTCACTTGCTCGACGTTTTTCATTAGCAGCATTCAAGATGCCAGCATTGGTGTCCACTCAATTGACTGCTGAAATACCATCTCTGTCTTCGACCAGTGTCTTGGGATCCTCCACGAACACAAATGAAAAAATATATTCTTATAGTTCATACGCGGAATCAAACAGTCCATCATCAGTGCAACGATCTGTTTTGTCGCCTTCCGCCATTTTGGATGCATCACTAAGCAAAGAGGTAATGACAGTTTATATACAAACTCCTTCAACTGCATCAACGCTATTAAAATCTACAACAAAGGAGCATTTGTCAGCAGTCCGTACTTTTTCGAAGTCCTTAAAAATACCTATCACCAGTTCGTTAGCTTCGTCATCATTAAAAGACGAGGCCTTTACCAGACAAAACGATACAATGTCTGATTTCTTGTCACCATGGTCAAGTCCTTTGAAATTACAAGGATTGCTGACAGCGCAGTTGGGTTCCCCATCATCTGCATCTGTGTCAAAGATAAACACATATACGTTAAGGGCTCGCTCTGCATTTGACGCTGAAGCAGTCAACAGTGTCGTAGAATCTGGATCAATGTTTTCGAGTATAGGGAACGCAGTTATAACTGCATCAAAGACTCCACACCTTGATATCTATGCAAGGGGTTCTTCCCGGAGTATTTTACCCAGGATTCCGCTGCGTTCGTCAGTGCATATTAGTTCCAATGAAACAATGCCAATTATACTTGAGACACGGTCAGTGGAATCATCATCACGACAACTTGCGCGTATCTTACCCTCTTTGCGTTTGAGTCCAACAGTAATTCAAAAATCTACAAAAATCCACATGAATTCAGTCAGCCGCCTGCCTACGTGGAGAAACAAAACCAAAATTGGCCAGCAGACCTTAGGAAAAAACCTCTTATCTTCATATTCAAAAGGTGTCGGCTTATTAGCGAAAGAGGAAAACGTGATTGGTCACACAAAAAAGGATTTCTCCGCCATAACAATATTTGGAACTCGAAGCAATTCAACGTTTTACAAATCGTTTAGAACCTACTCTAATCTACTCCCAACCTCGTCGATGAGGGGTCAACATTATAGTTTAGGAAAACAAAATGGAAGCGCGATCCCCACTGCAGGGAACATAGTATCGTCATCCTTAAGGGAACAGATGCTTTCACATGCATTAGATAATTCGGGCTCCG
>NC_090870.1:8413495-8500995 GCF_036669935.1 Montipora foliosa | reverse complement strand
CTTCTTGACTTGCGCTTTTCTGGACAACTGCTGTATAACTATATCTGTATAACTATACCTTTTTATGGAGGAATACAGCTGCGGACATACTACATTGGTATTAAGACGGCAAAAATATCCTCATACCTCATTCTTGCATAGTCGTGCTGAAGGATTATTGCAGCCCTTTGCTAGAAACCTTGAAAAAACGAAACAAAATTTATCTTTGCAACGACGAACCATTATTTGTCTTTTTTGTTATAAGTTACTGCCTTCAAAGGTCGAGCAGTTTGAAGCTTGATTATGGCACCATTCCTAGGTCGACTGTTAACAAAACAAATCAGTTGTCATGGCAATAAAACCTGGATTATCGTTAAAAGTGCCTCAAATAACTCGACCTAGTTATTTTGCTTTTCTTAAACAATTACAAAAGGAAAATTCCTGTCCTTTTCAGTCGTTCATGTACAGGTTATTTCCGAGGAAATCGACGATCCTTCTCTGGACAGGAAATACCGGGTCAAGGTTATCCGTCCATTTAAGATTAGCAGCGACGTATCTGAAGTAAGAACTGTATGGATACGAAACGATTCATGTCAGTGTCATCTGCTTATACCGGAGAAGAGATATCTTCTGATGGGTCAGCTGACCATGCACGAGGGCTCAACCAAGACCATCAATGGAATAGAACTCGGTCGAGATAGTTACGTTGAGGAATGGCGAGAATCAATGATACGAAGGATACTGGAGATAAAGAAACGGGGTTGTCTACGAATTCCAACATCACAGACGCCGAAAGTGGCAATAACACCACCTAGTGAAGGTATTGGTCACGTTTTAGAAGAGGCTTCATTAGGGGCATCTTTAGTTAATTGGGACATCTCCGTCGTAACAGGGCATATGCAGATTAAATTTTGAAAGCTTATCAATGAGAATATGGTGATCTATCAAAGATTGTAATAATACCATGATGATTTTCTTTGGATTTCAAAACTATGTTAACAAAACACTGAGTGACCCACATTTTAAGCCTTGATTTCAAAAAGACACCTCTTTATTTTAACTGTAATTTTCCTATTAATGACGTCAAAGGCTCACTAGTTTAAGAATGCAATACGTGTGTACGCCGCAGAATTAATATGCAGCACGGGGGTTTTGGGCTTTCAGACTTTTAAACTCACGCTTTGCATATATAATAAGCTGCGTTCACACGCTGAAATTTTAAGCTAGTGAGCCTCTGACGTCACTTTTCCCTGGATCCAACCGTCTGAGGTCCAATCGGTCAGTTTTAAACGTGAGTAATGGCAGACCGTGAAATCCAAAACTTACACTCAAAGTAAACGGCCTTTGGATAAAAATCAAAGCTCAAAATTTTTGCCAGTCAGGTGTTAAGCAAACACACTTTCAAAATCTGAAGGAAAAAAGGAAGTGGTTTTTTTTATCACAGGGGCACTTTAATTAAGCGATGTAATAACACTCAGTGCAAACATCACAGCTTTCATTGCTTCGTGTTGTATCATGTTTCATATTAAAGAGACAATTAGAGCACTCCTTTTGCTCTAAGCTGGTATATCTTTAACTGTCTTGTCAGTGAGTCAAAAGAGTTTCGCTAGAGTACTTGTGCAAATGAACCCGCGGTGATAACAGTTGTATACCAAATTATTTCCTTTGAATTGTTTAGGGAAATGTCCTCCTTGCCGGATATCAAAGAAACGAAACAGAAACTACTGCCAAAGTGACTTTGGTAAGTTTGTATACAGTCTTCTCTTTGTATATTAAATCCAGCGATTGGCCTCGTACGGGCGATAAATGGTTTGAAATCAACGGGGAGCACGATATGAATTAAAAAAAAAACCAAGAATAAACTTCTTTTAAATATCTCAGGCTATAGGCGGAGTAGCGGAAGGGCGAGAACATTGACGATGCTGAAGACGATCTCGAAAACGATAACGATCATGATCATGATCACGATCACAATCGCGTTCGCCGTGACGGTCACAATCGAGATCATTAATGCAATGACCATCACAATCACGATTGCAATCACAATCACGATCACAATCGCTATTGCAATCACGGTCACCATAACCAAGAGGACTGATCATACCGATGAAATGCCTCAAAATTTCGTAAGTCCCAAAGCAATCCGGAAAATACGACAAGACCGTTAGCGGCTTTGTAGCAACCCTCTTTAATCTCAGGCTGTGAAAATACCGCGTTTAAGAGTCAATTTCTCTTAAATCAATCAATGAGCGAAATTTACCAATCCAATTAAAGTTTGTGCGCGTGCACCTATAAAGTGTAAAGCGTAAAATACGAAGCTGGTTAGACATGTTCTCATGTGTTGTAAATGGCTATGAAAGGGTGACAAAAATGGCCATGACCGTTTTAGAAACCCTTTTTAAAACCGTCAAGGACACCAATGGCGAAAGCAAAGGCGATGGCAATAGCGACGAAAGATAGCGGTACCTTCTCAGATCATGGCATAAGGGCAACACTTGGTTAACAAGTTTAGAATTTTGCAAATTTCGGTTTTAGTTACCTAAAAGAGCAACAATAACGAGCATGCATAACTGGTCACTTAGTCGTGACCAGTTAAACGTTAGTTTCAGAATTCAAACCTGTGAGAAGCAGCTAACATTACAGATCTACTCGACCACTTGTACTTTAAGTACTGTTTAACAAACGACCAGGAGTGTTTTACCGGGTTTCAAACCGCGAGGCAAATTAGACCCAATAAAACTCGACATGTAAGTTTATTAAACGGCTTCAAAGGCATTCCACAAAATGCGTGTCCCTCTGGAGTCCAGACAATGGCGCAAAATGTGAGGGGATGATATTAGCGTAGCATTCAAGAAAAACAGGCCGGGCCTCGTTACTATTCTTTATACAAAGAATTCTAATGAGGAGTGCTTTATCGGGTTTAAGGCTCACGCACGTGACGTTTTATCGGTGTTTTGACAGGCCGTTAGGTACTTGAATTGTTTATGAGTTTTGAAATGTGATTTAACCCTTATTTTTTTCTTCATCAGTAATCAAAGCGAGAGTAATAGCATCATCCTTTGACAGCATATCGAGGGAAAGGACGTACGTAGTCAAGATAATAACTGTCTACAGGAGCCTAGTTAAGATCAGGAAGCGACAAGAAATACATGTACAAAACGATGATTGTCACTGCCCGTACCTTTTACGTGGCCAGCTATACGTTATAATGGGGACTGCCGAGAGAATTTCAAGAACTGAAGTTCGTTTAATGATTCCGCCACGACCATTTGTGAGGTTATGGGACTCCAATATGCGTACCAAATATCGATCTCTTAGCGGTATTTGTGACAAGTAAAATGCAGAAGGGAGAGGAGGATTTCACACTATTTCAGCCTGACACTGAAGAGCAAAAGGCGACTATTTTTGTCGAATGGATTTAATGTTTTAAAATGACTAAACATTTTATAGAAAAAATTTCCTTGGCTACTTGGCTTCATTGTTAAGTTAACAGTTAAAATTCTCTACTTGGACATATCCCAATACATGTACAACTCTCCCCCCTCCCCCAATGTCATTTTTGGGGGCGGGGGCTGGGTAAAAGAGGTGTGTTATGGGATTTGTGCAAGTAGAGAATTGGCCATTTTCGAAATATCAATATATTCAGCTTGATAGCGAGGCAGAAAAGAAAAACAGTAGAAACGCTTTGGAATGAATGTGAAAAATATCGACATATCATCTATTTCTTTGGTGTTGTTCAACAGTTTTTAGTGAGTATGCTGCGTCCAATTTTACTTTTTGAGCGCTTTGCGTGTCATTTAGTTACCTACAATTGTGTTACTTAAAAGCCCGCCTTCAACCGCCTGGCTTTTGGACAAAGATTGTTGTTGAGGGCTCCCCAGGACAGTCACAAATGAGTCTATTTTTAGAATACCCGTTCCCGCGAAAATCACGTATGACATAGCTTCTTATGATTGATTAAAATTGGCGGCCCTTTGTTTGTTTCGCACGCAAAGTGTGTCTAAAAATAGCTCCATTTGTGACTGTGCTGGGGAAAGACCGCAAAGTGATAGATAACACTCTTATCTAATTCGCTCTTGTTTCAACCGTTTGTTTTGTCATGGAAATTCGAGTTGCTTATCGTAGCGATCTCATTGGATGAATTTCAGCACGGCGCACATTGCCTGTGGGGTAAACGTGGGCCTTCAGTTCGTTTAGCATAAAGACTGGAACATGACGCGATATACATCGAGACGAATTATCCGCTTAGTCGTCTTGGTAAACGCACCAAATAAGAAAGTTCATCTAGAATACGTTTTGTACTCGTCTTGATTCTTGACGAGCTCAGTAAACAGACGCACTAAAGATCATTGCACAAATTCTTGCCAGGTAGATAATGGGTCTTCAGGGTAAAAACCGTCATTCTTGCTTATCTTCTTTTGCCAGGCCTGACCGTAATAAAACTCGCACATCAAAAACTGGTTGCACGCAAAGAGGTTTAACAGACTCATTCCTGTAATCAAAGCAAACAACCCTTAAGATTTGGGTTCCTTCTGCAGGTACCGGAGCACAGATTACGTAAAATAAAAGAAACAAAAAACAGAAAACAAAATTACTCCAAATAAAGACTAGTCCCTAGTGACCAAAAATACAATGCTTTCCGGTACATGCAGAAAGACCCAAGATTTGCGATTGAAATTCTTGTCTTTGTTTATGAGTGGTTTCATCGAGTGACTCCCTCTTGCTTTAATAGATATTTCAATTTAATATCTTCTGTTCATTCTTACCCTAATCGTCAGCCTCTAAACCTAAATTTGTTTATGAATCCACAGGCGCCCCAAGCTCATAACGCGATTTTGCAATGCATAACTATTATGTAGTAAGAGAGTTTAATGGTGAAAAGAGTTAAAAAATAAGTCAAGTTGAAAAACGGAACGTCTTTCTGTAGCAATATAAACTTTCCCTACCTCAAATATGTTGTCCACTTTTGTTTTGAGTCGATTCATTAGCTGATATAGTGAAATCAGTACTCGTTTATAGTGTATAAACGAGTACTTAACTTAATTTTTAACTCTTTTCGCCATTAAACTCTCTTACTACATAATAGTTATGCATTGCAAAATCGCATTATATATGACCTTGGGGCACCTGTGATGAATCAAGTTAGGATGAATCAAGTTAGTCTCTTCATTTTACTAGCGCGCGTCTCTCGAATGCACTGCTCGTAACTACTAAACAAATTACATCCTTGCAGTAGACCTTTATGCAGATGTGGCGGCCATTTTGATTTATATTGTTTCAAATAGCTATTATTGGATGCGTAGGGGGCAAATACTTATTAATTTACCCCCTGAGCATCACATAATGTCTTTTGCAACAACAGAAACAATAGAAATCTAAGAGGTCTATAGACCGAATGTATAAATGGCGGTCAAATATATATTCTTTTGTTCATGTGCCAATTAGACTCACTAGCCTCGCTTGCATGGACAAAATACAAAAGAGATGTTGCTTGAGAGCGAGGCTAGTGAGTCTAATTGCCATACAAACAAAAGAATGCATTTTGGCCGCCTTTTTTGCATTCGGACTAAAGATTTCGTAAGTATGTTAAGATTGTAATGATGGATATTATATTAGTTTTCCACCTTGATTGTTAAGTTTTTCCCTTTTTCTCTACTATTTATTCTTTAGTAACCTAATTGATAATTATAATAGGCCATTTCCGAGTTTATGTCTGCCTCCTCTTCAAAGCGAGTCTAAGTGCGAAGTTTTTGTTATGAAAATTAGTTTTCATTCATATGTAAAGTAGAACTAATTACCATCACAAAAACTTCGCACTTAGACTCGCTTTGAAGAGGAGGCAGACATGAACTCGGAAATGGCCTATTATTTTTAATTTTTTTTTTCCTTTATTATTCATATTTTCAATTTGGGCATAGTTAATAGAGCGGAATGGTTATG
This sequence comes from Montipora foliosa, assembly GCF_036669935.1. Lineage (NCBI taxonomy): Eukaryota > Metazoa > Cnidaria > Anthozoa > Scleractinia > Acroporidae > Montipora > Montipora foliosa. The sequence goes on along the minus strand of NC_090870.1, from coordinate 8,495,076 downwards.
AAACCCGACAAATTTATTTGTTGCAGGTTAAGTTCTCTTTTTTGGCCTTGATCGTGCACAAAACACAATAGTTGATTACTTCGTACTAAGGAACTAACCAACAGAAACGTGTCAGTCACGTAATTTATGCATAGTGTATGAGCATAAAACAAAAGATTGTGCACGGTCGGGGTTTTTCCAACCTAAATCTTGGTATCTTTGTTTGCTCCTTTGATGTTTGCCGATCCTCAAAACCAGTCCCATCTACTAACTATGATTTGGGGCACCTACTCGATTAGTCTCTACTATTTTAGGTGTCCCCAACTTGCACACAATTATTGTATTTCTAGCTTATCTCTTTGTAGCGGAGCGCAAGAGCGCATGCTCATGACGTAGAAAGGACAAAAGGTTTGTTCGAGTGAGGGCGCTACTCAGTCGCACTCCAATGTAAAGCTCTCTAATATAAAATGCGACGTAAGTTTCGACTTCAAACTTTATGCCCTTGACAAAATAAAAAACCGAAAGTCGTGGTAAAACATGTACGCACCTATCTAGAGGTTGCTATTTATTTCTGAATTACCCGTGTGTATATGGACACTTGTTCCTCCATGAAGATGGCCATTTTAGCGTGGACGTAAGGCTTCTCAAGTTGAAAATGTTTGAGGAATTAATATTCAGAAGAAGACGCCACTTTTAATTTTTCAACTGTCATCGTCATCAGTTGCATTGTGAGGAATTGGAATTGGACTCCTCAAAATTAGGATATTTGTAACTATCAGACCATCATTAAAGAAAAGGTAATTATATATAATTGTAACCTTTGCACAATGAAGTTTACATTTATATTTTTCTACAAAGAAAACAGGAGCACACACTATCCATAGCAACAGGTCTGAAGTTTGTCTTTAAACAATAAATGACGTCGTGTGTGGAATTGAGAAATCGTCATTCATTAAAATTGAGGCTTCTGTTATAATCTCCATCTTGGCATACCAACGACTTGTGGCAGGTTAATTGACCAGGGGTGCTTAGTTTTTGCGTGCTCTATAAACAAACTAGGGGCACTCTCCATTCCACCTTTGATTTTAAAAGTTAAAGTTCCATGCAGCGAGTTGGGTGAATTCAAGTTGGTCTCAATGGGGATGGCACCTCTCTGAAAACGCGTCAAGCAATTGATCATTTTTGTTGGATCTGTTTGGACTCTATTGTCAGTTTGGACAAAGATTTATTTAGACCTCAAAAAATGAAGGATCGAGTTGTATCCTCTAATCTTTTCAACCAGAAGTCCTACGTTCGTGTTTGACAAACACAGTAGGGTTAAGCTTGTGCAAGGGTGACTTTTGTCAATAACGGGGACCCAATTAAGACCAGGAAACTATAACTTTATGAAAATTTTTAAGGGCATTAAACATTCGCCGTACGTCGCGAATGTCAGGATGGCCGAGCGGTCCAAGGCGCTGCGTTCAGGTCGCAGTCTACAGTAGTAGGCGTGGGTTCGAATCCCACTCCTGACAGGTAAATTTTTAAAATTAATTAAGCAACAAAATTCCTGAATTTCTGACAGAGGAGTGCTCGTAGTCTATTATTTTACTGTCTCACAGCACCTTTCCTCGATTTTATCAGCGTCTGCCTCTGCATCTTCGGAATTGTTTGATAGTTCCGTACTATCTGCGCAGTGTGGTCCTTACAGCAGACGCCCGCGGAATGTCGCCAATAAAGATTTAGTACCCCCCTTTACGGCATTCGGCCAGTTAATTCGGGTGCCTACATTAATTTCAAAGTACCCGCTTGCGAACTTTGTGAAAGAGGCAGGTACGCGTAGTCAAAAACTATGCCTGCTATTCAAAATAGCGAACTAGCCCACGTCCTTCGATGAATTCATGCCATGTTCATTTGTGCCCTTTGTTTTATAATCCCTTCAGAAGCTCCTCAAACAATCGTCAACTGGGCATTTTCTTACTTTTCTTGTTTTTTTGCGCGCTTAGAGGCACTGAGGCGTTTGCTTTAGTGCTGGTTTTTACTTGCGCCACAAGTATACTGAAGAAGGAACGTGTTGATCATCAAAATCCCTTCTTTTCGCAAATGGCATATATGAACAACGAGTTAATTAAGGCGCTGTTATACTATGCAAATTTAGTGTAACTTAATTGTCTCGCAAATGGTTGGGACAAAAGTTCTTACATCGCGAAACAAGATGTTTGACGGGAGTTACGTAAGGGAACACTAAATTCTACTTTACGCTAAGGCTTCTGAAACTTGTCTCGCATATACTTTTTTGGCCGCTGCAAGGTATGTTACACTGGGATATGTTTCGAGCGTCTTGTCTCGCCACGGCATAGCGAGACAAGTCGCACCAAAAGTTGCTCGGTGTAACAGCGCCTTGAATGTGTTCGCATGCGCGATGCTTTGCTTGTGGCGGCAGCGAAAGCCAGTTGTCGAGGCAACTGGCGTAATGGCGTTGCGTATCCATGGAGTTGAAGATAACAAAGCGCGACAACTTGTGGATTCGTGCGCGAGGATTGCGTCACAATAGTCGGTTAGTTTTCAAGGAAGCTGAAAGAGTAGTTCATGGTCTACCTGGTAATCCATGAGTTTACTAAGTTTCTTTGCACCTTTTAGAAGAAGAAGTTTAAATTTAGCGAGAACGAAAACGTAAGTGCTTAAATTAAAACTGATATGCCTAGAGCAATTTGAGGCAATATTATCATCGATCCGAACCACATAGCACTTTGGCGTATAAAAGACAAGAACGGTTACTTCTTGCTGTGCATGCTTTTGAGAGCTCAATACTGGTGACAAAAAAGGCGATGAAATAGCGAATCCATCTGCCAACAATGCCGGCAGGGTTAACTTGAATGAAAGGAAAGAAAAAAACTACTTTTTGAAATGATCTACTATTTTTGTTGTTTTGTTGTTGTTATCTATCGATTACCGTATCGAACGCTCTGACATGCAGTGAGCTACGAGAGACTGAGAAATTTTTCTCACTGTCACCTCTCGAATCCTCTCTTACTTATCAATTTTATATCTACTTTGACTATCACAGAGAAGATCTCGAAAAGGAGTTTAATAGAAGACTAAGAATACTAGATGAACATCAGGAAAGAGTGCTTGAACTCTGGTGAGAAAACGAATTAGTGTATTTATATTCTTTCCTAATGGAGCTCAGTACATAATATTAACAAGTATATTTTTGGCTGCTATGTCCATGTGTCCGACCGACAGCAATTTCTCTTGTCTTGCACTGCTATGGTTCGGTTCACTTCAGTGCGAGCAAAGTATGGGAAAAACTCCATTACTCAAGAGTAAGAATCTGTTATCAGAATAAGCCATTTTACAGTTGTTTGCTCGGTGACCTAGCCTGTGAATGGCTTCGAGGCTGCCGGTGGCCTTGTCTTGATACAGACCTCACTGCTTTTATCATGTAAATTGTGTTGTTGTAATGCTAATTAGTCTTAATTAACATGAGAAAAGCACAAAGGTTTATACAAACAGGGTCACCGGCAGCCTCGCTTCCATTTTTAGGCCAGGTAACTAGCTACAACTGTAAAATGGTCTATTGGCCGTTCCGAAATTCAGCAGGGAACTGGGGCGAGTTTCAAATTTTAACTAATCGATGAACTGATACCACCACATGAAAGATCATGTTAAGATTGGTCATTTGACCAAGTATGATGCTTTATGGGTGAACGGAGACCAAGTTATGAACCTTGAAATACGGTTCAAAATCCATACAGGCGTCTCTTGACAAAGCGTCCCCCAAAACCATATAAACTCATCAGTTTAGTGACAACTGTAAAATCCCGTCATGTGCCTACAATTTGAAAGAAGCTGCGATGAAAATCGCTATGTTTGCCCATTTTAAAGAGTATCATGGAAATCATAAGAATTTTAAGAGTTTATATGGTTTTTGGGGACGCTGTATCAAAATTAGAGACGCCTGTATGGATTTTGAACTATGTTTCAAGGTCCATAACTTGGTCTCTGTTCACTCTAAAAGCACCATACTTGGCCAAATAACCAATCTCAACATGATCTTTCATGTGGTAGTGTCAGTTTATCGATTAGTTAAAATTTGAAACTTGCCCCAGTTCCCTGCTGAATTTCGGAACGGCCAATTGTCCCTATCAGCGTCAGAAAAACGTTTGCTTTTAAAACCACATTTTGCGGAAAATAAACAATAGACCGAATCGGCTAACTCACTGTTGTACCCATTTAAACCTCCCTGGGCAACAAAGCGAAATTTGCATATTTTATTCGAACAATTGACTCTTTTGAAGTATATGTGGAACCGACTGATGAAGCGATCAACGATAATTTCCTTCCAGTTCTCTTTGGCCAGATGGAACCCCTCCCTGATGAGTTACGAGAACTATTCACCCTACTTCCAGCACAAGGGGGTATGGGTATACCAGGCCTGAAAGCTGAAGCCCCACAGCAATACGCTGCCTCAACGTTAATAACAAACCATATGTAGCAGCTATACGAACGCAGAGCACCTTCATGCCAGAGGGTGAGCAAATTGTGGAAGACCTGAAACGACAACACCGGTCACTCAAATTGATGGCAGCGGAATCGAGAAGAGAGCGGCCGTTGATGCATCTCTCTCACCAGACTTGCTAAAGTCAACAATGCAAGCAAGGGACAAGGGTGCAAGTTCGTGCCTCAACGCCGTACCCCTTGAAAAGCAGGGCCTGTCTTTGAATAAGCAACAATTCAGGCACTCGATGCTCTTGCGTTACAATCTGCAACTGGACTATTTGCCGAACCATTGCGCGTATGGAGATCGATTCACAGTCAACCATTCCCTGTCATGTAAGAAGGACGGGGGAAGGGGGGGGGGGGGGGAAGGGGGTTAGACGTTGTCGCACAAAGACACGGTGACATACGGAACCTTCTCACGTCTCTGCTCAGCAAAACCTGCAAGAATGTCGAGGTAGAGCCCCACTTCCTACCGATCGACAATGAGGTATTCGACCAAAGATCCATGGTCACAAGCCATGAGGGGAAAGAATGCTAACTTTTCCTTTTCCTTTTCCTTTCCCCAAGAATGCAGACTTTTTTGATGACTTTATTGTTAATGCAAGGAAGGTGGACATTTTTTAATTTAGTTTTTACAATGATTTTTGGGTAGTTTTTAGTTTTGTAGTAGACCGTGTATTTTATTTAGTTCTGTAGAGTTTTTTCAATTTTGTAATAAAGTTTTATTAGTTCTTTATAGTCAAAAAGCTTTGGGCAATTTGACGCTATTATGGACTATTGTATTGTGCAAAACATGAGCTTTATTTTTCTACTGTTTTGGCACTAAAATGGCCGTCTTATAATGTGAGTGCATTCGTTCAGCTGATTCGTTCGATTTACAAAGCATTGTTGCTAAATGGACACTGAAATGGCTTCCATCCAAAATCGCGCATCGCCCCGAAAGCGCGTTCGCGGAGCACCATGGGTACGAATATGGTACCGTACGACCGTACGACCGTACAGTACGTACGTCCACCCCTCCATGATTGCTAATGTGCCCACGTGATGCCAATGTGCATGCCACGTGATGCCAATGTGATGCCACGTGATGCCAATGTGCAATGTGCCAATGTGCCAATGTGCCCAATGTGCTCACGTGACCATATCGCGGGCTCAAGTTTAGAGCTCATCGAGGTCGGCTTTTTTTTCAGGTTTCCCGCTGACTGGGTTTCGATTGGATCACAGGCTCAAGCGATTATATAATCCGGGGCTTTTTAGGCTTGGCTAAATCTATATATCAGCACTACACTGTAGGACAAATGGTTCGCGCACTTATAAAACTGCAGGATTTCAAACGGCCATGAAATGTCAACCTTAAGTGGTTTTTATCTGAAAGTCGGCATTCTGACTAAGTCAAATAACTTGGGTTCCTTCTGCAGGTACCGGAGCACAGATTACGTAAAATAAAAGAAACAAAAAACAGAAAACAAAACAACTCCAAATAAAGACTAGTCCCTAGTGACCAAAAATACAATGCTTTCCGGTACATGCAGAAAGACTCAAGATTTGCGATTGAAATTCTTGTCTTTGTTTATGAGTGGTTTCGTCGAGTGACTCCCTCTTGCTTTAATAAATATTTCAATTTAATATCTTCTGTTCATTCTTACCCTAATCGTCGGCCTCTAAACCTAAATTTGTTTATGAATCCACAGGCGCCCCAAGCTCATAACGCGATTTTGCAATGCATAACTATTATGTAGTAAGAGAGTTTAATGGTTAAAAGAGTTAAAAAATAAGTCAAGTTGAAAAATTGAACGTCTTTCTCTAGCAATATAAACTTTCCCTACCTCAAATATGTTGTCCACTTTTGTTTTGAGTCGATTCATTAGCTGATATAGTGAAATCAGTACTCGTTTATAGTGTATAAACGAGTACTTAACTTAATTTGTAACTCTTTTCACCATTAAACTCTCTTACTACATAATAGTTATGCATTGCAAAATCGCATTATGACCTTGGGGCACCTGTGATGAATCAAGTTAGGATGAATCAAGTTTGTCTCTTCATTTTACTAGCGCGCGTCTCTCGAATGCACTGCTTGTAACTACTAAACAAATTACATCCTTGCAGTAGACCTTTTTGCAGATGTGGCGGCCATTTTGATTTATATTGTTTCAAATAGCTATTATTGGATGCGTAGGGGGCAAATACATATTAATTTACCCCCTGAGCATCACATAATGTCTTTTGCAACAACAGAAACAATAGAAATCTAAAAGGTCTATAGACCAAATGTATAAATGGCGGTCAAAATATAATCTTTTGTTCATGTGCCAATTAGACTCACTAGCCTCGCTTGCATGGACAAAATACAAAAGAAATGTTGCTTGAGAGCGAGGCTAGTGAGTCTAATTGCCATATAAACAAAAGAATGCATTTTGGCCCCCTTTTTTGCATTCGGACTAAAGATTTCGTAAGTATGTTAGATTGTAACGATGGATATTATATTAGTTTTCCACCTTCATTGTTTTGATTTATTAATTTTTTCCCTTTTTCTCTAATATTTATTCTTTGGCGCAATACTTTTAACCTAACTGATAATTATAATTATTTTTAATTTTTTTTTCTTTATTATTCGTATTTTCAATTTGGGCATAGTTAATAGAGCGGAATGGTTATGAAACCCGACAAATTTATTTATTGCAGGTTTTGTTCTCTTTTTTGGCCTTGATCGTGCACAAAACACAATAGTTGATTACTTCGTACTAAGGAACTGACCAACAGAAACGTGTCAGTCACGTAATTCATGCATAATGTATGAGCATGAAACAAAAGATTGTGCACGGTCGTGGTTTTTCCAACCTAAATCTTACGGTATCTTTGTTTTCACCTTTGATGTTTGCCGAGCCTCAAAAGCAGTCTCATCTACTAACTATGATTTGGGGCACCTACTCGATTAGTCTCTACTATTTTAGGTGTCCCCAACTTGCACACAATTATTGTATTTCTTCTAGCTTATCTCTTTGTAGCGGAGCGCAAGAGCGCATGCTCATGACGTAGAAAGGACAAAAGGTTTGTTCGGGTACCCCCCGTGAGGGCGCTACTCAGTCACACTCCAATGTAAAGCTCTCTAATATAAAATGCCACGTAAGTTTCGACTTCAAACTTTATGCCCTTGCCAAAATAAAAAACCCACAGTCGTGGTAAAACATGTACGCACCTATCCAGAGGTTGCTATATATTTCTGAATTACCCGTGTGTATATGGACACTTGTTCCTCCATGAAGATGGCCATTTTAGCATGGGCGTAAGGCTTCTCAAGTTGAAAATGTTTGAGGAATTCAGAAGAAGAAGCCACTTTTAATTTTTCAACCGTCATCGTCAGTTGCATTGTGAGGTATTGGAATTGGACTCCTCAAAATTAATTTGTAACTATCAGACCATCATTAAGAAAAGGTAATTATAATTCTAACCTTTGCTCAATGATGTTTACATTAATTTTTTTCTGCAAAGAAAACAGAAGCACACACTATCCGTAGCAACAGGTCTGAAGTTTGTCTTTAAACAATAAATGACGTCGTGTGTGGAATTGAGAAATCGTCATTCATTAAAATTGAGGCTTCTGTTATAATCTCCATCTTAGCATACCAACGACTTGTGGCAGGTTAATTGACCAGGGGTGCTTAGTTTTCGCGTGCTCTATACACAAACTAGGGGCATTCTCCATTCCACCTTTGATTTTAAAAGTTAAAGTTCCATGCAGCAAGTTGGGTGAATTCAAGTTGGTCTCCATGGGGATGGCACCTCGCTGAATGCGCGTTAAGCAATTGATCGTTTTTGTTGGATCTGTTTGGACTCTATTGTCAGTTTGGACAAAGATTTATTTAGACCTCAAAAAATGAAGGATCGAGTTGTATCCTCTAATCTTGCCAATCAGAAGTCCTACGTTCGTGTTTGACAAACACAGTAGGGTTAAGCTTTTGCAAGGGTGACTTTTGTCAATAAAGGAGACCCAATTAAGACCAGGAAACTATAACTTTATGAAAATTTTAAAGTCGTTAAACATTTGCAGTTTTTCGCAAATGTCAGGATGGCCGAGCGGTCCAAGGCGCTGCGTTCAGGTTGCAGTCTACAGTAGTAGGCGTGGGTTCGAATCCCACTCCTGACAGGTAAATTTTTAAAATTAATCAAGCAACAAAATTCCTGAATTTCTGACAGAGGAGTGCTCGTAGTCTATTATTTTACTGTCTCACAGCACCTACCCACGATTTTATCAGCGTCTGCCTCTGCATCTTCGGAATTTGTTGTTCGTACTATCTGCGCAGTGTGGTCCTTACAGCAGACGCCCGCGGAATGTCGCCAATAAAGATTTAGTACCCCTCTTTACGGCATTCGGCCAGTTAATTCTGGTGCATACATTAATTTCAAAGTACCCGCTTGCGAACTTTGTGAAAGAAGCAGGTACGCGTAGTCAAAAACTATGCCTGCTATTCAAAATAGAGAACTAGCCCATGTCCTTCGATGAATTCATGCCGTGTTCATTTGTGCCCTTTGTTTTATAATCCCTTCAGAAGCTCCTCAAACAATCGTCAACTGGGTATTTTCTTACTTTTCTTGCTTTTTTTGCGCTTAGAGGCACTGAGACGTTCGCTTTAGTGCTGGTTTTACTTGCGCCACAAGTATACTGAAGAAGGAACGTGTTGATCATTAAAATTGCTTCTTTTCGCAAATTGCATATATGAACAACGAGTTAATTAAGTTGCTGTTATACTATGCAAATTTAGTGTAACTTGTCTCGCAATTTGTTGCGACAAAAGTTCTTACATTGCGAAACAAGATGTTAGACGGGAGTTACGTAAGGCAACGTTTCACGCAACTCGTTTTCGATGATCACATGAGGTTAAAGGAACATTTTCATTGACTGTTGACGCAAACCGTCGCGATACGAGTTGCAAGACAAATTTTACACTGTGCAATGCTTGAAGAATTCTTTGCAACGTTTCGTGAAACGTTGCGAAAAGTAGAATTAAATTCTATTTTACGCTACGGCTTCTGAAACTTGTCTCGCATATATCGTTTTGGCCGCTGCAAGGTATGTTACACTGGGATATGTCCCGAGCATCTTGTCTCGCCACGGCTTAGCGAGACAAGTCGCACCAAAAGTTGCTCGGTGTAACAGCGCCTTGAATGTGTTTGCATGCGCGATGCTTTGCTTAAATTATGCTGGTGGCGGCAGCGAAAGCCAGTTGCCGACGCAACTGGCGTTGCGTATCCATGGAGTTGAAGATAAATGAAGCGCGAGAACTTGTGGCTTCGTGCGCGAGGATTGCGTCACAATAGTCGGTTAGTTTTCAAGAAAGCTGAAAACAATCGTTTGGTGCTACAGAGTAGTTCACGGTCTACCTGGTAATCCATGAGTTTACTAAGTTTCTTTGCACCTTTTAGAGGAAGAAGTTTAAATTTATCGAGAATGAAAACGTAAGTGCTTAAATTAAAACTGATATGCCTAGAGCAGTTTGAGGCAGAATTTTTGTTGTTTTGTTGTTGTTATCTATCGATTACCGTCTCAAACGCTCTGACATGCAGTGAGCTACGAGAGACTGAGAAATTTTTCTCACTGTCACCTCTCGAATCCTCTCTTACTTATCAATTTTATATCTACTTTGACTATCACAGAGAAGATCTCGAAAAGGAGTTTAACAGAAGACTAAGAATACTAGATGAACATCAGGAAAGGGTGCTTGAACTCTGGTGAGAAAACGAATTAGTGTATTTATATTCTTTCCTAATGGAGCTCAGTGCATAATATTAACAAACATATTTTTGGCTGCTATGTCCATGTGTCCGACCGACAGCAATTTCTCTAGGGTGTCTTGCACTGCTATGATTCGGTTCACTTCAGTGCGAGCAAAGTTTGGGAAAAACTCCAATACTCAAGAGTAAGAATCTGGTATCAGAATAAGCTATTTTACAGTTGTTTGCTCGGTGACCTAGCCTATGAATGGCTTCGAGGCTGCCGGTGGCCTTGTCTTGATACAGACCTCACTGCTTTTGTCATGTAAATTGTGTTGTTGTAATGCTAATTAGTCTTAATTAACATGAGAAAAGCACAAAGGTTTATATAAACAGGGTCACCGGCAGCCTCGCTTCCATTCTTAGGCCAGGTAACTAGCTACAACTGTAAAATGGTCTATTGGCCGTTCCGAAATTCAGCAGGGAACTGGGGCGAGTTTCAAATTTTAACTAATCGATGAACTGACACCACCACATGAAAGATCATGTTAAGATTGGTCATTTGACCAAGTATGATGCTTTATGGGTGAACGGAGACCAAGTTATGAACCTTGAAATACGGTTCAAAATCTATACAAACGTCTCTAATTTTGACAAAGCGTCCCCCAAAACCATATAAACTCAAATTTTTTTTTTATCAGTTTAGGGACAACTGTAAAATCCCGTCATGTACCTACAATTTGAAAGAAGCTGCGATGAAAATCGCTCTGTTTGCCCATTTTAAAGAGTATCATGGAAATCATAAAAATTTTAAGAGTTTATATGGTTTTGGGGGACGCTGTATCAAAATTAGAGACGCCTATATGGATTTTGAACTATGTTTCAAGGTCCATAACTTGGTCTCTGTTCACTCTAAAAGCACCATACTTGGCCAAATAACCAATCTCAACATGATCTTTCATGTGGTAGTGTCAGTTTATCGATTAGTTAAAATTTGAAACTTGCCCCAGTTCCCTGCTGAATTTCGGAACCGCCAATTGTCCCTATCAGCGTCAGAAAAACGTTTGCTTTTAAAACCACATTTTGCGGAAAATAAACAATAGACCGAATCGGCTAACTCACTGTTGTACCCATTTAAACCTCCCTGGGCAACAAAGCGAAATTTGCATATTTTATTCGAACAATTGACTCTTTTGAAGTATGTGTGGAACCGACTGATGAAGCGATCAACGATAATTTCCTTCCAGCTCTCTTTGGCCAGATGGAACCCCTCCCTGATGAGTTACGAGAACTATTCACCCTACTTCCAGCACAAGGGGGTATGGGTATACCAGGCCTGAAAGCTGAAGCCCCACAGCAATACGCTGCCTCAAAGTTAATAACAAAACCATATGTAGCAGCTATACGAACGCAGAGCACCTTCATGCCAGAGGGTGATCAAATTGTGGAAGACCTGAAACGACAACACCGGTCACCCAAATTGATGGCAGCGAAATCGAGAAGAGAGCGGCTGTTGATGCTTCTCTCTCCCCAGACTTGCTAAAGTCAACAATGCAAGCAAGGGACAAGGGTGCAAGTTCGTGGCTCAACGCCGTACCCCTTGAAAAGCAGGGCCTGTCTTTGAATAAGCAACAATTCAGGGACTCGATGCTCTTGCGTTACAATCTGCAACTGGACTATTTGCCGAATCATTTCGCGTATGGAGATCGATTCACAGTCAACCATTTCCTGTCATGTAAGAAGGACGGGGGAGGGGGGGGGGGGGGAAGGGGGCTAGACGTTGTCACACAAAGACACGGTGGCATACGGGACCTTCTCACGTCTCTGCTCAGCAAAATCTGCAAGAATGTCGAGGTAGAGCCCCACTTCCTACCGATCGACAATGAGGTATTCGACCAAAGATCCATGGTCACAAGCCCTGAGGAGAGGCTTTACATAAAGACAGGAAGTTTTCTGGTCACGTGGAGTTGCAGCATTCTTCGGTGTGAACTGAACGTGTAACCATAATAAAGCTACAGAATCGATCTTCTAGGAATTATAAAAAAAGAGAAGAAAAAGAAGTACCAACAAAAAGTTATTGACGTGGAAATGGGATCGTCTACCCCCTTAGTTTTTGGCACGAACAGAGGAATGGGGAAAGAATGCAAACTTTACCTTTTCCTTTCCCCAGGAAAGCAGACTTTTTTGATGACTTTATTGTTAATGCAAGGAAGGTGGACATTGTCAATTTTGTAATAAAGTTTTATTAGTTCTTTATAGTCAAAAAGCTTTGGGCAATTTGACGCTATTATGGACTATTGTATTGTGCAAAACATGAGCTTTACTTTTCTACTGTTTAGGCACTAAAATGGCCGTCTTATAATGTGAGTGCATTCGTTAAGCTGATTCGTTCGATTTACAAAGCATTGTTGCTAAATGGACACTGAAATGGCTTCCATCCAAAATCGCACATCGCCCCGAAAGCGCGTTCGCGGAACACCATGGGTACAAATATGGTACCGTACGACTGTACGACCGTACGTACGTCCACCCCTCCATGAAAGCTAATGTGCCCACGTGATGCCAATGTACATGCCACGTGATGCCAATGTGATGCCACGTGATGCCAATGTGCAATGTGCCAATGTGCCAATGTGCCCAATGTGCTCACGTGACCATATCGCGGGCTCAAGTTTAGAGCTCATCGAGGTCGGCTTTTTTTTCAGGTTTCCCGCTGACTGGGTTTCGATTGGATCACAGGCTCAAGCGATTATATAATCCGGGGCTTTTTAGGCTTGGCTAAATCTATATATCAGCACTACACTGTAGGACAAATGGTTCGCGCACTTATAAGACTGCAGGATTTCAAACGGCCATGAAATGTCAACCTTAAGTGGTTTTTATCTGAAAGTCGGCATTCTGACTAAGTCAAATAACTTTATTATTAGTCCGTTTCTGATATTAGTTAAAACTTTATCAATCATCGGTCATGCATCTGACCAATTATTAAAAATCGCTTGCTAAAAATGAAACGATTTTTAAAAATGACTATTCGTCGGCAGGGACAAGAAGGAGCAGAAGTTGCAGTCGGAGATAAGGGCTAAAGAACGGCAACGCAAGATGATTAAAGACTGGATAAAATTGTCGCGGAAGTCAATACAATTGGAAAGAGAGAAGCAAAATCTATTAGTAAAGAGGATTGAGATACTGCGAAAGCAAATGTAAGCAGTCAAAAGGAAATGGAATAGTATTTGTCCGTTATTTAAGCCATCGTAAATCTTTAGCGCTCCAAAAGGTACCATGCCTACCGCAACCTCGTTCCCAGGGCAAATTACGAATTGTCGATAATCGTCATTTCAGACGTAGAGGATATGTTGGCTCTCGGCGGTGAAAAGCCTTGGAAACGCGGTTGGCCCACCGCTATACTCGATTTCACATGGTGCAGACTTTCCAGGAAATGAAGCTTATTTACGGTAGAGATTTTCGATTGAGTATCGAAAGAAGTTTAGCAGGAGCCTGAAATTTGAAAGAGGACATATTCCCATAATGGGCTACAACGTCAGAACCCCTTAAAATCGCGTGTCCTCTTGTGGAATATTATTATGATTCCTCCATGCCAAGAGAGTTCAATTTTACATGCTGTGATGCCTGGAAATTATCTTTCTTTTAAACTCATCTCTCAACAGGGAAACAAGATCGCAACTTCACGCTCTGGTACAAAAGAACTTATCTATTCAGCGAAAAGTCGCTTTTTGCGAAACAACTCTCTGTAGTAACTTTGGAAAAACAAAGCGAAAATGGCGGGAAAATCTGCGTCCCACACGATCAGAGGGTGACTTGCGCCGAAGGGCACAATAGACCGCGCTGATGACTTATATCATTGGTGAAAGGACTTGTTTTTAGCTTGATTAGTTACAGAATTTACAGTGAGCACTCAACGAAATTAAAGTCTTACAGCTTCTTCATTGAACGCCGAACCCACTTGACGTAATTTGGCTTACTTTGCGTAATGCGACATCTCTTTTAGCTGAACGTCTTTACATTAAAAAAAACACGTCTTTTGGTAGGGGACCGTAGGTGGTAGGGTGAGGTGATACAAATTTGTTCACCTTTCAGCCTCCCTTGCAGATAGGCTAACAACGATTAGTATATACTAAAACAGTGGATAGCGTTGAACGCGGGCGCTGATTGGCTCGTCAAACTCCGAATATCCTGTGCTATTCTTGGTTTTCACATGACGTCACGACCGCCATGTTGGTGCCCTAAACAAAGAAAAGGCGGCCATGTTGGTGCCCCGACCAAATCCTCCGGGAATTTAACTCTATTATTATGCAAACGCTTCCTTTTGTTTTCGTTGAAAACACGTGAGTGAAAACAAGCAATTCACCTCCGAGCAACTCGGGAAAAAATGGCGTACCGATTTGCATCCGTGACAAGTGAAGAAAACACCCAAATTAATCTTTTGTGCTGTATATTATTTCACTGTTTTAGTATATACTAAAACAACTATTCACCTCAGTGTCGGTGGCTAGCGTTGGATATTTACCGAGACGCTTTGCGGCTCGGTAAATATCCACCGCTAGCCACCTCCACTTCGGTGAATAGTTGTTAACTATATTCATCTAAATTGTATGTAAGTAAAACTATTTCTTAATCATTACGTCCCCTTTTTGTGCTGAGTGATCGAGATCAATTGTGGAAAAAGTTATATGTCACCATGTCACTTTTTTTTTGGGGAGAGATTTACTTAAGGACGGTGCCTACTATTGTTGTTGCGCATACATTCTCGAAATACTCGGGTTTCCTATCGGTGAAGCTTCAAAATACAGGGATATTTTTGCCTAGTTTAAAACTGTCCGGAGAAAGGAGATCTTAGTAAGTACTCCTCGTATCCAAAAAGGAAATTGGGGGTTACCATGCATTTTTTATAGATATTTAAGCTTCAATTCGAGAAAGAACGCCATACATTGCTTTGTATTTTAAAGCTCTTTACAAATATTATTTAGTAAATTATCTTTGAAAATTGCGTGTGGTTACCCCCGATCTTCTTGTTGGATTTTGATAATACTTGTTAAAATCTACATTTCCTGCATAATCATAAACCAGGGCAAAAATATCTTTGAATGAGGATGCACCGCCCTTAAAGGGATACTGTCCCGTCTTATGAAAACTTGAAAAGTGTTAGGTTAACTTTTTTCAAGTTAAATCGACAAATTCAAAATGGCGTCCTCTGGGGAGGGCCATGGTGGACAAAGGAGAAACTCCGGCGAATTTACGTGACTCACGAGTCAGGAGTGAATCCAGTCAACTGTGAATCCGGTCAACTGGTCATCAACAAGAAATAGCGTTTCTAAGCTAACCTGCTGCGCTGATCTACAGTATCTAGGTCTAAAAACCCCGTTGAAGACGGTTAACTTTCAATTGTTTTGCTGGGTACTACTATTTCAAAACTCTAAAAATTCGATTTTCCGGTAGGTTGTCTCGTTAGTGTAATGGATATCGGAAACTGCAAGGTGAAGCCATCGATCCGGGTTCAACTCTTTGCCTCGCCTATTGTGAATCTTCTCAGCTTGTTTAAAATCTTTGTTTCATTGAAGTAGATTTGAAGTCTAAAGTAGACTGTACTTCATATAAGTTGAATAAAAAGGGAAATGTCAGTTTGAGGGATGGAAAGAAGTGGTAACCGTGAATCCATGATGGCGGCTAGAAGTTTCCTTGGGCTCAAGAGCAAACAAACTCGAGCATGCGCAGCTCATGTCAGTGCTACCACATTTTGACGTCTTCTGTGATCTATTACTGAACAGACGCACGGCAACATGGAATCTATTTGTTTTATATAATAAAGAATTAAACTTTATTCGCATAAAAGCTGATGGTGAAGTCAATCGTGCGTCTGTCCTCTAATAGATCATAGGCAAGAACCAATCAAAATCCGAGAATAATTAACAATTATTCCATGAGCGCGCGTTGGATATGAGATGGTAAATAGCCAACGAGGCGCGTAGCGCCGAGTTGGCTATAACCAGTCTCATATCCAACAAGCGCGAATGGAATAATTGTTTTATTAAATTCCTTAAACTCCAAAAATTTGGAAGTACGCAATACGAGCGGAAAAAGCGAGCAAATCCGAGCGAAATCGAAAAAACTTGATGAGAACTGATGCGATGTTGTGTAATACCTTGTTGTCAGACAGACGCAGGCTCATCACAAAAACATTTCTTGTCTTTTCGCGTACTTCTAAACGTCGGAATTGATCCAAACTTTCCACAAAAAAGTCTTTTTTCTCCTTTTTGGCTTTATTCAAAGAGTAATTTCGCATTCCGGCGAAAACATTTTTAATTTCACGCTTAACGCAATCATCAATCATGAGCTGATAACCGAGATTGAGTGAACCAATCAGAGCACGCGAAATGCATTATCCGAGGTTGAGAATTTAATAACTTGAGTTATTATATAATGCATGATATTGGCTGGAGTACTTTATTTGCTATCACATGACGCCTTTATCACAGTGGACAAACACCGCTGCCCTGAGCAGCTACGCGTAGAAGCTGAGTTCGGAACTCTCTGGACCTGTTTTTCCAAGCGATACTTTCAAAGCTTTGTGGGGAAAAGGTCACAAATCCATAGACATTTATTTTGACCGACTTCCTATCGTCCAATCATGAGAGAATCAGGAAGTAGAAAATTATTTATTCGCACGTGACCAGTCCTCAATGAACCGGTGAGAGCGATTATATTACTGTCCTCGATTTCTTGGAAATAGGAAGAACTTTGCAAGCATTTTTGGTGATTGAAGGAAAATGTGGTCGGACGACGACGATTATTTTTCCTATTCACCTTACTATTTCGGCTCAGATACGGACGACAGCGATGATGTGTATTGTGGGTACAGCAGTGGAGAAGACCTGTATATGACAGCTCTGCGTGATGCAAGTCGACACGAAACTATTGGTGGGTCGACACCAAGTGTGGAAGTTGCTCCCCAAATCTACGAAGTGCCATCTCTTCAAGACCTGTGTTGTCGGTTCATTGCTCTGAAGTTTCCGTTCGCTTTCGTTGAGCATCGTTCTCCTCCGATCCCGGACGAACTGCAACTTAAAATCATCGAATTTTCCTTTCCGGATGACGAAGATATGATAAGGAAATATGCAGAGTTCAGCCGCAGTAGTGTGGACTTCCATTCAGCCAAAACAATGCTTGACAGTGGGAATGTGAAAGATTTGAATCAGATAGGTGGGTGAGAATTGTCATTGGAGATTCGATTTTCTGTTTACAGCTAACGTTAAACCCTCACTGGTGGCGATGTATAGAATAAAAATGGAGAAACAGAAAGTTTTAGGCTATCAGGAAAAATGCTTGTTACAAATATTGTAACAAAATGTCTTGAAAAAGTTTCATGCATGCTTTTGCAGGTTTTCGCTTAAGTGCCTCTGTTGAAGACAGAAAATATGGGCATGGCAGAAACAGTGGCGGTGATAAGAATTATGTGACTATTCTCTTTGATCGTGGCAAAATAACTTCTGCTCACTGCTCATGCGATTTTACAACAAACTGGTGTTCACATGTTGTAGCAACGTGTCTTGCTAGAATAAAAAACAAAAACTCTATGACTGTTCACATGCCAGTGTCCGACTCTCTCAACATACTGGATAGAGAGCAGCTGTTGAAGTTTTCCCAGTACCTTTTGAGTGAACACCAGAATGAGCCAGTTGTAGAGACAGCTCAAAAATTGTTGGATAAGCTGTTGTCACGGCAAAATCAAGAGCAAGGGGAGGAGGAGGAGGACATAAACAAGATTGCTGGAGCACCTGATCCTACTGCAGGCCCAGGTAAGATTGCATTTGGTGATGATTTTCGATAAAACTAATGATGAAAAAATTCCTTTGCAGTCCTCAGGCTTTTATTTTGATTTCTGCGTACAAGAAAGCTGTAGGAGAGTTCTAAGAAGATAGAACTTTCCTGGCATCTCACTTCGTCTTGCCTTAAACCTTTTACCCCTTAAAAGGAGGATGCTTGCAGATTTTACTCTTTCTAACACCAGACACTCTTACTTGTCAGGGGAAACCCCTTAGCTTCCTATTTCAGGGTGCAGGGATGGCGCAGTGGTGAGAGCACTTGCCTCCTGCCAATGTGGGTTGAGTTTGTTGGTTCTCTACTCTGCACCGAGAGGTTTTTCTCTGGGTACTCTGGCTTTCTCCTTTCCTCAAAAACCAATATTAATTTTGACTTCATTTGTGTTATTGTTGATTTTAGTTTACAGTGTCCCAGTTAGTGCTCCAGCGCTACAACGGGTTGCAAAATTGGTGAGACACTCCCATTAGAAAAGGAAAGGAAAGGAAAGGAAAGGAACTTTATTTAAGTGTGTAGCCGTTCTAGCGCTGGAGCCTTTTCTTAGACTAGCTTTCAATACCTGCCAGATCTAGAATTCCAACATTTCCCACCTCCCCCCTCCCTTTCCCCCTTCCAATGTCGACTGTTTCAGCACTTTTTTGTGTTGCTAGCAGCATTTATAAGGAGGGGGGCTGCAGTGTGTAAGATATTTTTAGGTGAATTTATAACACCTGAAGAAGATAGTGTCTCCTCTATTTTTGCAATTTGTTGTCTGGTTGCTTCCAATAATTTTGCCAGTCCAGATTTAAATCCTACATGTATAGAGAATAATTATTTGCAATGTAGTAGAGCAGGAAGTAAAGAAACAACCATTAGATATCGTATAAGCTCTGAAATGTTTCAGAAGTTTTGCACACCAAGTGAAACGCACATTATACTCAACACGAAAGGATATCATTGACATACGGTGGTATCAATGTTCAAGTGTTTGGACTTATCATCCCTAGCACAAGACGCTGTACCGAATAACTAATAAAGTAAGCAAAGTATTTTCCCCTGCAAATCTGATGCTCCGAAAGTTACACGTGGCTTGTATTATGTAACACAATACCATTTATTGTGTTCCTACATGTAGATGACATCAACTGCAATGATGGCGTTGCAGTTGAAAATCTTCTCTTCCAGGAAACAGCACAATTCTGGCAACTACATGTGCTTTCTTTTCTACTCAATCCAATACATTACCAGATGGGTCCTAATAAAGTTCACACAGTTAAAAATCCTGTGCATATTGTCTATTCAATTTCCAAACAGTCTACCATTGCAACAGCAAGAAATATGATATCAATATTACACTGTATTTTCTCAGTGAAAAGCTGTGATAGACCGTATAGCTGGAACAAATTTGTTCAGTTTGGTATCTCATTGTCAAACAAATGTCGCAAATGTTGCAATTAGCCTGTACCAGACAGGTCACTTACATGTAGAGGACTTGCTACTAAGTGTTAGCAATCCCATCTCTGGAAGCAGAGTAACACAAAAGCAATAAGTAATGGTACAAGTGGACCTCTATGAAAATGTACCTCTCTACATGTATAACAATTTTAAATTTGCTTAGAATTGAATTCTCGGAAAGTGGGTGTTCTCTTTTAATGGCATGCGATCGCAGGAAAAGGAGCGATAATGTATGTTTCTTATGTAAACAACAGCTAATTTCGTACAAGTTGCACGTGGAGAACTATTGAGTTGTACTTTGCCATTGTCACACTCTCCAAAATCAGCATACATCTTCAATCCTGGGCATATCTAATTGTTTTAATGTCATGTGTGAAATATGTGCATGCAATTAAAGGTCAAATTGTTATTGGGTTGTGTTTCGTGTGCAGCTAAACAGAAAACCAACGATTGAATTATTAATCTTTAAGGGTGTCGGCTTTAAGTTCTATTTTTGACCCCAAACATGCATACCCCTGAAAGAGATGATCTCATGGATTAAAGCAACACTGTCCCACCCCTCCCCCCCTCCCCCCCTCCCAAATTGAATGTGACAATTGAATTAAAAAAGGTGCAGCTTACACCTGTCAGTGAGTGTTTACATACCTCTCAGGCTCTATATCAATACAATTTTTAATGTTTTCAGGTCTTGATGAAGAGGCCCACTGGTTTGTCTGTAAAAATGGATTCAAAGCCAGGCTGGAAAGCTTAATGTATGAAAATATTCAGGATCTTGGCTTTGAGATGTATCATGAGCATGACCCAGATTGTGGGAATGGCAGTGATGTCAAAGATGTGTGGGAAAGAAATATTCTTCAGCAACCCCTTATCAGAGGTACATGAACGGTGGCAAAAAATTACTGGTAACATAATATAACTTTTGTATGCATAAAGGTATCACGTCATGTTTGGAAAGGCCCAGATCAGAGCCTGACCAAACCTGGAAACTTGATTTGAGAATATTACATTCTCATCCAAGACAGAATTCAGAAGTCAAAAGGAAGACAGGGTCCTTCACACTGTAGAATAGACCGATCCAGAAATTTACCTGTTGGTACACTGTGATGTCAAGCAGGGGTTTCCATAATTTTTTCAGTAAACCGCTGGTTTTGTGAAGTACATGTAGGCGGTTGTGCGGCAAGCCTGCAAATAATTTTTTTTTGCTGTAAGCCTGTCATACATGTACACGTATGTCAGGCCAGGGGGCAAGGTTTGACCTGACATGCAGCCACCCTGGTCGCGCAAATTTTTTTTCCATACTCATTAAGTGGGATGCCTGTGGCAGACCACTTTATAAATTGCCCAGTATCTCATTTTCATTGTCTTGTTTTTCCAATGGTTCAAGTCTTTTACATTGTCCATGTCCATTAGCAGCCAAAACATTGTATCCTGCTGTTTGATTGACTGGAAAGTCTTTGCGTTTGGTGAAATCAAGTCAGACCTTAAAGTACAGCTGTATTTCTACTCTAGCATTATCAGAATCAGCTGCAAGGTCTTACGAAGTAAAATCACTTAAGTCAAGATTCATGTGAGAAGACACCAGTGTTGCTATTCAAATTATTCCTCTTCTTTTTTGGGGGAATTTTAAGAAAATCTTTCAAGATTCCATTCAAATGTCTGAATTTCGACGAGGAAATAACTGCTCTTCTCCGCAAGACGAAGCATCGATAAAGAAACGAAGTAGCTGCAGGTGATGGTCACGTGTTGCATGGTTCAGGCAAATCTGAACTCTTCGTCAAAAACAAAAACTTCCTTGGAACATTCACCAGATTTACATGATACGCTACTCATTGAACCCAATGGTACTCTGATATTTCTTGGTGACCAATCGAAGCTAATACAAGCCATGAGTTTTTAGAAGTTTCTTCAGACCAAATTGCATTTAAAGTGTAGTGTTTTAAATGTTCTGTTTAAAGCATTCATGTACACATGTATTTTCCTGCACAGTGAATCACAGACAGAATTTAATCACTGGAGCATGGAAATAAATTAAATAGGACATGAAACATTACGAGATGTGTTCGTACACATGAATTGTACATGTATTTTATCTCCTGAGTGAAATTACATGTAAGCGCTTAAATTGTGGTGTTTTTGTTGATTCACTACTTGCACAAATCCCATAATACACCTCTTTTACCCCTCAAAAATCTGCATAGGCATTGTTTTCGACTTCTCTTGGGACATTTTCATGTTGCAGGAGAAATTGCAAACAATGGTTATGCAAAAGTCTTGGGGGGTAATAGAGGTGTATTATGGGATTGTGCAAGCAGTGAAATACCAGCCTCCATATTGGTGGACCAGGGATTGTCTATCTGATTCGCTAGAAAGAGTACAGAAACGTGTGCTCGCAATTATCTTTCCTGGCTCCACCTATAGCAAGGCCTTAAATTTAGCCAGTATATCAACCCTTCAAGATCGTAGATCAGCGGCTTGTCATGAATTCATTGTGCAGCTTAATCCGGATAACCCGGTTTACAAGCTAGTACAGTGGTGTAGCTAGTAGATTAGAATCTACGAGTGCTTCTGCTCACTACTCACTCAGATCGAGAGATAGAGTAAGAACTAAGACAACTGCCACAAATAGGTTTGGTGACTTTGTCACAAACAAATACGCTACTGACTCGACGTAATGTGTTTATTAGTGTAGTTTAGATTATTTATGTATATCTATCGTATTCAGCATTATTTTATATAAGTACCCATTTATTCGTTTAGTTATATCTCACCAGACCTGTAATTCAGATTTTTCTGCTAGAGGTTTCAATAAACAAAACTACTACTACTACTACTACTACTACTACTACTACTACTACTACTACAACATGGCGCCGTCATGTGTGATACTGTAAAATTGGGGTTATAAGCCCCCCTGGTGATAGGCCTATCTACTTGGAAACAAAAAAATCATCAGGTTATAACCCCACCCCCTTCCCCCCCCCCCCCCCCCAGATATTAGCCCCCCTCTAGTTTTCTATGTTTTCTCAAGTAATATGCATGTAAAGAACTCTTGCAGAACCCTGTACTACTTCAAACACAAACTTAGGAAAGATTACAGAACAATAATACACGTACCGGTAACTGAGAGAATTAAGTGCAGGAAACCTCGCTGTTGTGAACTACACCTAGACATTAAAATTTATTAACAATGACGGCAAAGTTGAACTCTGAGCTTCGGGTTTGTTGTGTTCCTGCCCACCCAAAACCCCTTACCAAGTTGTATAAGCCCAGGGCTTGTAACTGGAATTTTACAGTAACTCAGACAGACCTGAGAATTGGAGAGGTGGTTTTATTATGTATTTGTCTTTACAACATTTCAAGTTGTTGTTTCCACAGTACATTGCAGTGTTATTTACATGTAATTTAAATCAATGTAAGTGAGTTTTTGGAAAATGCCTCGCATGAAGTTTGAAATCCAAACTGTATGAATATGGGCGGAAGGGTTTACATTTTCAGCGTTGCGTTACTAGTAAGACAACATGAAGCACAAGCTGCAAATGAAAACAGATCAAAATGAAACTTAGCCATTATGCATTACAGCCATATATTTACAAGGCATGCATTCGGCTTTCTTGAGTGAAAATATTTAATTTTTATTTTGCATAGTAACAGAAGACCCCCAACCTGGCTGTCCGGTCAGACTAATCGTTTGCCAGTCAAAACCTCAAATTTACGGGGCAAATGTCCGATGACCGCTGCTTATTTGCAGGCTTGCTTTTCTCTTTCTCTTTTTCCCTTCCCCCTTTACCAATGTGATTGAGGCAACATTTGGCACTGGTTGTTCTCCTCTATTCATCCAACATGCTGAATAGTGCAAAGAATCGCGTTGGCGTGTGGCTAAGGGGCAGAACATACAGCAAAAGATTCCTTGATGTTCTACTTGTTTTATTGAATTAAAATAAATTAAAATGGATCAAACTGAAACTGTGAGAATCTTGTAGTTAATTTTATCGAAAAAGTAGGGAGCAAAAACTTAAGGAGTAGGCGGTGGGATTCGCCAGTTGCCGGCTTCTAAGTGAAACCTCTGATATCAATGCAGTCGCTGTGATCCAAAATTGTTACTGATATCTGGTCTGTGCACATTCTCACTTCTCATTGTTAAGGCATCACCTTTTTGACCATAATGCAGCTAAAACAAGATGCACCCTGATTTTGATGAATGGTGGGAAATATCCTCTTTCCTTTCTTCTCAAATTCAGGGTCTCATGTGTTGGGAAATACAGGCAATAAATGTCGCTCAACTTTCCTCCTTTAGTGGAGAGGTCGAGTTGGTGCAGTGGTTACAGCATTACTTTCTATTCACTCATTTCGAGACTCGACACTACATACATGTATGTTTTTAGTTCTGTCTTTTGTTCTGTACTCAGAGAGGTTTCTCTACATGTTCTCCAATTTCCTCTCTTGTTCAAAGCCACCATCAATTTTCTTGCTTTGAGTTGATGAACATACATATAGTCGTAGTCTCACCTTGGGACTCGATGATTTAAGTTATTGTCACCATAAAATTATTAGTAGTATTATTAGAATTATTATTATTATTATTATTATTTCTTATATATCATTTAGATATAAACATAGGATAATACTCCTAGGATAATACTCCTAGTCGCTTCATGCTACAGAAACCGGAGATAAGCGCCGGCCTGATGGGCCTTCTAGGCTCGTAGCAGACTTTACCTTTACCTATTAAAAACCTAAGCCTTGTGCCACAGTATCGTTGTGAATAAAACTTAAGGTAGTTGCATTGCGTACAGACTCTGTGTTATCTGCATTTCTGGACACAGAAATACAGAAATACACTTTGGCATCCACTGAAAACTTGTTATTATTGTGGATTTCTTCCCTCACTGTGCAGAAAAATTGCCTCTACTGTCTAACGAAGAAACTTACAAAGCAGTACACCATACAAGTAATGTAAAATGAGAAAAATGTAATCCGCAATGTTACCGCTTTCATGTGCTAACTTTACACTGCAGAAGAAAGTTGTCTTATTCTTTCCTGCATGAGTGGTAACCTCAATTGTTTTTGTCTCTAATCAGATGAAATGGATATCCAGCTCGACAATGAGCGTAGTTATCATGGTGGTTATCCCTCCTCTAAGTGCCAAACAGTTCTCCAAGTTCTTAAGACTATATCTGACCTTCTTGTGGACGACTTCTTGAGTGCTGTCTCAGCGCTGACAATGTGCACTGAACAACTAATAGAACGACTCACCAGGGTCAGGGATGGCAGGGATATACGCAGACGCCGTCTGCCCAAGTCACAGTCAAAAGATAAAATTAAGTTGTGTGGATCTCTAGCTGTAGGGTTCACTCCAAGAATGTCAGAGTAAGTATAGATACATGTAATCATTTTGGAATGTAATTTGGTTGAAAACAATAGCCCATTTCCGAGTTGCTACTTGCCTCAGTCCTGGTGCACCATTCAAATGGAAATGAGTTGCGTATAATTTGTATGCAAATCAAACTCATTTCCCTTACAATAGTTGAGCACCAAGACTCACTTGGAAACCTAGACAAACAGCAACTCGGAAATGGTCCATTATAATGCACTGGAACAATTTTTTTTTTTCAAATAAATCAATTATTGCCATGTAACAAAAAAATGTAATCAACAAACCTCTAATACGTTTTCTAGGGGATTTTACTTGGAAATTGAACTAAGCTGACCACAATGTAAGAACATACAATGTACATTACATGTGCAGGCATTAACCATTACAGACAATGACTGTAATGTGTTCAACCTCACTAAATAAATTATCATTATCATTATCATTATCATTATCATTGTCGTTGTTGTTGTTATTATTATAAGACCAGTACAGTATAAATTATACATGTAATATCTTTGCCCTTATTTGAGCCTTCTTTGTAGCTGTTGAAGTTGCGTCTTTACTCCGGGATGATCATTCTCATACGAAATCAATAACTGTGGATGACACGAATTATTTATGTTAATCCACAGTCGAAATGATTATACAAAAGCTCATATAAAGTATTCTCTCGAACTCTCAAGTGAGTGGCAATATTTTCCCTTCCATTCCAGTTGTAGGAGATTGAGTGACGAAGTTTCACGCCTTTGGAGACTGGCAGCCCTTATTCCTGGCATTTCTGCAAAGCAACGCCAAGGAGTTGTTGATCAGCTGAGGACATTGAATGAAGCAGGTGCATTTTCTCGTTAGTTTGAGGACGTGGAGAGTGTTTTTCGTTGTGTAGGGAAGTGAAGTAATTAATTATTAATTTTATTATTATTATTATTATTATTATATTTTTTAATTTATTTATCACCAATGAATGAAACATGTGAACCCACAAATGACCAGCAACCAATATCAGTGGCTTCATAGCTCAGTTGCTTAGAGTGTCACACTGGCAATGAGAGGTCTCGGGTTCAAACCCTGTTGAAGTCCTGATTTTTTCAGGCTTCTCTACGCAATTGCTAAAATTGCATTCATACAGGGTAATTGCGAGGATCATTTGCTCACTTGATTATTTATCACCAGGTGGGAGTGGCTAGAGAAAAGAACAATCTTCCAAATTATTCTACAGCTGTTCTTGACCGGGTCATTCATTTCATATTCAAAGTTTTATCATCTGAATTTGGCTTTTGGAATCTCTTTTAGGTCGTGTTCTATTGGGATCAACTGTTTCAACCGCAACCCGTTTAGGTTGAAGTGGTTGAGGTTTCCCAATAGAACACTTTTCCAACCGTTTCGGTTGAAACGCGGTAACTCCTGGGATTAGTTATTACCAGACTTCTCAGCATTTACAAGTTGAGAGAAAGCAACACTGCAGGAGCCCGCGGCTGACTTTTAATGGCCCGCGTAAACGACAGCGGTCACTGCCAATGCTTTTTTAACGGTTTCAACCTTTTTTGATGCCGGTTGAAAAAGTTGATCTACCAAACCAACCGAAAACGTTTTTTCCGAGTAGAACACTAAAAAACCCAACCAACCCAACTAACTAAAAACGGTTGATCCCAATAGAAAACGACCTTAGTCTTTGGGGTATACTTATCAGGTTAATCCAACTTTATTGATATTAATATTTTTTCATTCAATACCCTGCTCTTGCAGAACATAATTATAATTAACAGGGTTGGTTTCTGAAGAAGTTGTGGTGCTTGCCAATGGGCGAGTGAAGGACGGAAATTTTAAGTTCAATATTGAAGGCAATAAATTGAATTGGAAAAACTAGCAACTCCACATTCGAGTATAGTTGGAGAAAACTCGTGTGCGTAACATCCCAGGGTTACATGTACATGTATTAATTTTAGCAAAAAAAAAATTTATTTATTTCATGAGCGTGCATTGGATACGAGTTGGTAAGGTTATAGCCAATCTTATGATACATCATGCGCCAGTGGAATGTAAAGGATAATTATTACATGACTGCACATGAATACGAATTAAAATTAACTTCGAGTGCTGACAGTGTCTCACGCTGCGAATGGGTGAGTGATATTGTACATGTATCAGCTCGAGGAAAAATGAAATTGTAATCTGAGGTGAACATCAGAGGTCATGGATTTCCATCCCATTGAATTCACCTAAATTTGTCAGGTGTCTATAAGAGACGATTGCTTACCGTAAAGACTCGCAGATAAGCCGCACCTTTTTTTCCAAAAATGTGCGATCAAAATCGTAGGTGCGGCTTATCTGCGAGACCATTTGGGAAAGGTGCTGTGAATTTCGGTGTCCAGTCTTCCATCGTCCGATATTATGCCTGGTTACACAGCTTCGCACAGTGCATGCAAGAAAACAACAAATTTACGCGCAAAATTCTATGGAAAAACTGCCTTGAATGGAGAAATACCTGTGAACAAATACCAGAATAATATCAATCATATGTCCTAAGTGAAATGATGTTCATTCTACTAAAGAGCTAAAATTACGGGTAAGACTTTGAAGTATTTTTCGATCCAGTGTTGGCGAGTTTGCCTTGGATGAAGACAGAACACTTCATAGTCTCGACTTTGGATTTCTTTCGAGTTTTTTTTCATGAAAAACTTTTTTCCCAAAATTTGAGTTGCTAAACTTGGGCTGCGGCTTATCTGCGAGTGCGGCTTATCTGCGAGTCTTTACGGTAAATTGTTGGGATAAGTGTAGTATCACTTCTGTCCTTCGTTTATACCCGCACTACAAATATCCATGTATTTCATTCATCAAGTTCTTTCGCGGGAACATTATGAGCCAAGCAAATTGACCTGCTCAGTTGGTAGAGCATTGCACCGGCATCGCAGCTCTAGGCTTACGAGCCAGCGCTTATCTCCGGTTTCTGTAGCATGAAGCGACTAGGAGTATTTCTTCTCCCCCCTGGATGGGGTGCTAGTCCATCACAGGGTTACCCCCAGCATTTCTGTGGTACCCATTTATACACCTTGGTGGAGAGTGAAGTGTCTTGCCCAAGAACACATTACAATGTCTCCGGCCAGGACTCGAACCCGGACCACGCGATCCGGAGTCGAGCACCCTAACCATGAGGCCACCGCACCTCCTACAAAGGTGCCTTAGACTGTCCAGTTAAGTGAGAGGGTCTCTTGGTTCTATGGTATTTTAGTGACTCGTTTGATGGGATTAGGTTTCCGTGCTCTCAGTGCATACTCTGCATACTCTGCTAATGAAACAATCATCAACTGGGATTCTCCTGATTAGTGCACAATAGTGCACGAGTCAATAGTGCTTTATTTGAAGTAAAACTGAGTCGTTTTGCGCGTTTGCTCTTCTTCACAGCGAATAGACATTAACAGAACGTTTCACCCCCTAGCGAGCTCGATCCTTCCAATTTCGCCCCATACATTTCCAGTTCGACCCCTTTACCTAACTGGTTTCGCCCCTTATGAAAAGAAGATATAAAGAATCAATCATAGACCACAGAGGATAGATCTCTTGTTTATGTGGCGGGATATCTTACTTATTATCCTTCAAGAAAATGATCTGGGCCCGGTTGTTCAAAAGCCGATTAACGCTAATCCCAGATTAAAAATTAACCAAGGAGTTTATTTCTCTATTCCAAAATGCTGTTCAACGCTGATATTCGGCAAAACTTTACATTAGAAGAAGTAAATCTTGAAAAACAAAAATAAGGAAAAGAAACTTTCACCAAAAAGTTGAAAACATGAAACAAAAGTTTACGCTAATCCTGGATTACGTTAATCGGCTTTCGAACAACCGGGCCCTGGCGTTTATTCCTCAATGAATGGAGAGGGCGAATGCGGTTAGGACTGGGGGTCGAACTCGAAATGTGGGGGGCGAACTTGGTGGGGTCGAACTCGCTGCAGGCCGAACGTTCATAATACGCTCCGACGAAGTGTAAACGCTCAAAACATCAGCATCTTTCTTTCATCTTTTTTTTTCTTCAATGTGTAGTATTTTCTTGTAGTTTCAGCTGTGCTGGTAAGTGGCCCTTTGCGTCCATGGCATGGCCTGGAGGTTGCCATCCGACTTGCTACCATCAACTGGGATTCTCCTGATTTCCAGCGAGTGCTGAAAGGAGAATGGACATTCGTTCCCACTGTGAGCAGCTGGATGGCCATCGAATTAACCTGTCAATCGAAACGCAAGTATGTGTCGGAGTGGATTGAGTTAGATCGGGTTGACAGCAACATAAAAAGAAACCTTGCGCAGGATGACGCGGTCACATCACTGACATTCTATCACCCCCATTGCATCGCATTGGGTCCCCTGTTTGGTGTTGATATACACTCGGTTTGTTCCATGATCGAAGCTCTGAATCTCAAGGGCCAACATGAAGCTGCCATGCGTCTTACAGTTGCAGTATCTTATGCAATCGTGTCAACCTACAAGAACGTTCTGTTTGGAATGGATGTTGCTTCCTCGTTTCCAGTCTCTGCGAGATGCTCCCTGGGCATAGCATCTCGTAAGACTGAAGTCAAAATTGAACAAAGCAGCCAATCTGATTCTCCAATGGAAGTCGAGGTGTCTGCCAAACCGTCAACCAACCGTCACATCTGGCCCGAGGACACTATTTTGTCGCTATCCACGTTTGCTTTTCTGTACGACCTGTTATCAAAAAAGTTTCACCTGGCCGACACATGCATTGCCGAAATGAAGTCCAGATTGACATTTGAAGGTTCGAGTGCTTATGCGCTTGACTGTCTTAGGACTTCAGTATCTCTTGGATTCCAACTTGGTGTTGTTGGACTGTATTTACAGCGCTTCCCTGCTCCCTCACCCCACCTAGAGGTATGTACGGTATGCGATTCGGATCATTGACAATAACTTTCATTTTACCAAAGATTACACAGACTATTTGCAATTTGATTCTAAAAACCAACTGTCACGTATGTATTGTTTATTGTTTGCTATATATCGCCCTTGTAATCTTTCACGTTTATTTTAAAGTGCCCCTGTGACCAAAAAATCAATTATTATTTTTCTGTGGATTTCAAAACTATGTTAACCAAACACTAAGCGACCAAAGTGTTAAGCCTTGATTTCAAAAAGACCCTTGTTTATTTTAACTGGAATTTTCCTATTTAATGGTCCGCCATTACTAACTTTAAGTTCTTGAGAGAGTTGGTTCGAGGAGAAAATGACGTCAAAGGCTCACTAGGTTAAGAATGTAATGCCTGTGTACGCCGCAGAATTAGTATGCAGTACGGGCGTTTTGGGATTTCAGACTTTTAAACTCGCGTTTTGCATATATGATAAGCTGCACTCACACGCTGATATTTTAAGCCCGTGAACCTTTCACGTTACATGTCCCTGGATCCAACCCTGTGAGGTCCAATCGGTCTGTTTTGAACTTGAGTAATGGCGGACCGTGAAATCCTAAACTTACGCTCAAAGTAAACGGCCTTTGGATGAAAATCAAAGCTCAAAATGTTGCCAGTCAGGTGTTAAGCGAACACACATTCAAAATCTGAAGGAAAAAAGGAAGTGATTTTTTTGATCAGAGGGGCACTTTAATAAACGTGAAAGAGTACAAGGGTGATATATATCATCATTATTATTAAAATAACAATAACTTGTAACATACATGTATTAAATAGAAGTACTGCTAACCACTTACACTAACCATTCAGTAGCCTGCGAGCAAGCTCTCCCGAGGGGTGCGGGGTGGTGCACACCACCTTAGTTATGCACGAGGTAAAAACTCGAAAATGGTAAGGTGGAATGCCTTTACTGATAAAATTATCGTTACATAACAAACACGATGATTCTGAGTAAGAACAACCTTTATCCACGCAATTTGCTGTAAACTTGAAAAACGTCGGGCCAACTCTTTTCAAGATTACCCAAATGCAATCCGTTTCAATCTTGTCCATTTGAGTCCATCCATGCTTCTCTTTTCTTTTGCTGTACTTCTTTTATGTTGTTCAACAGTTTTTAAGTGGTTCTTGCAATGTTTCATTCTACTTTTTGGGCATTTTGGGTGTCATGAAATTATATCATTTTCCGTGACATAGCCCCTTTAAGTTATATTATCGTTGAAAAAAGTTTAAGAAAATTCATGGGTTCCACATGCTCAACCGACAGATCAAGGAAGCCGCATCAGTCAGTGTTCACAGCTTTCACAGCCAATAACAACAGGGCGCACGGTACAGACAGCGAAGAACATCACTTTTAAACTGCTGGCCTGTGAGCTCACAGACCAGGCCGCAGTTGTTCAAAAGGTTCATAACGCTATCCACCGGATAAATCACTATTTGTTGGATAGTGCAATTGATTTCGCTATTACTTATCCACTGGACAGTGATTTATCCGGCGGATAGCGCTATCCATCGTTTGGACAACTGGGGCCAGATGATTAGTAGATCAACATACAACTCACTTTCACTTGACATTGAAGATAATTTCGGTCGCCAAAAAGTTTCCTCTTAAAGACTTAAAATACAAAAATATAAGTCATACTCCATGCAGGTATGTCATTCCTTGGTTTCAACCACCTTAGAGGCACATCATCTATAAGCAGGTCAATGATTTGTTGTCCCGATATGTTCTCGTAAAAGAAAAGCGCGTACATGTTTGAGACATTTCCATTTATTTCACTATGATGTCATCACGCCCTTTCACATGGACATGTGAGCTCCATTAAAAAAATAGTAACCTCCATCCTTCCTGTGTAGCCCGTGGGTTAGAATCCCAACGGACTGCGGGCATCATTTTTCTCATGCTTGAGATTTTCGCCTTAATTAAATGTTTTTTCCAGTAATCCGTTCTTTGCAGGCTTTCATACATACATAAATACATACTTAATTGACCACTCCCCATATACGGCGGCCATTTTGATTTCTACTGTTCGAAAGACATTATGGGATGCTCAGGGGGCAAATTAATATGTATTTGCCCCCGGGGCATCCCATAATAGCTATTTGAAACAATAGAAATCGTATCTGCAAAAAGGTCTGTTAAGAATCCCAACTGGCCGGCAGCAAGTTAGTTGGCTATTTGCAGGTGCAGCTGAGAAGTTGAACCAGGGACAACCAGGAACAAATTCAACCAGTGGCCAGAACGTGTCTTGAACCCGGGACACCCCCCCGCCCGAACCACTGGGCCACACTGCCTCCTCAAATCATTTCGTTATTACTGTTTTTCGACGCGTTATGGAATGACTGGTACTCAGTTCTGTCACTTTCCCTCGCCAGGTTGAGGAATACAACTATGAATGTTGGCTCACCTACAAACTCATCTGCTGTTCCCCAGGAGAGAGTGATTTGCGCTTCTTAGCCCAGGTTGCACAACACGTGCCCCAGTGTATGGCCTTACCAACCCTTGTTCCTCCTTCCTCTCCATGTCGTGTGATATTTCATCATCTTTTCAAGGGAGCCTCTGCTACTCTTAGCAACTCCTTGACAGAACATCAAAACATAGGCCTTCAAGCTGCTTTAAGTGTGCTAGCTCACAAGGACGAAAACACTGTGAGAGAAAGCTCTATGACCTGGATGCTGTTTCAGTACTCTAATTGCAGGCTTTGGGCCAAACTCACTGAAGTGGTTCTCCGCTCTCTTTCCGATTCATCCGAAATGTTAAGGGATGCCGTGGGCTATATCCTAAAAACTGAGGGAATGCTTGGCGCCCAAAACTACGAAAACATCTCCCCGGACTCGAGGCCAACGGATACGCTGTCTTACGTGCAGAACATAGCGTTCTTGAAGGGGAAATCCCGCGTTGCGTACTGTCTTGCGCGAGCTCTCAGCGAGAGAAACGGAAACTCAATCAGACAGACCAAATACAAGACAGAAATTGGACGTCACCGGGACAGGCGAGAGTCTTTTGAAGTGGAGATGCCGCGAAAAATAATGAAGTCCGGAGTAGACAGGGCGTTGAAGCTCTGTGCCATTGAGATTTGTGCTCACAGCCTGTGGCTACAGAAGCTTTGCCACAGAGATCATACACGCTCTGATATTGTAAGGTTGGTGAATTCTGTGTATTTTGTTTACAATGGCTAGGTCTCGTTTCCATCGCTCAATCTTCCTTGTTCTTTTAATATAGCGATATTTCTTGTTTACAAACGTTGACGTCACATTTCTATTTTAAAATTAAAATCCACAATATCCTACTCCAAAGACTTTCAGAAGAAAATGACTATATTGATTTATCTGTCTTAATAACAAAAATATATTAGTACTTTGGCTTTTCATATTGACACTTTGTATTGGTTTGATTTTAGATGATATTTTCTTATTTTAGTTGACTGTATACTCTGTACACTAGGTATTCGTATACCTGTTCCTTTGTAAAACACAATTGATTACCATAGCTTTCTCTACTTGTTCTCTCTTGTATATACATCTAATCACTGCTCGCCTCGACTAGCTATTGCTACCTGCGAGCAGTGCAGATTGAAAAATGTATTATATAATGAAATTCTACAATAAACTAAACTAAACATTAAACATGAAATTTGCCAAGCGCGGCACAAAAGAAGTTATTGTTTCAACAGCCGATTATCTTCTGCTTTGCATATTGATAACAATGGGTGACGTAACGAGAGATATTGCTATAAATGGATTCTTTGCTTGATACTGTCACATGGTACAAAATCCGCCACACTCCAGGTGGATGGCAAAAGGTATGCAACAGCCTCCAAAACAAAGCGATTTCAAACAGCCAAGCGTGACGTTTCTTTGTTTTGGATGTCCCAGTGCGTAGCTTGCCATCCAGCAGGGCAGATTTTATACCATGTGACAGTTTCATGCAAATTAAGGGCCCATTATAGTCCCTGAAAAGCCCCAGCAGGGCAGTGTCAATGAAGTGTCAAAAGCGTATCGTATGGTATCGTATAGTATCGTAAGTTAACTTAAAAGACGTATCAGCAACTTCAGAATAGGCTATTTCCGAGTTCGTGTCTACCTCCTCTTCAAAGTGAGTCTAAGTGCGAAGTTTTTGTGATGGTAATTAGTTCTACTTTGCATATGAATGTCAACTAATTTTCATAAGAAAAACTTCGCACTTGGACTCTCTTTGAAGAAAACGCAGGTATGAACTCGAAAATGGCCTATTAAGAAGAGGCACAAAGTCACACCAATGTGCGGGATTGCAGAAAACCACTGAAAGTGCATCTCATTTGCATCTCATTAAAGAACAAAGGAGCTCACAGTATTCTCGTTCCTTTTAAAAACTGAATTAATCTTCTGCAATCCCGCACCTCATTCAGTACTTATCGCAACAACTGAAAGATAACAGTTCCCAAATTTGTACTAAAACCTTAATCGTGTACGTTAGCTCGGCTCTAAAACGCTAATTTATGGAAAACGGTTGTCTGTTGGGCTAGTTTTCTATTCATGTAATGAAATGCTCTTTGTCACGGTGCTATTTATTTTGATGATTTGAAAATTAAGTCACGTTGCGTTGGAAAGGTCGTACCTTTTCGCTATTTTTTGCATTTCCAAATTAATACTCGATCTTAGTAGAAAAGAATAGACCTTATTCCAAAATGGCCGTCATTTAAATATTCCTTTGTTTTTATTCAAATTAGCCCTTGATGCCTCGTTCTTGAGCTGAAAATTGAAAAAAATATTTTGCCTTGAACGAGGCATCAAGGTCTAATTTGAATGAAAACAAAAGAATATCTAAATGGCGGCCATTTTGGAATAAGGTGTATGTATACTTTATTTAATTATTTAGCGAACTAAAGAAGTATTTTGAATCCAAAAGGCTACCTCTGACAGCGTCCCGTTCATCATTGTTGATTTCTAGGTGGCTAACGGAGTTTGTGGTCACTTCCGGAGCAGATTGTCTTGAGTGTCTTGTCAAGTGTAGAGGAGATGTCAGTTCTTTTCTTGGACAAAGTGATTTGTTGAATTTGTGTGAGAGGATTCTTAATGTGAAGGTACTTTACGTGGTGTACGTTCACGCTAAGATTAACCAAAATTTTAAGAACATACCCAGGCTGAGAGTCGGTTAAGAACGTCTTTATTTTGCTCGTCTGTTTGTTTGTTTTTTTGTTTTTGTTTTTGTGAGTAGTATTAACAAAGGTAAATGAAGTAGAGCTATGATCCTCGCAGTTATGGACGCACTTTTTTTGGCAATTGCGTAGAGAAGCCTGAAAACTTCAGGACTCAACGGGGTTTGAACCCATGACTTCGCGATACCGGTGCGACGCTCTTATTTCATACATCATTTCGTTTTTGATTCATTCCTCACGCGAAAATTAGAACCCACAAATGACCAGCTCCCAACATCAGTGGCTTCATAGCTCAGTTGGTTAGAGCGTCGCACCGGTATCTCTAGGTCACGGGTTCAAACCCCGTTGAAGTCCTGAATTTTTTAGGCTTCTCTACGCAATTGCTAAAACTGCGTCCATAACTGCGAGGATCATAGGTTTAATTCATTTCATATCCGCAGTTCAGTATATGATTTATTTTATACATCATTTCGTTCATAAAAGTAAATGAAATGCAGGGATGGTGTAGCGGTGAAAGCACTCGCCTCCTACGAACGTGGCCCGGGTTCGATTTCATACTCGGCGTCATATCTGCCGGGTTGAGTTTCTCTGCACCGGGACCTTTTTCTCCGGGTACTTCGGGGGCGCTTTCTTTTTGTATGGAACAACCGGGGAGAATTTTCTGCTTAAAGGAACAGAACAAATTTCCTCAATCAAAGTATGGAACGGGACGAGTGTGTTCCTTTTGAGACTTTCTTTTCTTTTCTTCTTGAGGAACTGGATACTAATCATTTAGAATAACAAACATGGCTGCCGGATTTTCGATCACTACTTCATAAGTAGTATTGCTCACCTGCAGTTGTGCAGCTACGAGTTATAAAAGCATCCACGTTAATTGACTGAAACCCGCACGATTCTTTTGGGCAGCTAAACACCAAGGCCCATGGGGTCCGCCATCAGAAAAATGAAGCGAGCCTTGATATTAAAATGTTAAAGTTGAACGATGTCTGTTCGGGAGTTCGGTAGAAAGTGAGTCATTTATTTAATGTCTCCATTCTTGGCTTACCAACAATCTCTTTCAAATTCCTGGGTGTTTATGTTGTAGGCCTTTTCAGTTGAATGAATTGAATTAATCACTAAGCGCACCCAAACGGCGTCGAGCGCAGAAAAATCGCTTGCTTGCTTTTACTGGGTGGTGTTTCGCATTTGGCGCCGGTCGCAGTGAGACTCATTTCATTTTACTCGTTTGTTGTTATTGGCTTAAGTTTCATTGTCAGCGTCATTATCATCATCGTGATCGTCATCATCGTTATAATCATCAGCACTGAGCAGCAACGACAACGGCGACGGCAACGAGAACGTCATCTCAAAATATAAATTCACGTTATTGTAATCACTTCGTGACTATTTCAACCTTTTTAATGTGACAAGGGTGTGGTAGTTCCTCAAAATTGACACTGGTCGGAAGGGCGCTTAGTTTAGGGGGAAAAAATGAAAATTTATGCTCAAGTGCTGACGTTTTTCACAATACCTCAAATTTGGCTATTTCACGTTGTTGTTTTGCAGACGACGGCCAAAAAATGGACAAAAGTGAAAAATGCACGTGCAGGACGTGCAAAGCTTTTGTTTTTGCTCAGTGAATATGCAAATTTGTGAGGTTCTCGTTCCCGTCGCCGTTGTCGTAGCTGCTCTCTCTATTATAAACATCCGCATTAACTTTGCCAGCGTCTTCATCATCGCTGGCCATAGATCTTGATTTGGTGAAAGAACTGAATAACATTTCGAACTTGACGTTCTTCCCATTCATTGCAGGGGGAGCCCGAAACACGAGTCAAAGTCGTCGTGCTAAACATCCTTTCATCCTTGTTGCAAGAGTCCTGTCGAGCCGAAAGTGCAGACGATATGAGGCAAATTGTGTCATTTTGCACGTAGGTTACCTTAACTTTGATTTAAAAAAAAAACAAAACTAGTAATCTGAGATCTGTGGGAGGTGTTTGTCGTCAAAAGATGGTCTGGTTGTAGTGTACGGCCCGTGTTTTCCCTACCCTGCGAGCAGAGTCTCTTTCGATTTTCCTAGATAAGTCGGGAAGAGGAAAGTAGCCTCTGCTCGCCGCCTCCACATTATTTGATTTTCCGCTCATCCAAAGAATTGGATGAGTCAGTCCAGTTTCGACTTGTCAAACCTGTTTTTTTTTTATTTTTGCGCATGATCAGTCGCCACGCGTCATCAATATTTTGAAATTTACAACAGCGTGGCAATTTTAACTGTTAGAATTCCCATGAGTTTTTCCTATGTGTCGGTTACAGAAACTAGCCTGACAGAAACCTATAAATTTTTCAGTAAAAAAATAAAATTGCATTTTTGAGATATATGGACTATCTTGAGTTTCCAATGAAATGATTCCTTGATTGTCGTGTGTTTGCCGGAGTTGTTCGAAAATATTCCGACTTCTTCTTCTTCGTTTTGTGGCTACTGGTCACGCGTGACTGACACCGGATACATAAATTTTCAATTTTTAACGCATGCTCAATACAAAATGTGGAAGCGGCGAGCAGAGTCTACTTTCCTCTTCCCGACTTATCTAGGAAGATCGAAAGAGACTCTGCTCGCAGGGTATGTTTTCCCGCGCGCGGATGCAAATTTTTCCACGCTACTCATACACTGAGAACCGATCAGTGTTGAGAGATTTTTGACTTCCTTCTCTGTTGCTTTCTTATGAAGTTTCTCTATTTTTACGGCTTCCCTTTTAATTCCTTCGAAACAATATTTATACTTGGCTGATTTGTTTAAGCGTCTTACGTCCTCAATAGGGAACTTAAGCAAGTACTACGACGCCGGCTTGGAGAACGCGATGGAACAGTAGGTCTAACGAAAAAAATTATGTGTACGTTGTGTATATTTCTGTGCCGTTCTCGCTCTGGCAACGACGTAAATTGATCAAATCTGGAGTTATTTGGAGGACGTGAGCACCTGACGATAAATTTTCAATGTTCTCTCTAAATATCCGCATCGTTCTCAGCTATTTATTCCCGGAATGTTGACACACACTTTCCATGCCGAGCAAACTGGAGCAATCGGAAAATTATCAGCTACAATAACGGGAAATAATATTTTTAGACAGCGTTCTCGTAGCCGACGTCATCGTCCTATTAGAGACGTTTAGATTCTATCGTCCTAGAATCTAAAGCTCTCTAATCTTAGGGACTAGGCGACGGCGGCGGCGACACCAACGGGAACGTCGCAAGTTTGCATATTTAGTGAGCAAAAATAATAGCTTTGCACGCCCTGCACGTGCGTTTTTCACTTTTGTCTATTTCTTTGCCGTCGTCTACAAAACAACAACGTGAAATAGCCAAGTTTGAGTTTTTATGACGAACGTCAGCATTTGTGGATAAATTTTCATTTTCTCTCCTAATTGAGCGCCGTTCCGACCAGTGTCACTTTTGAGGAACTACTACACCCTTTTCATATTAAAAAGGTTGAAATAGTCACGAAGTGATTACAATAACGCGAATTTATATTTTGAGATGACGTTCCCGTTACTTTTACCGTCGTCGTTGCTCCTTAATAGGGAGCTTACGAAACGAGGACGACGACGGCTACGAGGACTTCACTTAAAAATACGAGTTCGCGTTATTTACAGTATTTATATCACTGCGAAACTATTTCATGTCGTTTCGCGTTAAAAATGTGTAGTAACTGGTGAGGAATTAAACTGGTACGAGTGGGTTGGAAGCGTAGAGATAGAACTGAAAATTCATCGTCATGTGCTAACGTC
Organism: Montipora foliosa; assembly: GCF_036669935.1. NCBI lineage: Eukaryota > Metazoa > Cnidaria > Anthozoa > Scleractinia > Acroporidae > Montipora > Montipora foliosa. The sequence goes on along the minus strand of NC_090870.1, from coordinate 8,456,465 downwards.
CTCCACAAAACCGTGAATTTGGTCATTTCACGTCGTCATTTAGGAGATGACGGCAAAGAAATGTACCAAAATGTAAAACGCACGTGCAGAGCGTGCAGAACCATTGTTTTTGCTCACTAAACCTATTGTTTTGTAGCGTCGTCGTTGCCGTCGGCGTCGTCGTTTCGTAAGCTCCCTAATATTAGGGAACTTACGAAACGAGGACGACGACGGCTACGAGGACTTCATTTAAAAATAGAAGTTCGCGTTATTCATATCACTACGAAGCTATTTCATGTCGTTTCGCGTTAAAATTGTGTAGTAATTGTCGAGGAATTAAACTGGCATGAGTGGGTTGGAAGCGTAGAGAGGGAACTGAAAATTCATCGTCATGTGCTAACGTCCTCCACAGAACCTTGAATTTGGTCATTTCACGTCGTCATTTAGGAGATGACGACAAAGAAATGTACCAAAATGTAAAACGCACGTGCAGAGCGTGCAGAGCCATTGTTTTGGCTCACTAAACCTATTGTTTTGTAGCGTCGTCGATGCCGTCGGCGTCGTCGTTTCGTAAGCTCCCTATTGTTTTGTGGTTTTGTCGCTGCTGTTGCCGTCGTCGTTTGTTGGGCGAGATGGTGAATAGGGGTGTGGTTAGCCTTTTTTCGAGGTTCTGGCATAAATGCTTTGTAGCAAGCTGTTTCCACCACTGATGTGCCGCTTCTTTTTCCTTTCCAGAGACCGTCATCGTGATAAGCATCGCGATCTTCTCCCTTTGATATGTAAAGAACTTCGAACCTTAGAAGTCAGTGAGGCTTTCTTGCCATTTGAGGTTGTTATGAAAGCGAGCGATGGAATGTTTGATCTCTACAAGGAGAGGCTTGCATCTGCCGAGCGAGACAACCGGCGGGAATGGACTCGCAAAGGAATGGATTTGGTGAGACTAGTTGACCCTTGAAGCGATTTTCAGTAGTGTCGAACTAAAATTAATTTTTAAAAATTTTTTTTATAGTAGCATAAGTGCTTTACCGAAAGGAAGGTGACTAACCCCATACCGGATTGAAACAGATCAGTTCAAGTGGGATCCTGGGAGCGAAACTTGCGGCTTGCATTTGAATTGATTCCCCGTCTAACACTAACCAATCACTGATCTTTTTGTTGTCTCTCCCAGATGCATGTAGATAGCTTACAGCGAACTACCACTCCATCAAAAATTATGCCTGCAATCAAATATGTTTGAAAATGTTTCAAAGACAGCGCTGGTAATGAATGGTTTTTGAATCGCCCTTTGGTGTTTTCACATTTTCCGGTGGTCGTCATCTTGAATAATTCTGACATGTCCTGGTTGGCTTATTGTTTTCATACAAAAGCTCTTTGGGCAACCTACGTGACGTCAAAAATGTTCAAAATGGCGGTGCCCGGGAAATTTAAAAATGAAAATACTCGGTTCTAAAATTTACAGACAATTTTGATTCCAAACATGATTTCCTCCGCTTTAAAGTTATTCTTTAGTGTTTTTTCCAGTCTCTTCTCATTTAAACATGCGGTCAATCCCTTCGTTTTCTCTTTAGAGGCGTTTATTCAGTGAAGGATCAACTGCGGGGGATGAATCTGACATTGAAGACAATGACAGCTGGTCAGCCGAAAGCAATCCTTACAGGACTCGTGAGGTGCACCCTTTCCTGGAAACTGCGTTTGATCTGGGAACGAAAGGAATAGAAAGGCTCAAGCAGGACACGGATGAGCTGGAAGAAAACCGTAGCTATCGCTACAGCTTCAGCCGTAGCTGTCTTGAACACTTGAGCGCATTTTGCAGGTACAGTGAAGGTGGTAGTGGACGGCACGATGGCGAAAGCGGGAACGAATACGACCGAAGACAGTGACGATAACCAGGGATTTCCATAAGCGGCTGGCGAACAGGCGGCTGTGACAGGCGGCTCGTGGACTAAACAAACGTTAGCTGTAGTGAGAGGCCCCAAAGGCGACGGAAGACCGCCGGTAACCGGCTTTTACGGAAACCCCTCGGTAACGATGACGTCAACGGCGAGCGACGACGACGATAGCGACAAAGGCAGTGATTACGTTTGCGACCACGACTGCCCAACGACAATGAACATGACGACGACTACGATGACAATGATGACGTCAACTGTGACGATGACGATGATATAATCAGTTTTTGTTTACATTCATTCAAAAAAAGAAATGTCATTCAAAAACAACTTTCTAAAAGTTAAGAAGGAGAGACATTGCGGTTTAAGTCCGGCCACTATTAACTTAAAGATGTTACCAGAAAGGCTGGTGATGTTACTTTAGGGACTTAAGATCCACGACACGGTTGTCAACGAGAACTCCTCAAAACAAGAATATCATTGGTTAAAAGAGCAAAATTAATCGTGCTGCACGTGCGGCACGCATTTTAGCACATATTTTTGCGATACTCTACAAAATATCGCGTTTCTGATTGGTCAATGACGAATGCATATATAGGATATAGAGTGCAAAAAGAGGTTATCGAGTGCAATACGGAAGTTGCTATGGAAACAAAGCGATGGAGTTATTTTGTTGCGTATATAATAAATAACAAATCGTATGAACTTGCTCGTGCATTTCGTGATTTATGGTCACTCGTGATGTTTTGAAAGTTTTCAAATGTCACTCGCCTACGGCTCGTGCAATTTTGAAAACTTTCAAAACATCACTCGTGCCCACAAATGCACTCGCGTTCTCACGATTTCCTATACTTACGTACTGGAATAACCAAGAGATGTCCGCGAACGAGACATAAGTAAAAAGACCTACCTAGTACGATATTAGGCAAGCAACTAAAGTGTGACAACGAGCAGTTGCCCTTTTAAAATATTATTTAAGTAGTTATACACTGTTACAATTACTTAGGTTAAAGGTTAATTAAGGAGTTCGTAAAGCAGGCTTACTGTCTTTCATGGCCATACAGGTATTGATCTTGATTAACTAGGAACTCCAAGTTCCACTGACTAGACACAACAATGCTTGTCTTTCTTGATTCTCTGGATTCTTTCCACTCACTGGATATTCAGTGTACACAAACTCTTACGGAGGACTTCATAATGAACTCTGAATTCTTTGTCTTCTTCCCTTTTCGGCTATCTTCTCTCAAAGACCGTATCCTTCTTATAATACACTGCACGTCCTTACGTTGGTTGCGGTCGCATTAGGGAGTTAACAGGTTCTAGTGTTTAGAGTTTCCCTCGGGATTTAAAACACCAAGGAGGCTGCGGTCGCATTGGAGAGTTGACACTAGAGTAGTGTCAACACTAGTGTCAACACTAGTGTTACATTGTGTTTCTCTGTTGTGTGACCCACAAACCGCAACCATTGTTTGGAGTTGCTGTGTCCGTTTGCACACAACTGACTCCCAACAATAGGGAGCTTAAGCAACGACAACGGCGACGGCAACGAGAACGTCACAAATTTGCATATTTAGAGGGTAAAAACAATAGCTTTGCACGCCCTGCGCGTGCGTTTTTCACTTTTGTCCATTTCGTTGCCGTCGTCAGCAAAACAACAACGTGAAATAGCCAAGTTTTTGGTTTTATGAAGCACGTCAGCACTTGAGGATAAATTTTTATTTTCTCTCCTAAAATGGAGTGCCGTTCCGACTGGTGTCATCTTTGAGGAATTACCACACCCTTGTCATATTAAAAAAGTTGAAATAGTCACGAAGCGATTAAAATAATGCAAATTTATATTTTGAGATGACGTTCTCGTTGCCGTCGCCGTTGTCGTTGCTTAAGCTCCCTAATATACGTCTGTTTGCACGGGGCTTTTAAGTCCCTATTGTTCAAGCAAGAACTTGGGTGTTGCTGGTTTTTTTAAATTTCCCTTTTCCTCTTTTTGCGGTTTCTTAACCAAATGTATTATTTTTCGAAGACTTGTGTGTTATCTGGTAGACAAGAAATGGCTAACAGACAAAGGAGAAGCAGTGGCGGTTCTGAAATCACTGAAAAGGGAGAACAAAGCTGCTTTAAAAGCAGCTTCTGCTAAACCAGGCTGCAGTCACTGGGGAGATAATGGTAAGAACATGTATCTTACATGGTGTTTAAATGGAGTGAGGATGAGAAAAGTCCTTAAAGGGGAATCATTTTAGAACCTTACTGTATAGACCACTTTCATAACGGCGACCTCCTTTACATTTTTTTTCCGTATTATTCGCAGCTGATTCCGAGAGCTCTTGTTCCAAGGTATCACAAGACAGTTGTTACTTGCACAAGTTCGTTTTATCCTTGATCAACTGTGTTGACAATCCAATGTGGTTATTCCACGTGCTGCAAGAGGTATGTTACGCATGAATGAGCCTTTAATTAGGAGATCCCCATGTTGTTGTTCAAACCGCCTGCACAGGAGCAGCCAAGGGTATTTTAAGCTTTTAAGCTGTCTATCTGGAAGAGACTCAAAGAAGACCAGCAATAAACTAAGAAACGCAATTTTCTTGGTGAGCTACAAACATCACGGAACAATGGCTTAATGAATAATTAACAATTATTCCATGATCGCGCGTTGGATATGAGACGGTAAATAACCAAACCCCGAATATCCTTTGCTATTCATCTCCGAGCAACTCGAGCGGAATTTGCGCCCGAAAATGTTGTAATCGTTTCAGGAATAAATGAGTTAAAATAACGTTTTTCTGCTACATTATCTCACGGTTTCAGTATATACTACATTTTAAAAAGTCGTATGAACTTACTCACGCATTTCGTGATTTATGGCCACTCGTGATGTTTTGAAAGTTCTCAAGTTGACCTCTTTAGGTTGTACGTTTTGTGCTCCCATTTCAGACCACTTGATGTTACTCTAGAGAACAGTTTCTTTCCAGAGGCGAAAACCCGAGTAGGAAACTGCTGGGGCAATAACCCATTCTTTCGTGTGTTTGGCAACAGACACCAGTGGTGAATTCGAGGATTGCTACTCCCCATCATTAGCTCCGTAAAAGCGGCGAAATACGAGATACAAAATCCCTCAACTTGTCGCGCAACATTGTTTCGTTGCAAGTTTTGGTCGATGTTTCGCGTTTTTCACATTGCATGATCAACTTGACCCGCAACAAAAACATTTGTTGCGGGTTAAAGAAATGCAGGGCGCTGATTGGTTGATTTGCTAGTACACGAGCACATTTGTTGCGTGACAAGTTGTGAGCTAGATGAAAAACGAGCAACAAAGCCAAAATTTGTTGCTCAAAGTAGACTCGTGCTCTACTTTTCGCAACAACTTTTTTCAACCCGTAACAAATGTTTTTGTTGCGCGGCAAGTTGATCATGCAAGGTGAAAAACGAGAAACATCGACCCAAACTTGCAACGAAACAATGTTGCGCGCCAAGTTGAGGAGCCTTAAGCACTTCAGTTTTTCGAACTAACCCTCTAAGGCAATCAGCAAGAACTTTTCTTTTTAATGGCATTTCGGAGCAGCTGGAAATCTTAAAACTCGGAAACCTTTTCGAATCAAGGGTCGTCTTTGAATTGCCAGATTCTTTTGGAATGAAAGTTCAACGAATGGCATACATTTTAGAGAAAAAGTTACAAAATGAATGGTTTTCACAGCAACGTGAACAAACACTAGCGAATCTTTCACTAGCAACTTATTCGTTTCCTTTTTTTTTTTTTTTTGAAAAGGCTTGACACGTTCTCTAACGTGTTCATCTATTTTATTTTGGCTAAAAATGTGCCTGCATGCAAGTGATATTAGAGAGTTTCAGAAACGACGGAGGCTACGGCAACGAAAACGTCACTTCAAACTGTAACTTCGCGCTATCGTTGGAATCTTGTGATTATTACATCTTGTTGACCTGAAACGATGTGCGCGAAGAATACGCTCTACTGACGCGAGAAATTTTAAAATACAAATAGAGGATGAAAGATTCACTTATGGATGTTCGCGTTGTCGTCGAAAACCTCAAATTTGGTTATTTCTCGTTTATAATTTTTTGTTTCTGTTTTTTTATTCCGGGAAGTACAGCTCGAAATGTACTAAAATGCTTGCCACACGTGCAGCACGGCGATTTTTCGTCTTTAAGTCACGGCTACATGAGCGATTTTTTGCTGGCACTAGTGATAAGATTTTTTTCAAACTTTGTCGCGTCGCCAGCGCGAGATGAAAATCACACGTGTAGCCACCCTTGAACTGGCGACGCGACAGGTGAAAAAATCGCAAGAAAAAAGTCGCCAGAGTTGAAACTTTCGCGACAAAATCGCAGAGATAGTTGCCAGTATGGCCACCCGGCAACTTTTTGTCCGCGCTTGCAACGCGAGTAAAGAGTATCTAGCCAATGAAATTAAAGGAGGAGTGTATGTTTATAGTGCCCAGATCTCTTGAAGTATGCGATTCGCGCGGCCTTCAACTTGTCGCCAACATTTGTCTTAAGTGTTATCTCCCTGGCGCGCAGGCGACGCGACAAAAATCGCTCGTGTAGCCGCGTCTTTAAACCAATAATCGTTCTTTGTGGCGATGTCTTTGATGTAGCCGTTCGTATCTTAAACCCCCTAGTAGCTTGTAAGAGAGAGATTTGCGTCTAAAAAGCACCCCCGTAAGTCAAGTTCGTGGCTATAATGATGCCTAACGGGCTAACTAGTAGTTTTATTATTTTTTTTTTAGTTAGGAGAGGAACTATCTACCGACACACCGCGTGGTAGCCCCACCTCAAGACAGAAAAAACAAAACACTCAGATAAATCAAGCCTGTCAGAGTTACCCTCCAGTGAAGCTTCTACTGCAGAAGTAAGTCAAAATACTTATTTTCATTTCATCTTGTCTGTGTTTTCAACGCTTATCTCTTACGACACTACCATTAATATTGGCCGTATTTATACTAGAGTACTTTTTATACGTCTGGTATTAAATGCCGGAAATGACGCCGACGCAGGAAACGTCAAGAGAATGCGGAAACGTCTAAAGTTCAAGCAAAGACAACGGCAACGTCAACAATAGCGTCACTCCAAAATATAACTTAGCACTATCGCTAATATTTCGCGACTATTCCGTCTTGTTCACCGTGTACAATACGGGCGACCTATCCTGTAACTGGATGGGGGCGAACAATTTTTAAGTAAAATTAGAAATTAATGGTTCATTGTTTTTTGCTCGCTTTGTCGTCAAAACGTAAAATTTGATGATTTCACGTTGTTACTTTAAGGAGCACGGCAGAGAAATGCACGGAAATTCGTGCCGCACGTGCAGCACAAGTATTTTTCCTTTTTTTAACCAATGACCTTCTTGATTTGTGGTTGTGTTGATGCCGTAGCTGTCGTCTCAGATAGGACGCTCTCAACAGTTAAACGTTGCGTATAGACCTCTTTTGGAACAAATACGGCCATTTTTGGCGGAACGATGCTGAATGATTGCGGGCTTTTCAACACCTAACGGAAACATTCGAAAGTTATTTAAGTGATCTCTTCAAACCGTTCATCATGTTGCGCAGATACGGTTGGCGAAAAAATGACAAGAATGAACGAGCGTGTATTTGGAAGAGACGCCACCCTTGCGCATTGACTCTTCCCACATTAGGTATATATATATATATATATATACCGTAGAATGAAGAAATGAAACCCATCCTGTAAATCAACTGATTAATTATGTCGAATGAAAAACATGAAGAATTGCCCTGAGCGGGATTTGAACCCACGTCCCCCTGAACACCGGTAGGGTGTAATGACCACTACACTATCAGGACAACCACGCTGGCAACGCAGCTATCGAGATAGTGAATTGGCCTAACGTGAGTATCCCGGGATTCTATCACGGGTGAGATGGGAAAGCCTAAACCCCTTCATAGCTTTAAACCTAAGGATCGACTAACGATTCACAGGCAAACACCAACTTAGGCATCAGCTAATCAGAGGGATCAAGTTAATGATGCAGGCTTATTTATATAGACCGTAGAATGAAGAAATGAAACCCATCCTGTAAATCAACTGATTAATTATGTCGAATGAAAAACATGAAGAATTGCCCTGAGCGGTATTTGAACCCACGTCCCCCTACAATCTAAATTTAGCCTGTGGTCATGATGCATGCGCGACTTTTTATGGAAGATACATGATTGATTATCATTGGCTGCGCGACCAACGAGACCAAAATAACTTTCACAGCATGGTGCGAACCTTAAAATAGATTGGAAAAAAAACTATTCTCTACTTTCTCAAATCCACTCATTGTTTTCGATTTATCTGTCATCCTCTCTTGTTGGCAGTTATTTAATTTTCCGCCCTGTCGGTTTATTCCAGGAACTTGGATGCGTTCTCAAAACTTCTCCTTGGTCCCAAATTGTCGACTTTGGTCAAAGATGTTAGACTTAAATACGGACGCCCACTGAGTCCGTCATCTTTTGTCTCCGAATTTGCCCAAAGCAAGCTAATGAACACACGACTTCAAGAAGTGTTAGTCGTCGCCAAGAGAGCGTTCACTATCTCGGACGCGAGCGGAGCCACCTTTAAGAGCTTAACAGAGGAATTGGTGGCAGAGCAGCCTCTTCTTAAAACGCTGCTGGATCGCGTTTTAAATGACGAGAAGCTGAGTTCGTCATTCGAACGCGAATTACTGTTCCCTCGTGGTTCAATTTTGCCCACATTGTTCGCTCAAGGATTGTTGCCCGTGTTTCTAGATGAAACCGAGTACTTTTAGTACTGGATGGAGTGGAAAACTGAAGATGCCATTAATTATTGACCAGCTGCTACAAACGTTCTTAAAGGCCCATTTTAAACGGTTTCAATTTTTTGCTTTAACTTGCATTGAACAAAGTTGAACGGATGTTGGGCAGATCTTGAAGCAAAAACAAAAGTTGTGTGGAGGCCGTTCAATTGGTTTCAACATCGCGCCAACAATATTGAGCCAACACTTTGATTACGAGGAACTAGTAACAAGAAACCAGACTCTCCTGTCCAGATTTACGGCCAGATGTGAGCACAAGTGTGTTCTGCGATTGTTGAACGAACTGTTCTAATGGCTTCACCTCCATCCAACATTTTCCATAACAAACGAAATGTTGAATCCATCATAGTTGATAGAGGGGAATCCATGTTGAATGAAAGTTTAAGTCAGTTTACATTTGACTCAACACGCTTTCAACAAGTTTTCAACATTTTTTACCCTTTAAACAATGTTGAAATGCAAGTTGAAGCAAATGTTGAAAGCGTTTAAATGGGCCTTAAGTCTACGTTAGTTTAATGGTTTAGTTGGGTTCTTTTTGGACAAGTGTTGGACGTTTTCTCTGAGATTTAAAAACACCTCAAACAATCAAGGCATCATCGAATGATAGTCGTAAAAAGAAAATATGAAGACACAAGAGGGTCAAGTAGGGGCGTTGGGAGGGATTTGTGAGTTTCGCAAATGTTGGTTCTTTATGATCTTTTAAATCTAAAGTCAGTTCGGTTGACGCCCGGCGCACGTCACGAACTCATAGACGTTATAGACGTCGCGAGCGACAGGGTCCAGGGTCCAGAGTCTTATTGAATTGCATTATGGGACTGTTTTGACCCGAGCAACTGTGTATGTCGTATATTCTATTACGATGACAATTAATTTCGGGTTAAATCTTCATAACTTTCGTTGTCAGAGCAGCGCATGTACCACGATGTCACTGACCTTTCGTTTTTCGGACAATTTTGCACCTTGGCAAGCCAGCCATCGTTTTAAAATTGCCATTGTCAAGAGTTTTCTCTTGCCATTGTACAATACTCTGGTGATTTAGAAAGCTCAGCTCTTGGTATATTCCTGTTTTGCTACTTCATTTATTGCTCCGCGCACGCAATGATGAAAATGAGTCCCCCAAAACAGTCTCACAATGTAATTCAACAACGCACCCGCGCAACCTCGAAGTGTCCAAGAGAAGAGAGATTTGGCATAGCGCCTCAAACAAAACGACGTTTTGAAATTCATGTTTTCCAGAGCGCCTAACGCCTCTGTGGATTCGTGAAAGATTCTTCCGTTTCTATTTTTCATCTAAAAATAATTAATCCAAGAGTCGGAACGGGCGACTTTCTTCCTTGCCGAAGCCTGACAATTTGCCCTGCGTTTTATCAGAGCCCTGGAGGTGACAATTTTTTGTGCTACGCTTATTCGTTGAAGTTTTTCGCACAAGCCAATTTGCTCTAAAATCAATGCAACCGATAACCGTTCACCCCATTTTATTACCAGTCCCTTCTGTACACGAAAACCACGAAAACAAAATTGCACATGTGACAGTTTTCACTTGATTCGCCAGATGAAATCTGGCTCGATAGTCTTTTAGCAATTGCATTTGTGAAAATTGAGGAAACATGTTCGCAATCGCGCGAGCAAATAAAGAATCATAAAATGTTGTAACATTAAATTTTCTCGCGTCGAAAAATCTAAACAAAGCGTTTAGAAAAAGCATCGTCTTGGTAGTGGAATAGAATATTACATCACCAAATTGTTCTCTGCGCGTGCGCAGTTGCCCGTCTTGTTTTTATACTTCGAATCAGTTCCTCACAGACCGCCTTCTGTTTCGTTCGCACTGGTAGCCGGCCCACTTAAGAAGGGTAACGCATATTGTTTGATTGGCTACCTATACTTGAAATAGATGCACAATTTAGGGGACGACGCTCAATCTTTTGAAATTAAAAAAAAAAAGTCTTTCCCTCACAATCCAGTCACCCACGCACCTAAAAATGGCCAGCGCCTGTGTTACAACGTCTTTTGGAAGTTTTCCACGCCGGAGAGGACGGACAAAGAAGGCCTGGTGCATTTCGTCAATCCTTTAAAGCAAGAGAAACATCAGTTTTTTAAAGAGTAATTTAAAAATTTCTTTTGTAAAGCGCTTACTAAACCCGCTCTTTCTGTCCAAATTCGGCCCGCCAACTGTACAAGAATTTTAAGGATTTGATTTCAAAGATGTTTTCCTTTTATTTTTGGGGTATGTCTGCAAGTAGCTCAGTATAGCTAAGTACATTTGACCACGTTAAATAAAGGTCATGGTTATTAAGTATTTTCAAAACCTGGTCGCGCAAATTCCACACAGCAACTCGCGCAATAATCAACTCTGGACCGAAGTGGATATTTACCGCGCAAAATATCCACCACTAGCCACCGACACTGAGGTGAATAGTTGTTTTAGTAAATATATACTAAAACAGTTAGATAACGTAGCACAAAAAGATGATGTTAACCCATTTATGCCTGCAACGATGACAATATTTTCGGGCGCAATTCCAGTGCGAGTTTCTCGGAGGTAAATAGTTAACTACTATCCTCCGGAATCGCGCGGAATATCGCCTGATACTTAGCCGACGAGGCCGTAGGCCGAGTTGGCTAAAATCAGGCAATATTCCGCAAGATTGAGCAAGATAATTGTTTTATTATTCCACACATTGACGACAAAGCACAATTTTCTACGTTTGTTGGAAAAAAAGCCGGAAAAACTACTCTTTTTTCTTGGCGACACACAATCTTACGTATATCGCAGGATATCTGTCGGGTACGCACGACGAATATTGAGCGCGCTATGACCATATTTGGACATCGTCACAATGTGTTGAATAATAACAAAGGATATTCGGAGTTTAAGCAACCAATCAGAGCGCGCCTTCAACGCTATCCACTGTTTTAGTATATACTAACGAAATTTATTTAACTGTCAACTGTATTTATTGCTGGGATACTAATTGGGGACACCGCTGTACAGAAATCAAATCAACTCAAATCATTTCGTTGGTTGGTTTTTGAGGAGATGGTGAAAACCGAAGTACGCGGAGGAGAACTTCTCGGAGCAGAGTAGAGAACCAATAATGGATATGAGATGGTAAATAGCCAACAAGGCGCGTAGTGCCGAGTTGGCTATAAACAGTCTCATATTCAACAAGAATAATTGTTTAATTAAATTCCTTAAACTCCAAAGTTTGGAAGTAAGAAATACGAGCGAAAAAAGGGAAAAAATCCGAGGGAAATCGAAAGAACTTGATGAAGATGTGATGTGGTGAGACAAACGCAGGCTCATCACAAAAACATTTCTTGCCTTTTCGCGTACTTCTAAACGTCGGGATTGATCCAAACTTTCCACAAAAAGTTTTTCTTTTTCTCTGTATTCAGAGAGAAATTTCGCTTTCCGGCTTAGCAATGCTTAACACAATCAATTGCCATATAAGGTCAAACTAAGGTATATGAGCTGGTAACCCGAGATTGAGGAAACCAATCGGAGCACGAGAAATCCATTAACCGAGGTTGAAAATTTAATAATTCTGATTATCTAGCAGTGCAATGTAAATCCAAGTTTGCTGAACAACGCCCAATTATGTCCTCGTGACCTACGTTCTGTTAAGCTTTGTTCCAATCCACCGATCACTTGCTAAACTGCAAACCCTGAAACATAATTTCTCGATTTTGGTTTCCAGTCTCGCCCTGTGCCGCCTTTCCCTCTTGTCGGTGTTGTAAGACCTGCTGAACCCTTGAATTTTTGTTATTGAATGAATGTTTATTTGGCACAAAATTAATAGTGTTCCAAGGACAATCAATAGTGATGATAAAGTCATTAATCTAAAAAAGGGATGTATGTTACAATAATTGTGGCGAGGAGACCCCAAGAAACCACCGGGCTTATTGTTGGTTTTCACTCACGTGATCAACAGCCATGTTCTTCAACGAAAACAAAAGAAAACGCTTGCTTAATAATATAGATTTCGCCGGGGCTCCAACATGGCCGCCGTTTCTTTTTTTAGGGGCTCCAACATGGCGACCGTGACGTCATGTGAAAACCAAGAATAAGTTATGCTGCCAGGTACGTTGATATGATGTTTGATAAGCAGTTCATAAAGAAACAGGGACTGCGCAGTGGTGAGAGCACTCGCTTGCTACCAATGTGGCCCGGATTCGATTCCCAGACTCGGCGTCATGAGTGGGTTGAGTTTGTTGTTGGTTCACTATTCTGCCCTGAGAGGTTTTTTTTCTCCGGGTACTACGGTTTTCCCATCTTGTCAAAAACCAACATTTGATTTGATTTGCGTTAACCTGAGTTTATTTCAATTTACAGTGCCCCATGGCTGGAAGACTAGACACTTGAACTAGATGAAGTTCATTATTACGTACTATATCTCGTTGCGTTCTCCTAACGTCGAACGCAATTTCTAATCTTTGGTATGCTGTGCAAAGGATGAGCTTTAGTAAACTTTCGTTCTTCTGTTTTTCCAGTGCCATCTTGAATTACGTCATACGTGCATGCGCATCTCGGTTTTGACACGTCATAAGCGCAATTGTCGATCGCGCACCTCGTGATTGTGTGCACTAAAAAGCTTGTTTTTGGCAAGGGACATTTTTTAAGGAACAATGTATTTAAAGACATTTGGACTGCGGGAAGTTTTGAGATCTTCGCAGTTATGAACGCTACTTTAGTGTAGTGACGAAAAGGAAATTCAGGTTCGCCTTTCGTTACTGCTTAAGTAGCGTTCATAACTGCGATGATCTCAGCAAAATTTAACTTGGAAATTTGTTAGTAATAAGCTCTCAGACAATTTCAGCAAATTCCAGATTTTCACAAATTTAGTTCTTGTGACTTTTTGATGATTATAATTTTCTTTTCGGGTCGCGCTCTGGCTGCGCATGCGTATGATTTCTCTCTCTCGCGTAGAAGGCAGTTCAAGTGGGATTCGAACTCCGTATCACTCCATCAGAGGCAATCGCCATGACCACTAAACCACGTGACAGATTCATGTCGAAAAGACGTGACCAGAAACGAGTTTTTGTGTTTTCGTTTCACGCAATAATTCTCCCAGTATTGTTAAGAAAAAGTGTTAAATATAAATATTTTTAAATATCATCGCATAGACTTCCAAAATATCTATTTTCTGGTTTTGATTGGAATCAATGCCGTTAACAACAGTTTTAAATGTAAACAAATATCCACGATCGCACTGAACCCTATTGTTGTGTCACGGAATGTGGATTGTGGACTTCAGACTACCGAATTTGTAACTGGATATTGGCCAAGATATTGTAACATACAAAAAAAAAAACACTGAAATACAGTGAACTTAAAGTGCTAGTAAATTAGCTTTGAATTCACTGCAAATTGCTTTAAACTCAGCAAATGTTTTTCTTTGCAATCTGCGCACTGCACAGCAAGTTGAGCCATGCTCTCGGATAGCGGTTTTGCATTTATATCGCTGTTTCGTTACTGAGTTTCGTGAGGATTTTCTTTCGTTTTCGCAAGATCCGTAAGATCATTTGTTGATACTCTAACAGTCCTTGAGAAAATTTTCAGCTGTAGCACATTGTCTTGCCCTCTGTTGAAATGAGGTCTCCTTTCTTGTCGGTTGTAATTTCTTTGCAAGATTTTCCCTGGAAGGTCGCCCACAAAGTAGGCTACTGTCGACATTGGACCGCAAAACTTGAAGCAGGCGAGCTTCTTAACGGAATGAAAAGTAATTCGGTTTCTTGTGATGTAGATGATTGGAAATAGAAAACCTTTTAGGCGAAACACGAGATAGATAGTGAATATGACTTCTGGGGCAAAGGCAGGGCTCTCTGGACTGAATATGGTACAAGTAACGGCGACCAGAAATGGCGCTGTACAAACAATATACGTTCCAAGCAAGATCACCGCTGTCAGTTCAGCTGGTGAGGACTTCCTGCTCGCAAAATGCTTCGTTGAAAAGTGACGGCGTCGAATCTTTGGCTGCTGTTGCACGTCTACTCTCCGTCCTTGCCTTCTCGAGCTAAAAATACGGAACGAAACGTAAAAGATGCCGACGGAGGGAAGAATAACACAAGTTACTTTTACCAGAATGGAAAGAGCTTTGATTGAGGATCCTGCCTCGAGGAGCAATGGGAACTGTCCAAGTGATGAACTGCAGTTTTTCATTTCACCAGACTTTGTAAAGTTAAACCACGGAGCAGCTGCGAGTAAGGACTGCAGCCAAACAAAACTTACAAGAACAGCTACGCTACGTTTGGTTATTCTCCTAAAACGAGTATGCCGCAGGAGGTCCATGTGTCTGTCCAGCGCTAAGCAAGACATGCTTAAAAATGAAGCCACGAGGAAGGAGCTGTCGAAAAACGCATACATTGAGCAAAATATAGCACTCCCCTCCACGCGAAAAGAGTGCGTGAAATCAAACCGTGCAATATCTGACAAGGCAAGTAGTGTGTCTGTGAGGCAGTGGTTGACAACCAAACTGTTCGTCACCGTTCTCATTTTGTAGTTTCTGATGTAGAAAATAATGATAATCATATTTCCCAACAGCGTGAAGGCGATCACAGAAAAACTGGCGAGTGCTTTTCCAATATTGGGTTCTTGACTGGGATAATTTCTCGTGGCAATGAACGAGGCAGTGACGGGCAAATTCCTTGGTGAATGAAGAGGACTTGCCATTGAGTGGTTGCGTAATCGGTGTAGGCCTTAGCTGTGAATGAACACGACTTTTATGTCCTATCCGTTACGATGCACGAAGCTAAATGTTTTACGGAAGATGACTTCAAAAGCCTGAATTTTCCAGTTAACGAATCAATGGAAAGACTGAACCTCGACACGCTTTCAGGCAAATACAGATATTCTGAATATCATCAGTGACACCTATTTCTCTTTTATCAGTAAGGAAATTGCGACTGGAATGCGCACAACTTGTGGGCATCCCATGTGACATCCGCCTCGACAACCACAAGTTTTCAGTAAAAACCAAGACTTTATATATTTTTAGTATCTTATTATTAGAATTGAAAAATGTATGAAATAAGTTTGGATTGTGACTAGCTTTTTCAAATTCTAGCTTTAATAGTTATATCGCCCATTGTGATTTACTAAAGTTGATGTATGTACTTGTATATATGTTATCCTTCGCCAAAGGTGTCGAGTTAATCCACCGGCTTTCATTTCCCTTTGTTCATGGTTAATATATTTTACGTTGATGTTTCGGCGAAGAATGAACTTCCTAACCCTGATTTCTCGAAGAAATACAGCTCTTGCTATTTTGTCTGCGATCGGATTAGTTATGTGGTTTCCGGCCTGTTTGCATTAAGAGTGCTTTAGCAGATGGAACAGATGGCCTCGAGGAGCTGACAAAGGTATCGCCACTTTTGCCTGATCATTCAGTGATTGGCTGGTTTGGCATCTAATTGTCTTACTAACGAATAATATTTCCATTTGTGAACTACTGATATTTATTTTAATGTGTTTGAGATAACCTTTCTGATAATATTAGATATAAAGGCCAACAAAATCGTGACAGAACTTCAAATACAGTTGGGATTAAGAAAGGGAAGTTGACTCCTTGAACAATTCAATGACTAGACTTTCTTTTATTAGTATATGGAGTTAAATTATTCTACAATTCAATGTTTGGGACACAAAAATGCAGACTAGAAACCCATCTGATTCACATGATCCCCTTTTGTTGTATGATTTCTGTGGATCATATATGCAAGAAGTGCTGCTTGAGAATACCACACCTTACTCAACAGATAAGCTAAGTGATAATGACAATGGCGCACTTTACTCGCTATTAAATCTCCAAATTGTAAGGAAGAGTAATTAGTGAGCGACATCCCCAACACTGAAATTAAATGAAAGTAAAAACCGTATCCTGACTCTTGTGTTATGTCATCGACGCCATGTTTGTGCCAAAAAGCTAAAATAGAAATGTAATTAGGTTCTTTACTACCGAAAATTGTGGCGATTGCGAAACAAGGCATTAGATTTTTGTGCATTTGGCTGCCATAAGGATTGATTGACACCTTGTGAAAACTGAGGGAAAAGAAGGAAGAATACCGCTAAGATCTTGTTGAAAAACACTTTTAAAAAGCAAACCAGGAGTTTTAAGGGTGCTCCTCTATTTCATCGTTTTAAAAGGCGATTAAAAGAACACGCACTTCGTAACGTTCAAATGAAAACGAAGCAAAATAAGTAACGGTGTGCGCTGACTTTGAATTTGAAATTGGGTATAGAGTTCGGTGTTTGAAAATCTGCTTGGCCTCAATTAAGACCGGAAGACAGAGGCTAAAATGTCCTCAGGGGTGTGATAAAAAAGGCGGCCAACAGGGAGATCTATGTTTACACAAGAGTCCATTACCCAAGAGTAAGAATCTGGCGTCAGGTTTGTCCCCATCAGCGTCAGATAAGTGTATATTTCTAATTAAACCAAGTTTCGCAGGAAAGTAAACAATATACCAAATCGGCTAACTCGATGTTGTACCCAATAGCCCTCATCGGAGTTATCAGCGGTTTTGCCGCATAAACGAGGCTAAGGGGTCATTTTGTATCGAATTGACCCTTAAACCTCTTTTGCATGTAGGTTTAAGCAAAAAAAAATGTTCCTGCAGGCTCAAGTCTAATAATTTTTATTCAAATCTCCTGGAGTTAAGATTCTTTGTTTATTGTATTTGCATTAAAATGTAGCATTCACATTCGAATGATATGGAAACACCTGGAACAGACGGTTTTATTCCCAAAGAGTTTGAATTGGATACAACATTGAGTTAGCTGATTTTATCTACTTTGACGCAAAACTTGGTTTAAATATAGACACTTTTCGGACGCTGATGGAGACAAGGCCAACTTAGGTAAATCTTACTCTCGGGTGATGGACTTTTGGTATGTGTTGCAAGGTTAATGCTCTCTGAATGTGTCCGCCAGTCTTCGACCAGTTTCATTAAGGTATTTCTTGATCCAAGTGGGAAATTTGACTCGGTATAAAATTTTCAAGAGCTGTCTGATTGTGGAGAGCCGCTGACCGCTGGCATCTTCTCGTCTCAGTGGAAAGACCGCGATTCTTTTGGTCAGCGCTTCGCCACGTTGTAGCCCCCTAATTACTAAATTTATAAATAACATGACAACAAGCAAGAGAATATCAATTCATGGTCTCTTGCAACAAGTAACTGGCATACGCAAAAATGGATAAGACGCCTTTGAAAAAAGAACTTGGAAATAGTGAAGGCAAATTGTCATTCTTTAAATAAGTCATTTTTTCGCTTAAGCCTGTGGCCTCCATTACTATTGTGATCTTCTCTTTGTGGCCGTGGTAGTCATTCCTTTGTCCCAGATTTTTTTAAGGCAAGTGGTTTGCACTTGAGTTAGATTGGAAGATGGCATTTGCAATGTAACAAGAAAGAAACCCTTTTAATTACTGATGAAGTCAACAATAGTGTTCGCACAGCGGTGAGAGTACTTGTTACGTGAGATGCCTGTAGCAGACCACATCTAAAATTGGACGTCGGAGGTCCGGTCCGTCGTTATCGTGGTCACGTGGAGTAATGAGCCACTTTCTTATGATTTTCATTGATGTTTAAGTTGTTTGGGGGTATGTATCCGCAAATTCCATTTTTTTCCTTTAAAAATCCTTCCAAAAAACTTGTAACCCACAGACCGTCAAGAGACCATGGATGGATTCTTGCGACAAATTGATAGAATGTAAGGAGGGAGAAATGCAAGGCCCAAATTATTGGATTGAACATGAACAAGGGATCGAGAGATGTAACTCACAAATTATCGGATTGTAATGCCTTAGACTTGTAACCCTAAAGGTAATGGATTGTAATTATATAGAGTATCGGGATTCTTTTGCGTCCCATAGGGTTATGAACATTTGCGACGAGGCCAAATGTTTATTTTCCTGATCCGGGAGTCTAGGTACTAGAGAGTCTAATCATTTGCAGATGTCATTACAAAGGCAGCACTTTCTCCTCAGTTATTTAAAGACCCTAAGTGTTGGTCCGGCCGGAGCCAGTTTGATCCCTAAGCCAAGCGGTTGGTTCGCGGCCTAAGCCTTGGGACTTCTTGACGGTGAACGGCCAAGAGCAGGCGCTGATACTTTTTATAAAAGCATGATAATTCTCTGAGTCTAACTTTTCTCTCTTTTTCAAGAAGTCTCTCCGATGCACTGCCACTGTACAATCGGCAAGTGAGAAATGCCAAACTGTGGTACATTTTTTAAAACGCTATTCCCAAGGCTTACGTTCACCGTTTAGCTCAAACGTGATGGGAAATCGCTCTATCGTCGGAAATCGTAAAACACGTGTAAAAGGCGCGACCTGAGTATTAACCCCCTACTAGTAGCATCCCATCATGTAGCTAATTGACACTCAGATGACAAAATTAACTATTTATACATATATGTTGTGAAATTGCATCCATTAGAAACTCGGAAAAATCGGAGTTCCGGATAGGATTTGAACCCACGACCCTCCGTGATCTAGTCGGATGCTCTAACCACTGAGCTACTGAAGACTCTATGGTGACCAAGGGTGAAATGTGGGTCTTTGACTAGAACTGCATCATGCAATTACAAAGTCAAATAACGACTGCCATCATAGCTCATACCTGTATCGCACAGTCACCTTAAAGCATAACTGAGATGCGCCAATCAACCCTTAAGTGAGCAAAATAATATGGTATATAAATATAAGATTGGATCCATGCGATAACTTTACCAAATGTTTTCGGAAGTCTTGACATCAGCATTGAACGATGACTATGCCGAAGGCAACAGAACATTATAATAAAAGCATCATAACGGATTTTGAACTTAGACCAGCGCAGATTCGGCAATCTCTCGTGCAAATAATGATTCATCATGTGATTGGTTACGGGCAGTAAACAGGAAGAAACAGTCCACAACACACTTTTAAAACTGCAGACGGTATAGGGTCAAGAAAACAAGATTTAAAGTCACTCTTAAATGCATACTCAGAATTATACATAGTCCTTACTAACCTTTGATGAAAGAAAATGAAACTAAAAAGTTCTGATTGAACGAATTACAAAATGAACAATTACGACCAAATTTTTTAGGCCATTTGATGACCGTATTAACGGGGTTCCGCAGTCAGAATTATAAGTCTGATTCCGGCAATAATTTTTATTTCTAGAAATTGGATATATATGATCCTTACAAACCTTTTTCAAATTTAAGCTTGTCAAGAAATCTAGAAAACCGTGTAAATAATGAGAAAGTTACCGTGAGCTGCAATGGTTTAAATAGCACTTCGATGACATCACAACAAAAGCTCAAAAAGAAACCAAACTGCGATGCAGTTTGCGACATTAACTAAGTTTGACCAAGGAACAATAATTTAATAGGCTTAGACAATGACGGCTTGTTTTGCTGACGTCGATTAGGTCAACGGAAAACTCAGAATGAAGTAATAGATGGAAACATTTAATCCAGTTACAAAAGTTACAGAATTATTAAACTTTTTAATTAGTTATAAGCTTAAGTATAATTTATACATTTTTCTTATGCGATGAAATTCAAACTGCTCTATGATTGTCTAAACAAATGGGCTTTGTAGGCGTGGTTGTTCTCCAACTCTCGAATGTTGTGTCGCGGATACTACGTGCCATAAAGTGCGGCTGTCCTTCGCTTAGTATGTACAGTATCTCAGCAGTAATCTTGGGAAGCTATTATGAAAGAAGAAGACATCACTGATTGCATCATTCCGTTCTGTATATTGTTCGGTTCATTTTAAACAACAAATCTTCTAAATGTTTCTTACTGTAACCATTTCAAGTCAACAAAATGATGCCATAAATCCTGACGAATGTGAAAAAAGGTAGTCCTTGGTCGGTTTCCATCTTAATTAAGGTTTGGGAGTTTGTGATAAAGGGCTGGGTTCCGCGTGGGGTTCGGCAAAAGTATCAATCCACTTTCAGAACTGTACGAGAATTCTGTAACTAAAATCCATTCAAAGTGCGTCTGGTATTCCATCTGAAATAATAAAAAGAAGTTTTACCAAGGTTAAGTAAGTCAGGATCAACATTGAATGAGTCCATGATGGCCTACACTGAAAAACAATACGTTTTTTTTTATTTTCGTTTCTTCAAGACACGTATTCTTGCGCACCTCGCACGAGAGCCTCATTCCTCAGTTCATAGTTAGTCTACCAACTATACCCAGTTTCACTCTTCGTTTTCACCCCTCGCTTGACGAGACAACCAACGAAAAGACACGGCTGCTTTGCAGTCATGGTAAAAGCTGGACTAAACTTGGTAGTAAATTGAACCGTGGCCTTACTTGTGTTAGGACCAACGACAACGTTTTATTTTGTACAAAGTTAAGATGTTACTTATGAGTACAATATCAAGTGACACTACCGGAGGAGTTCGATTGCATGAAAGCAAGAGTGAATTAGTCTAATTCAATCTTGATGAAAGAAAATCAAACTAAAAGGTGGTGATTGAACTAATAACAAAATACACAATTTCTAAAAAGAAAAACTATTGAATCTCTGAACAGGAAACACTCTAGAGAAAATCTATAGATAAGTTTCGTACCAGGAGACAATTGCATAAGCTAAGCAGACGGTCGGTTTTATAAAATAACCAAAAATCTTGAACTGCTGCCTTAATGTTTTAGTGAGCATACACATTTTCGTCTTAGATCAAGGAAAAAAGTTAACACAATTTCCTTGTAGAATTTCTAAATTCCAAAAGTCTTTTTTTCCTTCTGCAATAGCTGGTTGGAACTCTTAAGATGGTGTTCGGAACTCCGATCTCTTCCTACTTTTAAGGATAAAGTTCGGTTTACTCTTTTTTCCCCAACTTATAATATGCTTTTTGATTTTTCTTGTTCAAGGCGTGCATCGATTGATCACACTCGTTTTGGGGTTTCTTAAGGGTTATTTATTTAAAAAATTGTTGTGCGTCTCCTCTTTGTGAACGTGGTTTTGACATTGAATCCGTGAAACATTTTTTTGAGCCTTTGTTGAAGTTTTTCCTGTCTTGCCCAAGGTATGCCGCTCAACGTAACGTCCTCTTTACCCCTGCTGCTACAATATTCCATACTTGGAAAAACAATGGATTATACTGGATTGGGCAACGAGATGAACAGTTGGAAATGGTGAGAATGGTATAAGATGGAGGTTTACATCCAAACTTGATGATTTGGACTTTGCAGATGACACAGCTCTAACTTCCTCTACCTACAAGGCTGGAGGAAGAGGCCAGACGAGTGGGGCTCAAGGTCAGTACAAAAAAGACGAAAACGACGAGGATTAACGCAAAAAACCAAGACAAGATTGTAATCAATGAAATAGATATGGAGGATCAGCTGATGAGTTCACATACTTAGGAGCAAAAGTGTGTAAGGAAGGAGGTGGTATGAAAGACCTGAAGAACAGACGATCCAAAGCAAGAGGTGCATTCATCAGATTGAAGAACATGTGGCGTTCCAATAGCATCTCAAGGAAGACAAAGTTGAGACTGTATAAGACACTGGTGGTGCCGGTATTGTTATATGGATGCGAGACGTGGAACATGAACAAAGGACATGACAAAGCTATAGATGTCAGGGTCGTAGCCATGCATTATGAGGCAAACCGAGGCACTTGCCTTGGTCATTTTTTCGTGAAATTTTAAAACAAAGCGTGATTCCAGACAACTCTTTAATATATTTACTCATCGTAAACACTTAAAATACTACCGAAGATAATTTAACCATGGACATTGCCTCAGTCATATTTTTTTTCTGGCTACGGCCCTGGATGTATTCCACAATAAGTGCTTACGAACGATCCTACGCATTAAATGGGAAGATCATGTCAGTACTAAAGAGCTGTTGGAAAGAGCGAGTACAAAACCACTGAGAGAGGAAGTGAAGTATCGTAGATGGAATATATCATTGGTCACATCTTGAGGCAAGACCGTAATAATGATTCTAACATTGCAATGAGCTGGGCCCCGGAGGGGAAGAGAAAGAGGAGAAGGCCGAAGACAACATGGCGACGAACCGTTGAAAAGGAACGTAAAGAGGCAGGGTGGAGACCACGGGAGGAAACGAGGATGATTGCAGCGGACAGAGAACAGTGGGAGACCTCTGTAAAGGCCCTATGCGCCACGCAGAAGATAGGTAACAGGTAACAGGCGAAACATAGTCATCGAGCAGCGATTCAAGGCAACTTAATTACTTATTGTATGCTGTTAAGTCTGTAAATTATCATTGTTAATTGTGTTTTTTTTTTTGGGAATTCCAATATTTTATAATTAATACTAATGGCTTCTCGTTGGCAAGTGTTTGATTATTTTTTTTCACAAATAAATTTGTGGTTACAAAAATTAATTTGTGTTTGTGTATGTTAGCCTATATAAAAAAACAATATTAAATTTTTGTATTATTGTAATCCCCCTAGTCAAGCCTAGGTGCTTTTGGGGAAAACAGTGAGAAATATGTTTACATAAAAAAAGACAATGTCACAGCAGCCTTTACTTGATAACTTAACCGTATACCGGTAACGCAACTCAGGTTCGGGAAAAAGTAGTTACTGTGATGGCTGAGAACAACATTAGTGACAATGTTCACTGATTACAATTATCCCTCAGAACATCCAACTTCCAGAGGTATAAGATGCTTCATGACTCGCACGTCTCAAGATGACTGGTCTCCCTTGTGACCCAGGGTTATATGAGAACTTGAATTCTTGCTGCTCTCACAACATTGTTCCTAGTCTTCAGCAATTCCGAGTCTTTTACGTTTGATAGCTTCCACCAACAGGTCTCCAATGGTTTCGTATACTGTCTGTTGGTTCTTATGCTTCATTCTGCGGGTTTCACGCAATCTCAGAAGGCAATCCTTATGCCACTGATTAGTGAAACCTTTAGGTAGACTGAACCTGGTAAGAGACTGCACTCTCATCATCAAATACAATGGTCGATTGTTAAGCGTTACTTCATTTTCCACCACTTTGGTACGTAACTCCTGAAATTTTAAGGAGGAGTGGCCGATAGACCTCTTGAAACACCCTTTTACACTTCTCACCATCCTTTCTCAGAACCCACCTGACTGTAGGGCTCTCCTCAATGATGAATCCCCATTTGGCTTGTTTGTTCGTCAAACACTGGTGAACTTCAGTACAACGAATGATCTTCTTAATTTGGCAACACAGACAGACCTAAAAGTTTTGGCGCTGTCAGTCAACAACTTCGACGGAAGTCCTCTACGGCAGCAAATCTTAGAAATCATGTTAGCAAGAACGATGCCACAGTCAAACTTTCACTCAGCTCAAAATGAATGGCACGTGTGGACGCCTAAGTGAAAAAAACACCAATTGGCCTCTTCTTGTTGACTAGTTGATGGGTTGTAAATGCAGTGAAACCCTATTAATACGGTCATCAACGGGCCTAAAAAAAATTGGCCGTATTAACAGGATAGGGTAAAGTTCATTACTAGAGGGCCATAATGACAAATATCTCATTTGCACTTCCAGAACAACTTTTCTCTTTAATAAACAACAGGAATGTACGTAAACGGCTACCTATGGTACATTTCCTGACGGCGCTTTTGACAGTCTCTGTTCCTCGTAACACCCAGTGTCTTTCTCAAAATGAATTCAATGTATCTCTAACACCATTGTGGAAAACGCGCTCATGACTATCTCTGATCAACAATTCCGTGTATCTATGTCAGACTGGCAGCAATACAGGATTCTTGCTTTGTTGAGTGATGTCCACATTGTCTGGCCCAAACGTACAGCGAATGATCCCGGCCTTCCATCAATGAACAGGTTTAATTGCTTAACGCGTCGATTTCTTTCACAACCACGTACTAGCGGCTGATGCTCTGTAGCAAATGAACGAGCTTGAACATTTTGTTCCATGTAATGTCTGCGAATTTCAAGTCCTTTGCTTTCAGATTCTCACCCTCCATCATCGAGTTACTCACCTTAATAAACGAATGAACTTCAAAACGTAACCGGTTTCACGTAGCAACGTTATAACCTTGAACCGTGCCGCTCGATGTCCACTGTGCTTTCTACATTCTCAAAATGGGTTTGAGCTGCTGATGCAGAGCCGGGCTATCCAGTGAGTTATGATTGGTGCATGCTTGATCAGCTCCTCAACGTACGTGGTCGGCGTCACACAATTCGTATGGTTGGTCGGTGGTCGGTGGCCACAATTCTGATGGTTCCTTTAAGAAGCTCGGCCCCGACCATTTTGAGGAGATTCAACTCTTGCTGTAGATACACTGGGCTCAACATTCGACATAATGACAGGTGTTTCTGACCTTGTTTGGATTGGACTGGTCTCACAAAGTGCTTGATGATGTTCCTACACTTCAGTCCTGTCAGATGAGAACTGGTTTGCTCGATGACCCCTTGATGAACACAAGAAAAAACGATTGTCTGATCTCCCAATATCTTTCCGCCTCCGGAGTGCAGGGCTGGCGTAGTGGTGAGAGCACCCGCAGTCCACCTGTGTGGCCCGGGTTCGATTCCCACACTCGTCGTGGGTTGAGTTTGTTGTTTTTATTTTATTGCAATTTAATGGCAGGAATACGTATACACAGGTACTATAATAAAAAGAGATTTAAAAAATGCCGTAAGGAGAGTCTACAAAAGAGTCCCAGACCCCATGTAAAAGCAGACCACCAAATACATATAAATACAATTGAGATACTTATTATACAAAAATTAAATAAAATAATAAAATACACTAATTCAGTACAGTGAAATCATGATTTACCCATAAGAAATTTCTTCACTTTAAATTTTAAATTCCCAGTGCAATATCTCAGGTATATAGGCCACAATTTATCCCCCTACATTTTGCATAAGCAAGTGAAGACGCAGTGGATGGTGGAGGTGGTTTTTTGTGACTATAAACAATGTTGAAACTCGAGCTACAATGCAAGTAGCGGGTTTGGATTTGGTGTAAGGGTTATCTTAATTGCGGCAGTTGCGTTTGTTTGTGAGCCTGTGGTTATATCCGCTTTCCCCAAGTGCTTTTTAGTAAGGAGGGTGCGTTGCTTCGTCGAAAACTTTCTGGTTTGATGAGATGCTGGGTAGTCTCTAGAATGTTCTTTAAGAGTGATGGAGGTTGGTTGCTCTGTCGGTAGACGTACAGTAATTTGTTGTTGGGTTTCATGAAGGGTTTGTAGTATAAAGGCTCCACTTGCGAGATCAAAAGTTACGGTTTCTGGTTTCTTCTAATCTGATTTTAAGGCCGTTGTATTTGAATGCATTGCTTATCTCTTGTTTTGTTTTTTCTATCTCTCTCTTACCAATGTGGCCCAGGCTCGATTCCCAGACTCGGCGTCATATGTGGGTCGAGTTTGTTGGTTCTCTACCCTGTACCGAGAGTATTTCTCCGGGTACTGCGGTTTTCCCCTGTCCTCAAAAACCAATATTTGACTTGATTTGCGTTAATTGATTTCTGTTAACAGTGTCCCCAATTAGTGCTCCAGCGCAAGAGGGACTAGAAACTTAAACAGAGTTCCTTTCCTTTTCTTCTCTATGCTTCTACATGTAAACCTTTCAACGGTGTTTGATGTACTCGTCCAGAGGTTTACTTTTGTGCTTTGTGTGACTTCATGTTCATGTTGTCCAAGATCTTCTTGCTGATAATGCCAATCTCTGATTTCCTCTGCTGGTCGGGTCAAACCTTGATTCTGTCGTCTGGTGCTAGCGTTTGGGTGATTTATTTGTCGAAGAGCATAATATTCGGTACATCAGTTCTGATTTGTCTGTTTGCAGGCTCTTTGTGCAAGGGTCAAGTAGTCCTTTGGCTCGGTCTTGTAGTGGTTTGTTGTTTAATTTGTGTGTTTTGACGAAGACGTGTTTGTCTTGTCGAATCTCATTTGCCAGTTTTTTTTTGTTTCTTTGTTTCTTTGTTTTTTTTTTTTTTTTTGAGGTTGTTAGGTTGCTGATGGGTTGAAAATTCGATATCTCGTATCATGTCCAGCATACAGTCCTCAAAGTCATTCATGCAGTTCGTTGATGTGAGATGGTGAACACTTTGATTTGAAGCGATATGTTTGTTTAGCAGAATTAACTGATATCCGTGCCCTGGATGTTTAAGCCTTTCAAAGCATACACTGAATAGACATTTTCACGCTTTCTGACGCCATATTGGTTGGGGGCAAACACAGCTTAAATTACAGTGAATGTATGGGAATTTTGCCGACTTGAACCATTTTAAAATCTTTAAGGTCAGACGATTGTGGATAGCGAGAATACCTCTCAAAAAGCTCTTCTATTGAGATTATTTTCGTGAATTATGACGATCAGAATCAAGCTTTATAAGGCCCGGTTTAGACGCTTTACTTCACATGAGCCGAATCAAATTCGAATTTAGACCGACCCAAATTAGTTAATCCCGTCTGAATTGATTCAAACGCCGCACTTAATTGCGCCGAAATAATTCACAGAAACATACCATGGCTTAAGAAAATTGTACAGTTGTAATAATTTCTGCATTTGATTCGGCTCATTTGAAGTACGGCGTCTGGATCAAAGCCGCTCCACAGCCGTAATTCCTCGCTAAGCCGAATTAGACCGGTCGTTCTGAATTCATTCAGACGCCGCACTTCACATGAACTTAATTCAATGAATTCGATTCGGCTCATATCAAGCACTGCGTTTCCCTGTAAGCAGAGGTCTTTTTTCTTTTCGCTTTCGCTGGGCTGACGAGTACGGGAAAAGAGACCTCTACCATAACTCCTTGTGCTGAGTATGCGCGGTGGTTACTTAGCGACCGAATCCTCACGTGGTACTTCACGTTGTGTGGGCTCACTTAACAACTGCGGAAATACTGTAAAGTAATGCGCGGGACATAGCGGGCTCAAGTAACAATCAGCAAACATATCATGAGGAGTGGCGTCCAAGGTTGTGGACGGCGGTTGGATCAAAGACGAAGAGAGATCTCTGCTAGCAGGGAAGTACAGCGTCTGAACCGGGCCTAAACGACCTTAAACTACATTTGTAAATTTCATGTAAACCCTTGTAAACAAAATTATGCAAATTCCCGGGAAATTTGAAACGACATGAGAAGATTTCTAATATCCAATTTTCAAACGTTGTGCCTTGTGCAATGACTTTCTGTTGAGTAAATGACATTAATAATATCACTAAAAATATTTCAAAACTTTTGAAATCTGCCTAGCCTTTTTGCAGCGGAGTTATAAGAGGTTTGAATTCGGCCAGAATCCCATACATTCACTGTATGCCCCCCAACCAAGATGGCGTCAGAAACCGTGAAATTAAAAGGTCTATTAGCGATTCAGTTTTCTCAATTCAGTGTCAATTAGCATTTGCAGGAACGTGTTTCTGCTTGCCGGCGGGATATTCTTGGTTAAACAGCCGAAGTCCTTCACTTGAAAATTCATTCTTGTTTAAAGGAACTATACAAATTTGCGGCAAACGGATTCTCAAAGAGCGCAGCGCTCAGCTCTTCAGGAGCGATTACTATTCAAACCAGTTGAGGACTTCAGAATTTATTCATCGTTTTATTGCTACAGCTCTGTTTCGTATGATCAACTAGTGACCACACTCATCAACTTCAACTTGACGAATGGCCGGTAAATTTAAATGCTGCAACCAAAAGTATTGGTTACTATAGTGTTCCGTTATAAATGCGTTAGATTATCTTACAGCTATCTGTTTATGTGGGGTATGAACACATTAAGTCGTAATTTGTTCGTCGTCCCAACGAACGCACTTCATAATTGATGATTACTCCTACATGTAGTTGTATATATATGTGCCAAGAAGCGATCCAGTGCAAACTCTCATTATGTTGTGCCTGACGAAGGTCGGAAATATAGTACATAACTAAATCAAATCTGCGTTGTTTCAGCTCTTGCTCAAAATATTTAGTTTTTTTAACTTGCAATTACGCCGATAAGATCACTTGAAGCCAGTTGATTCACCGTACGGGGAGAGGATTGTTGTCCATGGCTGTTTGTTTGAATGACGTCTAACGCAATGACAGTCCACGCGCGGCAACTCGCGTGTATACTGCGGCGCAAAATGTAAACATTACACTTCCAGGTCACAGATCACAGATTGTCAGAAAATAATTAGCATCTATATAGTGGTGCTGTTGCAGTTGTTAAACCAATTTTTCAGGATTATATTTAGCTCTACATTTCACAGATTTAAAGCTTTTTAAAGTTAAACTCACGGAAAGCATTATTTTAATTGAACCGAGTTTGCCTCACATTTGTCTGTAAAACCGTACGAGTCACATACTGCGGTCAAAGAGTTATATTTTTGAAACAAGCCACGTAAGTGCCAAAAAGCTCCAAAAGTTAATACTTTTTTGGTTTTCATGTCTGCAATCAATCCACTCCATTAATTTTATAACTAATTCTATCACATTAGACTTAACGCTACATACCGACAATGCCGTTTCCATCCCCTGCATGTGGATGACGTCTAGTAAGATTCAGCCAAATCCTCTGAACAAGAGTATATGTGCCTCGAAAATATCTCAGAAGGAACAAAGACAGGAGAACAAAGAAAATGACAAATTCAGTTACCATGTTTGAGTCTTATCAGGCAGCCCGTCTCCGTACCTCCAAATAAAACTTCACATGTTATAGAGAGTTTTTCAAGAGTAATGTTAAAAATAGGAAAACGGGAAAACTACGAAAATATTGAAAGGAGGAACGGGGAACGGGGAACGGGGAACGGGGAACAGAAGTCTGGGAACTAGTTTACAGCGGTATTCAAAATGGATGACGAAACCAAGAGAAAGAATTTAACATAACACTGATATGAAAGCAAAGTTTTTGAGACTAGGTCCACTGTTTGCTGTTTCCAAACGAGTTCTTAGACTTAAATAATGTTTATCAGCGCTATTTGAAATGGGTGCTTAGACTTAAATAATGTTTATCAGAGCTATTTGTAGGCAGTCTGCAGTCTGCAAATGTCAGACACCAGTTTTGACGTTACTAAAAGCTGCATCATTTGGCAGAGTTCGCGTTCGTAGGTGCTTGTACAAAATCGTTATAGGCAGACAGCAGCGGTTGCAGGTCGAATTAAATCAAATAAGGCAGTCTTTCAGGTAGCCTACGTGTAGCCGTTCCCTATCTTTCATGCCATTTAATCAACTTATATAGTGGGTCCATAAAATAACCACAAAACAACGGGTGAACAGATTAAGCACAGGTTCCCAAACTGACGCAATCAGCGAAAAAGATTGGAGAAAACAACTGTACTTGAAACTGAAAAATATAACTGAAATTTTGAATAGAAACTTCTTACTTCCTTTGTGAGGTATCTTGTCTGTTGTGTGGTTTTTGTGCCGCTTTAATTAAGTGATTTAATTTCTGGAAGGTTAGCGTCGGCGTTTTCCCTTTGTATCGTGTATATATTACCCCAAGGTTGGAAACTCGTTGAAGCGGGCAGAAAGCCGGATAAGCTACTGTAGTATTAAAATTCCTCCAAAAAGCTCAAATCGACTCGAATTTCCACTTAGACGAAGGATTGTAGTGCTGCTACATACTTCAGTCCTCTTAACAGACCAAATTTCAAGGAAAGGAATTGAAAAATCGCCGAAATTGGCTAATTTTGCCGTCCAGGGAGGCTTTATTCCAATTTTGCGTGCACGAAACCGTTATAAAACACCTTAAACGACCGCGCCCAAGTTCAAATTTGTTACACACCGGGTACCGGGTATGCGACAACCTGCTACCTCATCGATGCTATCTGCTGATAATGATTTTGGAACACCTACAAACGTGAACTCTGCCAACTTAGGATCTCTTTACACGAGCACGGGTTGGACACCGACCCGGGTCAGTTCAGCGTAGAATATTACGTTTACACGAGCCCGGGCTTGGTGAGGGTTGGGTCATTCTGGGCTGACCCGAGTCTGTTCCCTTTTGCTGGGTTTAAAGGGCTGGTGACTACTTGTCAGTGAGGAAAATGGCGGACGAACCATGCAATCATAACGATCATCAATTTGTGTTAACGTTTTCAGCCATTTTGGTACAGGCTTCGCATGGGTGAGAACGCTGAACTGCAAAAAAAGTGATGTTCAAACAATCCCGGGTCAGATACGCCAGGTGTTTATATGAAGAAATTGAAGAAATTTCAACCCTTCTAGCCGGGTCAACCCGAGTCTTGAGAAGGGTTACCTGGCAAGGGGGGCTGACCTGGTTTGACTACTGTTTTCATGTAAACGCTTATAAACGTTTGACTGCAAAAGGGTTACCCGCCGCGGTGATTCAACCCGGGGTAAAAACTAACCCGGGCTCGTGTAAAGAGGCCCTTAACCAAGAAACGTCAAACAAATTGTAACTTCGAATACTCACCGAGAAATAGTGACTTAACTAATGGAAGTGAGAAGTCCAACGACAGAAAACAGCGGCCCTAGTCTAAAACCACTTTGCTTTCATACCAGTATTAAATTCAAGCAATAGAGGACTTTTTTCCGTGTTTACATATTCTCATGTGAACACATAACCAAACAAAATTCATGTGATGACAGTTTACATACCCTCATCTAAATACAGCTTTTGACCAATGACAGTGCACGAACTATCCTAATTATTTTATAATATGTTATGTAAGATGTTAAATTCACTATCTCTAATTTGGTTTGGTCAGCCATTTTGAATTCTTATGCGGATTACCCGCTGTAATTTCATTTCCAGACTCTGGTTTTCGGTTCCCGGTTCCACGTTCCTGCCTTTACTTTACAGCCAATCATATGGCATATATGCCAATCATATGGCCAACATCCAATCATATGGCATGATATGCGTGTAGGTGACGTTGCGTAGGTTCGCTTGTGTCGCGTGCGTAATAGGTGATACTTGCCCAGGTCGCCCAGGACACATTCCAGGACACAGGAAAGTGAAACGGGGAATGTGTGCCCCGTGGACACGCTTAAAAACGCGCAACCTTCGCGAAGTGATATGAGTCAAACCAAAATGTTGGAATAATGCTGTTCGTTTTGTCAACGAAAACAAGACTCTGTTTGCGAAACAAAAATTGCAACAGAATCGCGGCTTGTTTCAAAGCAATGTTACGACGTTGATTCTAGTGAATGCGAAAGGTCCAGCGAAGAGGAATCCGTGTATTAAATAGCGAAGAAGAAGAAATTGAAACGGAAAGCGAGCTGGAGAGCGGGTAGTGAAAGACCAGCGGAAAGCTCCTTCTCCGATGATACTTCAGCAGATGAGGAGAGGAAAATGAAAAAATCGGACAGTACAGGGACGTCGAACTCGTCCACTTGCCGAAAGCCAAAGAAGAAGGCCCTTAAGAAATCAACTGACAAGTAAAAGGATGAAAATTCTTTCTGAGCAAGACTTAAGAGATGGAGGATTTATGAGAGAAGAGAAGACCTCGACGTAAGAATAAGGGAGATGATAGAATCTGTTGACAAATGATCTCGAATGCTAGTACCCGTCCCGAGTAGTTTTTGAAAAAGCATTTATAAAATATTCAGTATTTTCCTCCAGGATAGCATCAAGAGACAAAAAAGGCTACCCCTGCCCATGAGTGGTCGAAGAAATTTAGCAAATTCCGTGACAATGCGGCTTGAAGAAAACCATACAACGATGAATACGTGTAAACCAGCAAGAAAAGTGTGCGAATATCGATGGAGTGTCGATGAAATTTTCGTGTTATCATGCACTCACGAAGCAATGTACTATTCAACTGAAATGAAAATGGTAGACAAGACCCTTCTTCCTTCCGAAATGAAAGATCACCCGATCGCGTGAGTGAAGGAGGGCTGTATTTCTTGATGGAAGAAGACATGGGTTTTATTGCATTTGCTGATGAATGGCCCCTTACAAAGACGTTCCTCTTCATTTCTCGGCCTTGTGTTTACATGAAACAGTGAAATCTTTGCTTTATTGAAATCTGCCCAAACTGCTGTTGGAATCAGCACAGAATCTTCAGTTTTTAAAAATATATACGAACAGTACAATTATTAACCAAAGTATACAGAACAAGGATGGAAGTTTTCTCCAAGCAATGAAGGAGAAAGACCTGTTAAAGAAAAACAAAGTTGCTGACATTTATGTGTTACTGTGACAAGCTCAAGGGATTTTTGTTAAGATCTAAAGCAGGGCCGTAGCCAGTATGAGGCAAACCGAGACACTTGCCTCGGTCATTTTTTTCTTGATTCGTTATGTACCAAGATACAGGTGAAAAGCAATTTTAATCTTTCTCACTGTTATTTCCCTTTTTTTGGAGTCTTTTTTAACGCGGCACTTAAAAACATAACGAATAAAACCAACATCTCGTCTTTGATTTGAAAAGATAATGAATTTAACAGCAGCTCTCCATTGTCAAGACGATTTGCCCGTTTCAAGCCTGTAGCCAGTATGAGGCAAACCGAGGCACTTGCCTCTGTCATTTTTTTCTTGATTCGTTAAAATAAAGCATAATTCCAGTGTTATCTTCAAAAAATACTCGTCATAAACACCTAAAATACCTACGAAGATTATTTAATGATGGACATTGCCTCAGTCATAACTTTTTTCTGGCTACGGCCTTGCAAAGACAGTAAGAGTATGGAAAATTGGCGTCGAAACAATATTATATTCAATGCTTTATTTTTTCCCAGTGCTGCCATGAACTGGTGGTATTCTACAAGCCACTTCGACTTGTTCTGGGAGCAGGCAGCATTTCACAAAACTTTGGACAGGCGGTTTGTGAAGTTTATGCTCGCTTCAAACTTATTTCATTACGTAACTGTCAATCAAATGGGAACTTGAGATTTTCGCACCGAACTTCGTGGGAATTTGGTGAACTAATTTTTGCCATAGCTCTCGTTTGTTGTTTTGAAATGAGTCACTTCATAGTGCAAGGAAAAGCAATTCCAAGTTTCGGAAAAAATATTTAAAGGAGGTTAGAATGGGAAGGATCATCTCGAATAGGACAGGAACTGAGATACCTGAAACAAACCATTGCCAAAATTGTTGATAAGTACGTTTGCAGAGGGATTATTGAAGCCAACAAAAAAAGGAAACAAAACTCGGTCACTGTGTACCGACGATTGGAGTATTTATATTGACTTCTGTAAACTACCAAGCCCAGCGTTAATGGCAGTGAAGTCCAAAACAAACTTGCAAAGAATACCGTTTGTTTGCGCAGGTGATCATATATTCATGTAATCTGCGCAATATAAATGTAAATTATTATTATTATTACCCGAAATCTTACGTTCTTTGCATGCGCACTTCGAAAAATGTCGGCCTCCAAACGTTATGCGCATGCTCAGTATCGAAACTCATACTCTTAATCGTTGTCGTCCTCCGATCTAAAGGTCCTTAAAAATGACTCTTGATGAGAATAGACTTTTCCAATATTTAGCAGCTTAATTGCGCAGCTACTGATTCAAGGACATTGCATTTTTGATGATTGAGTGTTCAATGGCAAAAACTACACTGTGGTCTAACTGATCAAACTTCGCCTCATTCCCAGAAAAGTTCAGCACAAATTCCCAAGTTCGATTCCTTTCAAATTTTGCCATCTGATTGACAGTTACGTAATGAAATTTTGTGAATTTACTTTGCAAACTGCCTGTCCTGTGAAACGCACTGTAATAAATTTGTCACCCAGCCGGCTCACAATGGACAGCATGTTGCACCATGAGTCGTCAGTTACATCACTTGCTACATGTCTGTTGCAAATTTTTTCATTTAACTATGAATAAATAATTTTAATGTACTGGGTGACATGTATTGCTTGCACGATATTTTATTTGCTGGACACGTATATGTTATTCACTTGCAGGGAAGTCCATATACTTAAGATCAGACAGAGAGCACAGTTTCCCAATGTGGGCAAACCTGGCTTGCTGAGAAACATTCTTATTTCAGTCTAAACCCTGGTGAAATGGTTGCCAAAAAATTAATGTTGAAATTAGTATTTACCCTAAAAAGGTTTACATGATAGTAATGCCAGTGGTCAAAGATAGCCAGCCTTGGAACAAGTGTGGTGTGATGTCCTTACCCTATCCCAGATAAAACCAACATTCTCTTCTTTGTGGCAGATTACTGGACAGCCAGTCTAGATTTCTCATATCTGGGATGAATTAGAGGAAAATGGACCTGAATTTCTCTAGGCCCTGCACATACAGATCCAGTAATAGTTTAAGAAAATATTTGTTGAAAATATTGCCCATCTATGCACGTTAACCTGGCAATTATTTGTTTTGATGTATATGGAGAAGAAAGAAAAGAAAGACACTACTTACAGCTCACAATGTCTCTCAAATTTAAATGAATAGCCAACTTAAGCTACATACTCTCACTGATAACAGTGTTAAAGTGCTTCTGAACGGTTTTCTGGTACCATTCAAGCAAACTGGGAACATCACTTGGTATCCCAATCAGGGTTCCATTTTCAGAGTGCTTGTGGGTGTCAACAATAACACATTTTCTTTGGGTGAAACTCAACACAGCAACTGTATACTCATCAGACAATTTCTTGCAGGTCCTGAACTTCAAACTGTGTATGATGCAACAAGGTTTCCTAGGTCTTGATTTTGGCAAATCATAGGTGGAAAACTCAAGCTCATCTTCAGAAATTTCAAAAGCATCCTCTGTATCCAGGTTTACTGCCTGACCTTCAAATGCATTGTCATGTAGTGTATTCCCTTCCACAATGGCATTAACAATTGCCACTTTCCACTGAGATGTTAATGAAGTGGAAACCATCCACAAAGCGAGTTGGGGCCCCAAACAATCCATATTAAACTACACAAGGTACTTCCATGACAGCACCAAACTCTGATTGACATAAAGCTCTGCAGAAAGTGTAAACTGGTAAATGGGCAATCCAAAGCAGTTTGCTTCTAGATCTCTTACAGCATCTGCATCAGGGCTTGAGGTGGATGATGAACATACAGTTGCTGTATTCCCAGGGGTATCATTTTGGTTTCTTGTCTGTAGCCCTTGTCAGAGTCAGTGACACATGGTACTCTGTTCTGGCTTTCTCATGGGCAAGGCCACTAAGTTCCATACTAGTTGAGTTCTGAGAGATGTCCTCCTGCTCCAAATAGACCATTTTTGAATTCTCACAGCTGGGCTGAATCTAGCATTAGCCTCCATTTGTTAGCCTCCAGTTGTTGATCGCTTCAGTGCTGTAACATTATCCGGCTTTTCTAGCAGGGATGGTGAAGTGAAGGTGAGATCACTAGCCTCAACCTCATTCCCAGGGTGGAGAAAAGCCCTGGGAACAAGGTTACACTTGCCTCCCATCAATGTGGCCCATGCTGAGATTCGCTTAGACACCACACTTGCGTGTGGATTGAGTTTGTTACTCTGCTCCCAGAGGTT
Organism: Montipora foliosa; assembly: GCF_036669935.1. Classification (NCBI taxonomy): domain Eukaryota; kingdom Metazoa; phylum Cnidaria; class Anthozoa; order Scleractinia; family Acroporidae; genus Montipora; species Montipora foliosa. Next base: position 8,420,499 of record NC_090870.1, on the reverse strand, counting down.
TTCTCTTGGTACTCTGGTTTTCCCTTCTCGTCATTACCAACATTAAGTTGATTGGATGCACTTTAGCCTGTGTAGGAAGCGCAAGGGGAGAGGGAAGCGAAGCGAGTGACCAAGCCACGGGGAAAGGGAACTGGGGAGGGAGCGCGGCTTGGTCAATTGCTTCGCTTCCCTCTCCCCTTGTGCTTGCTACGCAGGCTACAATCTTGGAGAGAATGAAATGGAACAGAAATTCCCCCTTCCCCCTAAGTCAAGAATGAAGCCGCGTGAAGGCCAAAACATGCCATTTTCCCATCATTGATTTTGGGGGGAGGGGTGGTCTAAATTTTCCATTTAAGGAGGCTCAAAAAGGGTTTTCAGCTGAGCGCGCGCGTAAGCCACACACAATTCATAAGCTGCTTGCGCCAGCTCATGATTCAAATGGGTCACCAGAAATAAACAAATAGCGCTAATTTCGCTCACCTTTCTCCTAATTCCTATATATAAGGAATATAAATAGACATCTATTCACGAAAACCAAAAAATTCTATACAAACGGTTTAATGGTCACTTAAATCCGTTTGTGTTGGCCTGTAGCTCCACTCTTGCGCGGACTCGAATGAGTGGGTGACGCATGTGTAAATGCTGATCTTGTAACCCCCTAATTTTTCCCGATTTTGCAACTGTACTGTTTTATATCTCTGCTTCAGGAAGATGAATATTTTTCATTTTTTTCATGTTAGCTTAGATTAATTTAAAACGTTTGTCTTTCAAATTTAAAAAAAGCTCTGTAGGTGAAAAAAAAAGTTAGAGACACATTTCAGAAAAACTGATTTTTCCGAAAAACTGGCCTACAAATTTTGCTGAATTTTAAATATTTTAGAGAGTATTTCTAACATTATCCCGTAACGCTGAATGGGAAAATTTCACCGTCCCGTTTCTTCAAAAAAGACAACATATGTTGATTTTAAGACTCAAAGAAATGCCTGATGTCGTTGCCATGGTAACGTTATTTTGAAGGAAATATAATGTGAGAAATCTACGATGGGTACTTAATACCCTGGCCAAATGTCGTCTTGATATGATTACCCTAACTGTGTCTAAGGACATAATATGTTTATTTGTTCAAAAAAGGGAGAAACTACTCGAGCCTCCTAATTTTTTTAATCCCATGCTTCAGCGAGATGCCACCACCCGGAGAGTCCTGGAGAAGAGTTCACTTCCAACAAGAAAAAGCAACATGGCGGGTGGTGGTGTCGTGGATGAACTCTTCGAAATCAGGAATTCCTTCTTTATTGGCAATTACCAGTTCTGTATAAATGAAGCTCAAAAGTTGCATGTAAGATGTGCATAGTTTGGCGCGGGTTTGGTCATTTTCGCTCTAAACTTGTTGTGTTAATGATTCGTGAAAGTTAGCTAAAATCGTTGACGTTCATCGAACCGATCCTCTCTTTCTAGCCTTCTTCTAGGGAGCTGGCCATCGAAAAGGACGTGTATATGTACAGAGCCTACACTGCACAGGTAAGAAAGCGCCTATTTGAATTAGTCCGTCCTACTCAATTGAGATTTTAAAATGTTTTTGCGTGTCTCTTTGATTAAATATAACAATGCCCAGGGCGTACCCAATCGATGAAATCGATGATCGATGAGAATCGATGACAATCGATGACAATCGATGCCAATTAATCGATTGATATTGATAATCGATGAACAATCGATCGTCCAGGTTTGTGTGATTATCGATTGTCATCGATTATCAATATCAATCGATCAATTGGCATCGATTGTTATTGATTATCAATATCAATCGATTAATTGGCATCGATTGTCATCGACTGTCAATATCAATCGATTAATTGGCATCGATTCTTTAACAATTTTCATCTATTGGTTATTATTGTTATTTTCAGTGATGATTTCCAAAGGCAGAGTCTCTTGATGCATTTTAATGACGAAAACAATGACATCATTGGCAGAAGATCGAGGTTTTTGTACAACTTGACAGATAATCAGCTTAATTCTGCTTAACTCTGTTAACTGAATAAAGTTGTATAGCTGTATAGCATACACATGCGTCTTGTCTTTTCGCATTTCCCGTCCTTTCCTCTGGTTTGTGCTCGATGAAAGTTACAACAATCTGAGTTTATTAAAAAAAAAAAAACAATAAACTTGAACTTTGAAACCCAAACATCTAGAACATAACGTGAAAACACTTACAGTTTACTTACAGAGGCGATTTTTGATGTAATTGTTGTCGCGATTTCGGTTGCGACTTTTGGTCATTGTTGTCTCGCTCGCGCTGCAACTCAAATTCTACCTGTTATCACAAGGCGTTGTGACCTTACGACGAAAACGACATCATCCTTTTTTGTAAGACGTGTTTACGTATTTACCACGTTTCGTAGACATTCTAGCTAGTGATCAAAATCGCAACTCGTTGCAGCACTATCACGAGAAAATACGCAGTGGAAATGGCGGAAATTGCACCAAAATCGCCTGTGTAAACGGGCCGTATTAATTTTGAACGGGGTGGCCAAAAGTGTCAACTGTCAACAATACTAAGAAAAATAAATTAAAAGTTTTGCATCGGATCTAGGTACGACGCAACCATTGCGTAGTTAAAATTGACAGATGGACAAAATGGCGTACGAAATAACTTCGATTTTTGATGTGATACATTGAAGTAATCTTTTTGATTAGAGAAAATATGAAACCCCAATCGATGACAATCGATGATTCATGAACACTTTTGTGTGATTATCGATTGGTCATCGATTGGCCGATACCAATCGATGCCAATTAACTAACATACATCGATTGGCATCGATTGATCGATTGCTTTTCCGATCATCGATTTTCATCGATTGGGTACGCCCTGCAATGCCACATACACTGTATTTCAAGGGACCTCGTCTAATCATGTGTGGTTTATACTAAAATTATGGCAAGTGCTCACGCCTGTGATCATTCGTTGTTGTTTGTAATGCAATTTTATTTGAGAAAAGTGGCTGACGTCTATCAAACTTTACCAAATTACCGTGTGATATTTCAAGTACTTAAGTTAATTAATATAATCATTATTCCGTTGATATAACCCTGAATGTCATTTTGTTAGTAATCAATTGAATTCCAAATGTATTTTGAATAGAGTGATTTTAAATCGAGTGTCGTAAAACTAAAACCAAAGAAATTAGTGCAAGTGCGTGTTGTCCTAAGTAGCGTGTGTATGTATATGTGGAAAGAACTCAAGTGAGGCTATCGCTACTGTGTGCATGTGATGGATGAAGAACCTTCGCTGATCCACAGCATCAGGAACTTCTTATGCAACACCCAAGGACAGAGAAAAATCTCTGACCCGGGTGGGAATCGAACCCACGACCTCCGGATTAGATCACCATTGCTCTACCGACTGAGCTACAAGGCCAGATGTGAGCAGGCCATGGGAGTTCGAGGATAAATCTGCTCGGCCCAAGCAAAATACTAAGTGGAAGTGTGTGTTGTCCTGAGTAAAGTGTGTATGTATATATGGAAAGAACTCAAGTGAGGCCATCGCTACTGTGTTCATTTGACGGATGAAGAACCTTCGCCGACACAGCGTGGGAAAATGTGCACATGCGAGCCACAATTGGTTTTGGTTTCACTTCTGATTGGTTGAAAAAGTGGCGCAAGAACTTTGAACCAATCACTGAGTTGAACTAATCATAAACCAAAGCAATTTTCTCATTACTTTTGACATGCAATTGAAAACCACTCTATTGTTGGTAATTAAAAAGCTTAACTAATCAGGTAAATACAGAGAGAATGATAAGGTGAGCCTACGAACAGTGCATCGGTGATTGCTGTACAATGTACATGCACAAAGACCAGTAATGAAACAGCTCCCATAACCTGCTATTGCTTGATATTAATTTTTAAGTATCTTCTATTGTTTTTAAGTCTGAGTCATTGTTTCATTGGTTTAGTCTTTCCTTTTTGGCCTTGTTATCAAGGCAATCACATACATGTGCGTTACGAGAGCTGTCACATGATGATGATGATGATGATGATGATGATCAGACTGGATGTGGGATGCTCACCGCCCTATTTATCTGAATGCATGGATGAATCCATGATACGATTCGAGTGCCATTCACTGACTAAGTCTTGGTTTTGTCTCAGGGTAAGCATCGAGTCGTTTTAGACGAGGTATCGTCAGTGTCACCCACAGAGGTCCAGCCAGTGAGGATGTTGGCCGATTATCACCAGAATCCAAGTAAAAGGTACAGCACACTCTATCTCTCTTTGTTATGGCCAAAACTAAAAAATTAATACATTCTGTGGTGGTACCCCAAAATCTTAATGTCTGAAGACAGTTGTGTCCAGTGTCCTTACATTGAAGCAAGGAGAACAATAATAGTTATTGTTGTTTCCCTTGCATGTACTGTATGTCCTTAGTTAATTGTTAATTTTATCTTTTCTGCTCTTATTTCAGGGATGTCATTTTAAAGGCAATAGAAAAGAAACTGAATTCCAGTGATCTCAATGACTATGACCTGCTTGTAGCAGCTTCCATCTATTTCAATGAACAGGTGGGTAAAAATACATGTAATTTACGCTTTATAAAAAATTTAAAGGAAAATACTTTTATTATTTTAATGTAAAATAACACTTGTAAGTATTTTCCTTTAAATTAATTTTAATTTATCAAGGATCAGCATTAAACCCTCAAATAAAGTTGCACTTTACAGGGCAGCATACAACCTGTAGATGTAGTAGTTTTTTACCTGTAATGCAAACACACCGTGATATGTGCATCTACATTGTACTTCATCCAATGCCTCTTTGCCGTATTGTAAGTAAAAAGAAGGTTACTCGGAAGCTCCTGTGATACATGTATCCAGGGCTGTCAATAAATTTGAAAGTATTTGTAGAAGGCTTATAATTAAAAGTACCGGTAAGCGGCCATGGAAGTGAGTATATTTGAAGAGGTACTTTTGATTGGCTCACTTGACTTGAGATGGAAAAATGCTTTGGTTAGCACTCGCCTTTACGGCGTGGACACCATGTTGTTTTGTCAGATTACAATGTAAGTGTTAAACTGGGAACTGTACAAATACATGTTCCACGCGTTCTACACCACTCGTATGTACAATTGAGTAAGAGCAGATTTTTTGTGTTTCCTCTTGTCTAATCCCCTTAAATTATGCCACTCAAAATGGAGAGAACACTGTTTTAATAGTTTCTTTGATAGTAAATTAACAAGTGTAAGATTTTTGATCTTGACTGGTGGTAAAATGAGACAAAAATAGCTGGCTGAAGATGGCTTGTTAAAATGGCCAGCTACATGTACCAGCCCTTATTGACAGCCCTTTATATTTATAATCTATTTTTGGATTTTTTGGATAGAGGTCAGAATCAAGTTGTGCCCCTGGTCTTACAATCCTGATTGCTGTTAATAATAATAATTATTATTATTACTGACTTGTTGCTTTAGTTAGGTTACATGTAGTTGAGAAGGAGTCCTGGCACGGGGTGGGGGACATTCTTCCCTAAAGATTGTGAAAGACTTGAGGTTAAGGCTGCTAAACTGATGTACAGTTACCATAGTTATACATGTAATAGGAGGTCATCAAACCCTTGAAAAATAATGGTAATAATAAAAAACAGGGGAGTAGGTTTGACACTTTAGTTGTGACAGTTTGGACCTTCTGCCGATGTGCCTTGGGATTGATTCCCTGAATTAGTGTGAAAGTTTTGTTAGTTGAGTTATGGTTAGGGTTTAAAGGCCCACCTACAGTGTACAACTGACAGGCTTTCCCACCTTTGTTTTTGTATTGAAAAGTTTGTATTGCTTTTAGTAGCGATCTGATTGGATGAACTTCAGCTTTGGTGGGATTTTCATATACATGCACATGAATGAAAATTGTTCCACAGTATGCGATACGTGCATGATGAACTTGGGCCTTAAAGCTCACTGCTCCACTTTCAGGCCTTTTTTTCTTGTCCAGGAACTGTTGCATGTAACTCTAGTACTGTATGAACCTTGCAAACAACTGCACATGCCTTAGCTTGAGTGATTGTCTCTTTGGCTGGTGGCATTAAGCCATTAGGATTTGGACATGGTGAACAGTAATGAACTTCTTGTTCACAATAAAATCATTAATATTAACTGAAGTTTTGCTGTTAACACAGAATTATGAGTCTGCATTACGTTGTCTCCACCAGTCAGAGTCTTTAGAATGGTAAGCACCGGAAACCTGTTTGACTACAAAAATTTATAATAATATTATTATCTTGAAGACTCTTTGTCAAACAGGATGCTTTGTGTGCATTTTTTAAATATGTTTTATGATGGAGCCACTCCAGAGAAAATAAGCGACAATTTGTGTCCTTTCCTACAAGTGAACAAAAGAAAAGTTGGCTTCAAGAAAAGAAATGTATATTTTCAATAAGTAGAGCAAAGCACCGCTCTTATACCAATGTTTATCCGGCAATAATAATTATCAAACTCCAGTGATCCCGAACTGACTTGCGTGGCTCAGGTCTCTGAGGTCTTCATTTGGATATCCGCAAGTTGCCATCGTCACTTCATCATGGTCCAACTGCTCAGTTATCCATTGGTGTTTTTCACAGTCGACATGGCAAATTTTTGTCTGATGTATCAATAACGATTAAATCAACAAAAGTACGGATTAGCAATAAAATATACACAGTCAAGGCAAAAGGAATAATAACATTAATAATATAATACTAATCTACATGTAGCATTAAATTTGAACAATATGCCTCCGATTGTGATGGATTTAGTACAAGATACAGACATGCAGTGTAAGATGGTCAGTGGAGTCTTCATGGACCACGAAACCTGAATCAAGGCGGGGTGTGCATGCTGTTCGACAGAGTCTTTAATGCTTATGCTGGAAATGTCATCCTTCTACATGTAATTTACCCATGGACTTACTTTTCTAACCCTAACTTACTTTTACCTGTATGAACTTCCTTGACACTGCCAGTGAGCCAGATAAGAGGTGGGTCAAGAACCAGACAAA